>NC_138037.1:13080788-13425480 GCF_964106645.2 Podarcis pityusensis
TCTACACTGATTTCAAACAGTGTAGAAAATGCTTGTGAGCCCCAATGAATCTAGTAACATTCTGAACTTTTTTAAAAAGCAGGATAATTTGCAGAATTATTTCAAAATTGTACAACACATTAAAACCCAGTTTTGGACTTAATGAGATTAATATAATACTGATATTTTCAAAGTGAGGTAAAACATTAAAGTTGTGAAGATCCAGTTAACCTTATGGGATCTAACTTATAAAATGTGCTCATCTATGAATGGCCAGTGTCACTTCATCATCCAAGAACTACAAACCTTCAGCAAAGTTTCATAAAATGTCATGCTAGCCTTTACAATCTACTTACCTCTACTCACAGTATGTATGCTAACTTCCTTCAGATTCATATGTTACACACAAGATTTGCTAAAGTGTAACAATATCAATGAAAATTGATGCCTTAATTGGAATCTATATTTTCATATTTTAAAAACTGGAGTTTATAATCTGCTACCTGATTACTCCATGTTTTTTAAAAAGATAGATCAACAAAGGAAATAATGAAAAAATGGTCTATTCTAATGAACTAGAATGCACTGCACACTTAACCCAGGGCATCTAGAGTGGGATAATTGTTTTAACACTTGTGGAAGTTGTGTGCTATTGTATCCTTTTCTCACTGCTTATGCATATAAGGCGACACATTACACAGAAGGGAATGAACAGAATTCTCTGTGTGTTTAATGGAGTTGTGTGGTTGCCCTAAAATGCATGATTATGTACACAACAATCAGAGGTCTGTGAAATTACAATTTAACACTGCAACCTAGGGTTACGTTATTGTGTAATTCATGAGTCTCAGTGGAAGTTACCTTTAGTGATAACTGTAGGCCACTTTGTTATGTAGAACCAGGAACTGCTGGTATCTTAAGACACAATGACCGTGGAAACTCATCAGACGGGCAATGAATGTACTGATCCTGGATCTTACCATATTCTCTATAAGTTGTCCGTTTTCATAATGCAATTTTACTGAAAAAGCAGCAACTCTAGTAAAGGATTTGCCATTTTCAACTAGCAAGGCTCATCTCAGACACCCAGCCTAATTCTTCAGCAAAATTTATGCTCGGGAGATTCTTGGCCTAATATGTTGATAGATCAATATGGAGGTGTATCCAAAGAGGAATGGAGTTTTCTTTTCCGCTTCCAGGTTTCAAGACAATTCTGCGCCAGTAATTCTGACACAGTAATTTAACATGGATCAATCTGAGCAAGAAGAGAGTACAGTCTGATACACCCAGCTTTCTTGGGTGCATTTTTTTTGTTATCAACTTGGACCCAATATACAAACAAGAAAAAGCAATACAAAAACAAGTGCTATGAAGTGACAGGAATGTCATGAAGTCAAAAGGGCTCGGTTCCACCACCTGCTTTTCACAGTGTTTTCTGGTGCCCGTTTACAGATGGCTTTGCAGCCTCAGAGTCTCTTGCATTGTGTGAGAGGTGAAGCTTGTCTAAACCTGCAAAACATTTCAAAAGATAGTACATTTAAATTTCTTTTTCACTTCTGACAAGTATAGGTGTTTTCAAAATCACATTAGGCTTCGTTCCAGTACATAAATAAATTGAAGATTTTTTTCTGTGGAGACCTTATCTGAGAACATGAGAAACTAGACAGGATTATAAATGGCACAAGAACAGCATCTGTGCAACTTAACTGCCCCTTGCAAACACTGTAAAGTCATAATAGGAGGTACCGTATTTTTTGCTCTATAAGACTCACTTTTTCCCTCCTAAAAAGTAAGGGGAAATGTGTGTGCGTCTTATGGAGTGAATGCAGGCTGCGCAGCTATCCCAGAAGCCAGAACAGCAAGAGGGATTGCAGCTTTCACTGCGCAGCGATCCCTCTTGCTGTTCTGGCTTCTGGGATTCAGAATATTTTTTTTCTTGTTCTCCTCCTCCAAAAACTAGGTGTGTCTTGTGGCCTGGTGCGTCTTATAGAGCGAAAAATACGGTATTTCCTCTCCCCAGGTCTAAATATTTGGTTGCTGATGGGAGAAGCAGAATGTCATGGCATCATTATACAAATTTAAATTCTATCAGTCATGACAGAGGGGGAGGGGAGCTGTATGTGAGCTTTCCATCACATCTCACTTTCACACAACAAATACTGAACATTCTACATGGCTTTGTCTATTGATTTCTAATGTGAAGTTGAATTCATACATCTGCAATTTCATTATTACTAAATTTTCAAGTAACAAAATAAGCCTCAAAAACTGTAGAACAATAAACTACATCATGCAGTTTGAAAAGCACAACAGAACAGAACATTCATCTGCTCAAAACATCTCTGTCCATGAGTCTCTGATGGTCTTCTAATGTTGCAATTCCTTAATTTCCACCTCAAAGCTTTCCAGCTTTTGCATCATTATCCAAAGCAAACCAATTGGCATGTCAAAACCTGATAAGAAATATCCTGTGCCCACTCTCAGTGTTAGTGGATTTGATTGTGTCAACACATTCCTTAGTTACATCTTATATGAACTACTGTGATGTGCTGTTCATGACTCTGACTGAACAGTGAAAGTTCTACTGCTTCAGAATATTGCAGCCAGGCTATTGAACAAGGCAAGCTGTAGGTGGCATGCAACTCCCATATTACAAGAGCTTCATTTGGTACCAGTCTGCTCCCAGGGAAAATTCAAAAGTACTGGCTGTTAAATCATGAGAACTACTTGGCCTCAAATTGTGTAGGGCTTTGCAGATCACAACTAATATAATAATAATTTTATTATTTTTATAAATTATTATTATTATTATTATTATTATTATTATTATTATAACATTCTGATGGTAGATAAAGCTTTTATTCAAACAGGCTTTTGGCTTCATAAGCTGGCTTGCTATGGACACTCAAGTATGCAAAACAATTGGTTCAACTAGTTGTTCTAGTTGTTTTTATTTTTACTTTTGCTTCATTATAAGTTGTCTTGACACCACTTGACAGAAAGATGGGATAAAAGCAAACAAATAGTTTTCTTAAAAGGAATAAACTAGGTGAACTCAACACAGAACCACTCACCACGTATGTCTTTTTATACCACATGAAGGAAGCTGGAAACCCACACCAGGCAAATTACTCTCCCTATAACTCTAGAATTCAAATTAAATTAAATTCAAATTATGCACAATATGGCTATCAAACGAAAGAGAACAAATGTTACCTAATGCTTTGAGAAGCTCCTCTCTAACTGCAGAGGTGAACTTTCTAACCAGACACAGGGTTGTCACAATGGCAAAGAGGATATTGTAGGATAGCACGATGTAGAAATTTCCTAACCAGTTAAACCTTCCAAAGTCTCCAAGGAGATCAAACCTGGTAATACCTGCAGGGGGGAGAGAATGTGACATAATTCAGAAAAGCGAATGAGGGTGATATCTAAGATTGAAAAATGACCGCCAAGTACTTTAATCGAAATAAATTAAAAAATTGTCCAGTAGCACCTTAGAGACCAACTACGTTTGTTCTGGTATAAGCTTTCGTGTGCATGCACACTTCTTCAGATACACTGAAACAGAAGTCACCAGACCCTTATATGTAGTGGGAGGGAGGGTGGGGTTTTTCTCAGAAGGGTAGTAGGATATGGGTGATTGGCTCAATGGGTATGATAAATCTGTTGACTGTTTACGACTGCAATTAGTCCTACAGGAAAAAGCAAGGGATAGGATGCAGATGACCAAAAATAGCTTTAGCATATGTAATGAGACAAGAATCCAATATCTCTATTCAGACCAGGTCTCTCCATAGTTTAGTAATAAGTTGTAAATCAGCAATTTCTCTTTCAAGTCTGTTTCTGAAATTCTTTTGTAATAAGACAGCTGCTTCGAGATCCTGTATTGAATGTCCTGGGAGATTGAAGTGTTCTCCTAGTGGCTTCTCTGTCTTGTGATTCCTGATGTCAGATTTATGTCCATTTATCCTTTGGTGTAGGGTTTGGCCCGTTTGTCCAATATAGAGAGCTGAAGGGCACTGCTGGCATTTGATAGCTTACACAATGTTAGAAGATGAGCAATTAAATAGGCCTGAGATGGTATGTTTGATGTTGCTGGGTCCAGTGATGGTGTTGTCTGGGTGTATGTGGCAGCAAAATTGGCATCTGGGTTTATTCCAGGTTCTGGTACCAGTGTCCATGTAAAGTCTGGTTGCTGTGTTATTGTGGGTGAGGAATTGTTTAAGATTGGGTGGCTGTCTGTAGGCAAGGAAAGGTCTTCCTCCCAGAGAGAAAGAGAACTGTCATTGTCTAGGAGAGGTTGTAAATCTTGAACTGTTTTAACTTGGGAGCTGTATGTCATTACTAGTGGTGTTCTGTTATTTTCTCTTTTGGGTCTGCCTTGCAGCAAATTCTCTCTGGGTATCAGTCTGGCTTTGTTGATCTGTTGTTTAACTTCATCAGGCAGATATTTTAGTTCCAAAAAGGTTTGCTGTAGATCTCTTAGGTGACAATCCATGTCTGTAGAGTTGGAACAGATGCGGCTGTAACGTAGAGCCTGGCTATATACAATTGATTGTTTGGGATGGTAACTGGAATTATGTAGATATGTTTGTTGGTCAGTTGGTTTTCGGTATAAGGTGGTGTCTATGTACCCATCCTGTATTTTTATAGAAGTGTCCAGAAAATGCATTTCTTGCATAGATTAGTTCATTGTTAGGTTGATGGTGGGGTGAAAGTCACTGAATGTTCTAATACAGATAATTTTACTTTCCCATTATGACAAGAGCCCTCCTCATTTTATCACCCAGAAGCCTGCTTTACTCATACTATGAAAAGCTTCACAGCATCCAATGTGGTGCGTTTTGAGATTCTGCAAAGCACCACATGACTCACTGTACCCTAATGCACTCCACTAATCCTGTTTGGACAGCTGTGTATGTGCATTTTGTTAGCTGTGTTTTAACTGTTCATCTTTGCAGTTTTAGCCTTCCTTTTATCTCTATGGCAAACAATATAGGAATTTCATTTGTGTCCCTCAGCAGGGAACTACGAAGTCTTGCCTTTAATTTGCTTTTTGTGTAGCAGCAATGACACATCCTCTTGTGTGCATGTGCGCACACTCATTTTTCCCCTGATTATATTTTCTATAAGAAGGTCATCTTCATGCCAGTTGACAATGAATATAAGGTTTCCCACCCCCCTAGAAAGCCTCAGCAGCAAAAGATTACAGACCTATTTTTACCCCTCACATTTTTTAAGGCTGAAACACCTAATGGCTGCAATTACTCACTTCATTATTTAAATGATTGTGCACTAAAAGTTAAGAAAAATTGATAAACTGATGAGACTTTCAAAAGCAGTATGTGGAATAGCACAGGGGGCTTGCTCCATTAAAGGGAAAATATGCCTTGAGGCATGATCAAACATTTGAGAGTTCCTCAAGTAGCTCTTTCTAGGTTGTTGATGCTACTTTCCTTTGGTTTCCCTCGTTTTCTCTACTTGTCTAGCAAGTAGTTATGACGGAAAAGCTCATATTTGTCTAGCAAGTAGTTATGACGGAAAAGCTCATATTTGCTAACTATTTATAGATGTCTTATTTGTATCCTGCACTTCTGAAATGGTCTTCAGAAACCTCAGAATCTAAACATTAAAAGAACAATATGGTGCCAGGCAAGTCTCCTGGAGGATATTCCAAAACGAGGGCAGTGTGGTCCCACAACTAAAAGTGCTCTTGTCCTGTTATAAACCACACCTCAGAAGGCCAGGAAATCCGGAGCGGAAGCTCACAAATGATAGCTTCTGTCACTGCACTGCAGCCATGAAGGGCTTTAAAGGGCACCAAGACTTTGAACTGAGCTCAGAAAGAAGATGGAGGACCACTGAGGCCAGTCTAGCAAAGGGGACTATGATCCCACCACCCACCCCAGTTAGCCTTGCAGCTGTAACCTGAACTACTTGCAATTTCCAGACTGTCTGCAAAAGGCAGCACAATGTACAGCCTATTGTAATAGCCCAAGTATATTAGTTTTGTTCTCTGTGGCTGCAGCTGTTTTCCTATTATCGCAATGACAAGGCCGTTTGTGTTATGAAGCACTCTGTGTGGCTTTTCAACAAGACCACCTCACTGAGGTTTGTGGCTATGAAGAAACCTGAATCTAGATTTTCCACAACCAACCTCAGACCTATCCATTGTCCTACACTGGCCTCCAAACTGCATGACTGCATTCTTGGACAAACCTGATGGTCTACATTCCATTTGACTTCAGGACTAGTTTTAGCACTGAAACTAGCTTGGTTGCCCTGACGCCTGAAGGACACAGGGGTATGGCCTTGTTAATACTGCTAGACCTCTCAGCAGCTTTTGATACCATCAATCAAGGGCAGGCTACTCAGCTTCAGAACTGGGGCACTTTGAATCAGTTGCTCCATTCCTGTCACAGAGGCAGATTTCAGGTGCTGGTGGGAAACTACCACTGAGCTCTGTGAAATTTAGACTACAGCTGTGTTTTAGGCTTTTGCTGTCCTGTCCTTTTACTGCTAATATTTATGCTTTGGTTTATTTTTAGTCTTTGCTAGCCACACTTGGAGGACAATTTGCTTGAAATCAGGCCATAAAGTCTGTGCACACATCGACACACACAAATCCCAAGGTTTGTCGGTATAAGATTCTTACTGTCTATATTTCCTCCTTACACTACACAGAAGGCAAGGGTGTGCTACTAAGCAAATATATGCTGACTTTTCCCAGGGTACTTCCTCTTAACTCTGTCCCTTTAGGGCCTACCACCCAAGCCACAGGCTTACAAGGAAACTTAGGCATTGCTGCTTGTGTTTCTGGAACCCCAGCAGTAATGCTCAAAGTATGGCGCTGACATGGGAAGAATGATCAGAGTCTGCACTGGCTTAAGAGCTCCAGCAAAGTATGTTCAGAAAGCTGTTTTTATAAGACACTCAAGTTGTACCTAGATTTTCTTTCCTGAAAATATGACTGAAACCATTTACTGATCTGTAGGCAATGACAACTACATACACCTCAATAAAGAGTTCTCTAAAAAACAGAAATAAGACTTACCCAGTGTCCTTGACATAACTGGCAAAGCTGAACTGAGGACTAAGATCGAAACGCAGTTCCCAATTATCTGTTTGAACAAAAGAAAAAAAAGTATTTCAATATGATTGATGAGCTCTAAGTCTACCAAGTAAGGCACTGAAAACACACCCCAGGTTCTTCTAATTTGATTTTAAAATCTGCCCATCTCTAAGGTTAATGTTTCCTCTGCATTTCTCAAATATTGCTCAAGTCTCCTCTAAAACATTTTATATAGACCACAGGGACTTTAGATATTGGCATATACTGTATCATACAAGCACAAAGAAAGCAAACTAAGCCCCTATTTCTGCCACAGATGCTTTTTAACATAACAGTGAATGTTATGTTGGCTTCCCAGATACAGAGATTCCAGCCTCTGTGCATCCAGAACGGCATTTGGTCTCTGTGTTGAAATGAGCAGCAGGCTGGACTTGCTGCTGTTTTTGGTCCCAAAGGAATCTTTGGGTTCTTTGCTAGTAATTTCGTTGTCCCCGAAGGGGGCAATGACAATAAAGATATTATTATTATTATTAGTAGTAGTAGTAGTAGTAGTAGTAGTAGTAAGAACCACTGCAGATCACGAGATGAAACCGTAATGGGCATCCTTCTGTGTGCTGAAGCCGGGGGGCTGAAAGAACACTACAGGTATACAAATCACTGTATAGTTTATGGCATTTAAGGCCACTTCTATAAACACTTGCTTACATGTTCAAGATTTAGGGGGTAATTCAACACAGCATCCAGGAGACTGTTCCATCAATGCAAATATTTCTCCTTGCCCAACAGAATCATCTCCTTCGCACTGTTCTTGGAGTCTCCTGAGTCTCCAGAGCAGATTTGAGGGAGTCACAGGGGGAAGGAGGGGGGAAGCCCCACTGCACTAGAGGGAGTCCTTGCACTGGCTTCCGTTTACGCAGTGGGTAGTTGAATCTGACACTCACACATTAATCATGGATTACATAAATATGTGATGAGCATTTTTCTAACGTGCTGTATGTGAAGGGGCTGAGCATATATATTGGGATTCCTCAACATTTTTAATCAAGGATCATCTATAGTTGTTTACTTTCCCACTTTCAAGAATTGCTTGCAAGATGAAAGCAAATATTTCCCCCTTCTCCAATTCTTTGAATACAAAAAAGGAAGGAGAGAAGGAGAAAGGGGATCTCAAAAATTCAGAAGTTAATAGCCAGTAGGTTTTCAGTTTAAATAATTTTGATCTGTTTGTGGGAATGACTTTTTAATGTGTACACCACAACACTAGTTCTAAAGCCACTATAAAGTTCTGGAAAAGTCAAAGTAGCCTCAGAATAAAAAGTGTTGCTGAATAAAACTACTTCCGATTTAGTTATTCAATTTGAATTAATTTGCCTGCATTACTTGTAGCAACCAAATTCTTTGCATTTCAAAGAAGCTCCTAAAGTACAGTTTGCACAAAGTTACTCATTAGCAATACAAGGAGGGGAGGGAACCCTTCAACAGATTTTCTATGGCTAGTTAACAAGCTTGGCCATTCCAGCACTTTACAAGTGAATGGACGCCATCCAAACTAAACAGGACAAGGCTTTTCCTTCCTTCCCCTCCCCCTCAAGACCATTCAGGGCCTGAAAAAAAATCTTCTAGTCTGTTTACGCAACTTACAAGCACTAATCACCACAAATGAGCCATTCAGAGCAATTACCATCTGTGGGAGTCAGGTTTGCCTTGGGTGGAAGAAATGGGCAAGCAAGAGGAGGGAGACATCACCACCTCAGACTTTTTAACCTACCTTTGTCATCGTTGTGTCATCCTTTCTGGGAGTGAAATCTCCAAAAAAACGTAAGCTATAGAAGCCAACAACCGAAGAGACCATTAGATAGCTGTGAGAATCAAGGAATAAAAGAACCACTAAAGAATGCCGGTTTCAGACTCCTAGAAGACTTAAGCACCACAAAGGGAAGGGGGGAAGAGAGAGAAAGAGAGAGAGAGAGAAATAACAACCACTTTTGAGTGCATGGGAATGGCCGGCCTGTCATTTTCTCTCTTCTAGGCAAGTGTCTTAGTAAATTAACAGCGTCCCAGAAAATTAAACAGAATACTTGTTAACAGACAAGAACGCCTACTGAAAGAAAGGATACAAAATCAAAATGATCTCGAGTGCTGCTCCCACAAAACCAAATGTGGACAGAGAGGCATTTCCTATGCCAGGCCCCTGCAAGATTTAAGAAACAAAAGCATTACACAGAGAGCACTATTATTTTTCTGCCCATAAAATCTCAAGTGCATTGGACAGAAGTACTAAAAATGAAGAGTTATGAAGCATCGTTTTCTGATAATCTTCTTACTAAGCTAATCCCTAGCCATTAATAGTCGCACACTATCAAGGCTGAAAACATGAGCCAGACATTTCAAAACGTAATTATTTTCCATCCAGATGAGCTATGTTAGAATGCCAATGTGCACATTCAGAACAAATATTGAAATGCACAAATAATTTGGCGCAAATAAAGGGAAACCAGGGCAATTGTAAAGCAGCTTGCCTTACTGGCTACTGCAGTCTCAACAGCAAATGCAACTCTTTCTAAATCATGCTCCATGTGTAACTAGAGTAACACAGAAAAGTCACAATATAACTAAGATATATATAAAGAAGGGTGACTATACACAACTGGGGCTTTGTTCAGTCTTGCTGCTGATGTGATCCCTGTTGCTTTAGATACATGCCACTTTAAACTGCTTTACCCACTAGCGGTGGTGTTAATGGTGACAAACAAACAGCTCTGTGCATTATTAACCTGTACACATATGCTGCTGCTTCTGACACTGATTATTGAGATTGTTCCTTTTATTCTATTTAGATATGTTCCACATGCCAAACAATGTGCGAAGCACACTTCACAATATGAAAACTTGAAGTTGTGTGACTGCTATTAAACTTAAAGTCAGGGACAGAATTCATACTTCTGAACACAGGTCTGCATTTCTATACCCATTTTCCTGAAGCCCACTGAATTCAATGGGACTTTTCCAAGTAGGCATGCATTAGATTGTGCTGTCAATGTGCCTTTTGCTGGTGTTAATATCACAAAAGAAGAACACTTTACCCTTGACCCCTTTGGCATTGCAGTTTCATCAACCAGCAGGCAAAGAATGTTGCAAGCAACCAAGAGGACAGAGATTGCCTTAAAAAGAAAAAGAAACATCAAGTCATGAAGGTTCAAAAATATTTGCTGTATTTCACACTGATTACCATTTCTGAGGAATCCCCCTCTGTACTGGAGAAGTAAACTGAGTGCTAATGGCTTAGGGCAGTGGTTCCCACAGGGTGTGGCCTGCCACACTGGTGTGGCAGAAGAGGGTGGCAAGTGTGGCAGGAAGATTCAAGGACAATCCAAGAAACATTTAAACATTTCAGTGTAGTATAGTATCATATCACATCAATATAATTGTTTTATAGTCTCTGGATGTCCCACAATCATATTATAAAGTAGTTGTGTTCTATGTTATAAATCAAGCACAAATAGAAGTTTTTTCTTTTTGTTTTCCAATGTACTTCTTATCAATAAAAAAATTGGTGTGGCACAAGCAAATTTTTATTCTGGAAGTGTGGCCCAGGCCCAGAGAAAAAAGTTTGAGAACCACTGGCTTAGGAAGACAAAAACAGCTCCTTATTATTTTTGTTACTCAGCTCACACACGTACATGAAAAAGATCACTAATCTCAAAAGGACAGATGGGTTTTAAGCAATGGAAGGAAATTACAGCTTACAGTTTCAATTAGCAGCAGGATCATTACAGCTGGATACACAAGATTCCTCTCCCAAGCTGAAGCCTTTTTCCGTCGTTCTTTTAAGAGAAAAATAAGCCAACTTGCTATATTAAGGTGTTTAGAGACAAACATCTTTTCCTATTCTGAAAGTAGAAGTTCTCTAAGATATAGATCCACCACACTTAACTAAAAGCAGCCCCGATTAATATTGTAAGCAAGACTACTGTGGAATTCCAAGGACAACTTCCTTGCCTACCTCTGGTCTCAGGAGCAATTTCTAGGTCATTTATATTGCCCTGCCAGGCAATAAGTGGCACACACATTGCTCCGCGTACTATTAAATTGTCCCTAACCATGACCAGACAAAGTATTGGAAGGATTCATTTTGGGGACATCAACCACCTACCCATCTTTCTGGAATGTTTTCCCCAACAATCTGGCTTCACATATGAGGAAGCACTTGGAACATTCAAACATTTGGCTCCCTGTATGGAGTCTGCAATGGTACCCTTTTTAATGCAGATTACATCACATGCAAAAAGCTTATCAAAAAGAGCTAACATCCCATTGACAGAAGAATGTATATGTGTTTTATTTCCTCTTTTAATATAATTTTCCAAAAGCGTAGTCAACCCATGGAATTTGTTACAAGGTGTGGCAATTCTCACCAACTCAGGTGGCTATAAAAAGTGCTTAGACGAATGAATGGGAGGATAAGGCTTATGATGGATCCAGGACCAGAAACAGAATACATCTGAAGACCAGTTGGTTAAGTACAGCAGCAGGAAAGGGCTACTGCACTCATGACCTATTTGTGGGTTTCCCTAGAGGCATCTATGGGAATTGGGGTGCTGGACTACACAGGTCTTTGGTCTCATCCAGTAGGGCTCTTATTTCCTTATCTTGTGTGACTATATCCATCCATCATCATTTGGGATACTTAATTTTTAAAAACAACTAAAAGCTATTAAGTACATATTTACTGAGTCCCATCAGGGAAAAAGACAGGGCATAAATAAATCAAAACCCATTTACAGGACTGCAGGGTTTCCCGCCATGAAGTGTGATGTTAACAAAACCTATTTACACAAGAGATCGTCTTGGTAATAACACCTGATATGATAAGCACACACATTTCTAACACCACCCAGAAACAGTTTTAAACTGAACTAACAGACACAGGGAACCACAGAAAAGGCCCGATGTAATTACCCAATTTTGTCTTCATACTCTTCACATTACTTAGTTCCTGTTTCAGCTGCTTTGTGTTGTACTCCACTGGTGAAGACATCCCTGTTCAAGAAGAAAGACATGGCCACTTGGTTAGGACTACTAAAACAAACCTGGCTGGATTATAACGGTGCAATAGAAGCAATTGTGCCAGGGCCCATGCCAATAGGGGCCCAAGACTATGAGCTGAAGCTGCTAGCCCTCCAAGCAATAAAGTTATGAAGCAAAATGTGCAAGCAACCTTCTAAATGATTTCTGTGAGAAGACTCACACCGACTGCTGCCAGCGATGTTTTTAGCCAATGAGTTAAATCAGAACTGTGACTGATGAGTTGTTTGAATCCCAGACTATCGGAATCCCTGGGATCCTAAAGAGTTGCTGTTTTCCTTCCTCTTTCCTGCTTTTTTCTTCTTTTCTAGTCCTTGGCATTTCCATTGCCCTTCCTTTCTTTGCAGAAACCAGGATGCACCTTTCCTGCAGTGGACCATCTGCAAAAATATAAATTGCCCTCTGCTTCCACATGGAAAAAGGCAAACACCTCTTTAACCATTTTACATCAGGAACAGAACCATAGATCACAGGTGGAGCATAATGTTTGTATGCATGGGGTTCCAGGTTCAACCTCTGGCATCACCAGTAATGAGGATAACAGCACAGCTAGGAAAGTCCTCAAAGAGCAGCTGCCCCTTGCAGCAGAGAAGAGTGAGCTAAATAATGGGCTACCCTGTATAAAGGAAGCTTTATTTGTCAATACAGGTGTTTGGATGCTCACCAAATCTCGCTGCATCTGCAGTAATTTTCACATCAGTGTTAATGGGAAATACATCAAATCTTTAATATTTACACTGACGCATAAATGACAGGTCTTACAACTTCCTCCGAGATGATAACAAGGCAACACTAATCCCAATATTTTGCCAAAGAGCAAGGCAACATTTTAGAGCAATCACATCAGAACTCTGAAAGACAGCACAAACTATTCAAAGCACTACAGCCTCTCAACTTCATTTCAAACAAGCACAAAAGTTTAATGTCTGCATTGTCTAGCCAATAAATCAAACTGGTAGACAGAACATGTCCAGACTAGTCATGAAAAATTAGAAGGGATTCTCCAAGAAAACCACAAAGCAGCTCATTTAAGGTCAATTTAACAGTATTATTTTGTTTTTCTTCCAGCCCCAACATAATATTTCAGTACCTCAAAGGAAATTGTAGGAGTATCTATTTGCATTCCCTGTAGGTGATTGGCAGTTCAACACCAATTAGTTCAAAATTACACTGTTACTAGTACGCAATAAAAACAACACCTTTCATCTTTCTTACATAGGTCAGAATACCTTCAGAGCCAATAACTTTGATCAAATAAGCATTTTTGATCCTGCCCCACCCGTCTCCTTGGATTCAGGAAAACTAATAGCTAAAGGCAACTTTTCCCTTTTAATATAAAGAAAGTCCTAGCTTTATTCTTTTGGTGTAGGAATGATGTGGGCATTGAAATACAATATGCTAGAAACACTGCTGCCAACCCAGTCTCTTTCGCAACAAGAAAGTTTAGGCAGATCATCCATTGCAGGGATGATTTCCTCACCACCAAAAAAAAAAGCATATGGGGAAAATAAAGTTATATAAAATTCACATTTTATAAATTATAAGCGTTTTTAATGATTGGCATGATCTTAAAAAGGCATTTTAAAAGACACGAGATTAATAATAATTTAAGTTTTTTCAGTTTGATTCCTAGAAGCATTCCGCTAAGCCAGAACCGAAGTAAAAATATTACTGATTCAGATCCCACCGTCTAGGAAATTATGAAGATTATAGCTACCAAAGTTTCTCATTCTTTCCAGGATTAGAAGCAGATTCCATAGTCCTTCATTATGCTAGTACCTGAGTTTCTGCCAGAAATGTGATTAACATCTGTTATATGTGTGTCCACACTTGCAAACAGGTGTTCAATACTTCCTTGTTCAGTATTTGTTAGTTCTCACTAGCATACAAAGACACAGTTCTTCAACAGGTGTGTTTGTTTTTCTTGGACAGATTAGTGGGACAAGCGAAGGTCCACAGCACCACTGAGTTGACTGCCCCACAGACAAAGGAAGATTCTGAAAAGGTTCCATGTTTAGCCCAGGGAATTTATAACACACAAACCAACTAACCTATTCAAAAAACCGAGGAGAACATTTCCTGTTTTGTGGTTGCAGTTCCAACACCTCTGATCCTACACTGTTGCAACTGAGGATAACAGGAACTGCAGCTTCCTAGTCCAAAGCTGTTCTTTGGAATTCTTCAGGGAGAGGGGATTTTCATCAGGACTGGCATGGGAGAAAGGGTTAACTTCCCTTCCCCGCAAAGTCCTGATTAGTCATAGGGGCAGTATCTCCAGCAATTGCTGGGTGAAGTGCAGGAAGCATACGAAGCTTTCTTCTACCCAATGAGACAATTGGTCCATCCAGCTCATTACTGTTTAGACTGACTGGTGGCAACTCTCCAGTTTCAGGCAGTCCTACCTGGAGATACCAGTCTGGTATCCCGGGACACCAGGGACTTTCTACATGTGGAGCAGACGCTTCACCACCAAGCTATGGTCCTTCTCAGCGGTTGACTAACTAGCTGTCCCCCTGATCAGGAGCACTCAGCACTGCAATGTTTTGTAGCAGGCCCATCTGTCCACAAAAAGTTGAAAATAGTCAAACTAAAGGGAATGTGACTCTAGTAACTACACATATTCCAAAGCTTCTCAGCTATACAGTAAAACATCTAAGCAACTGAAATGCATGTTTTAGTCTTCCCATCTGATTCCCTGAAAGGACAGAATTCAAAACCGATTGTGTCAAAACACGATTTCTCTTAAGGAAAGAAAGGGGGGAGGGAACCATGACCATTCCATGAACCCCAAGGAAACAATAATGAAATACACAGCAACAATTATTGTGCAGTTCCATCATAACATCACACTTGGTAGTTGGGGAAAAAATAATTACTCCACTGTAGCTTCAAAGAAATTCACTGACATTTGTGCTAAAGGTAACATGTAAACCTGTTCAATGAAACAGATGCTCTGCTCTAAAAATCTCAAGGTAGTCTTTGAAATTCCAACTATAATTCTCTGTATTTTAGATGCTTATACAAATAAAACGATTCTCTATGGTTACATTATGACATGCAATGCCCTTGAGCTCATTTGGAGGTTCTAGAAGGGCAGCACAGCTATCATATGCCTTTGGCCGAAGAACGGTGCATTCATTCTAATCTGAGATAGTCATCCTCTTCCACCGAACTTGCAGCTTCAGGAAGGATGCCCATGGAGCAGTGAGGGAGCAAGGGCCCAATCAACCTTGGCGACCAATGGAGTGACAGACGTCACAGCCAGATCACCCTCAAAACAATGTCACTTCATTGAAATTGTCATCCTATTTTTGTTTCTTGTTTTTTTTCTTCTTATGACCTTCATTTCTATACTGCCAGAACAGTACACAAACACTTGGGCCACAATCCAGCAGCATGTGCATACCCTCTGATGGAAAAGGACAATATGGTATTCCTTTCTGTGAGTTTCCTGTAACGTTTTCTGCATAGCATGTAAAGAAATGGTTGGCATCCATCTGTTTTGAGAGGCAAAGGAGTGTGCCTCCAGTGGTTCTGAAGTCAAATCGCTGCATTAGCAGCACCAAAGTGACCTCTCCAGGGTGCAAGCCTGGGACGTGTGTATGGGGGTCCTGGGCTGCCCAGATGACAAGACCCCCCCCTCTTGGCCTCACCGATGTGGTCCAAAGGAAAGCAGAGTGCGTTTGGCACCAGCTTGGCTGCAGCAACTTCCAGAATGAGGCATAGAAGGAGGCATACAAGGAAATATATTCTTGGTTTTGCCTTTACTTAAAATGGCTGCCTGCACCACAAACCGTTCAGAGTGCTTCCTGTCCTTAAGCAAAGGCAGGTTTTTGTCGAAAAGAAATGTGGCAGCTTGTAATGCTTATCCTTTCTGTAGAAATGTCAAAATATTGCCTCTTTATACAACCAGATACAAGAAGAACCACCACAAGTATCAAACATACCTACCATTTAGCCTCCTCATGATAGCTTCTTCTTCTAAGGTGATGATATATATCTGTTCATCCAAGTCTTCAAGGATCTAAGTCAGAAATTTAGACACTAGATAAATATGCATTACAGGTAGTCCATACACAATTCACCGTGTGCAAAACCTAGAGGGAATAGGAGCCTAGGCATGAGGACAACCTATACCACTGGGCCAAGTGTGAACTGGCCCTCAGCTGACCAAAATGGCAACGTTTATTTTTAAAACAATGCTTCTGACATTCTCCTAGGTTTTTCTCTTGGTTCCCAAACGCAATAGATAATTTTAAATTTGTGCATATGGAATTGATCCTATGTGATGAGAAAAATTCTTCATGTTGTCTACATATGGGGAAGGTTTGTTAAAAAAACGTTCAGTTGACGACACAGGTCAAGACCACAATTCTGAAAATATGCAGGTACAGATTTATTTATATGTAGGACCCAGGTTACAACATAAAAGCATTTTCCTATAACAAAGACTATGAAACAAAAACTTTCAAGTTTGTTCAGACCCAATATTTTTTCTAGAAAGGTATTACAGTTTAAGTCACCTGGCCTGGGATAGCTCAGTCAGTAGCACATGAGAATCTTAATCTCAGGGTTGTGGCTCCGAGCCCCATATTGAGCAAAGGATCCCTGCATTGTTGGGGTTGGACTGGATGACCCTCAAGGTCCCTTCCAATTCTATGATTCTATGAATCTGTGATTCTAACAGAACTTGGTCAAACACAGACTTTTTAGGTAAAGCTACTTTCTAGTTTGGGATTCAGGTCCCAAGCACCATATTTTTGGGCCCGTTACAAACATGTTAACATGTGCCTTCTCCACACACTTGCCATGATCCCATACATACAATTTCATGTTATCATAAAAGAAATTTTTCTAATTCTGAAATTAAATTGTATACCTTTCTGAAATTGCACCATGGTGCACACTGAGGTTTCTCTGCCATGCCCCCAAACACTCCTCATTTCTGCTATTTTGTTAGAACACAAATTCCAGCCTCAATGAAAGTTCTACAAAGCTTGCTGACTATTTTGTAAAAAAAATGGTCCTAACAAAGGGAGTAATGTTTTGCTTTTTTTATCATATTGTACCAACACAGCAGCAAACGTTTTACGAATAAATCGATTCATTTCACAGCTTTATCTTTCTGCACTTTTTCTTTGCAAAATCATAGATTGTTTTCCAAAAAAATCAATTTCTCATTAGATCCCTTGACCGACAAAATAGCCAGGTGCCATAACTGCAGTTTTTGATGAGTGCAAGCTTGCTTACACTTATTTCAGTGTCTGACAGAGAGCCTGGCAGTGTGCAAAAAGTATGGAGGGCTATACACACTTCACTGAAAACTAACTGCAGTTGTTTGTTGCAAATATCCTTTAGTAAGGTAAGTGATGATACTTCACACTCTTTTCCAAGTGGACTTGGAATATTTATTTTCAGGTGGAAATGTCTCTGAAATATCTGTAGGATATGTGTGAAACAGACATTTAGATGTTTCCTCCAGTTTATCGGGGCCTAGTTAAGTATTTTATGACTGAACAAAATATAGAGCATATGGGTTTATTTGATTACAATTTAGCCTCATTATCCCCTCATGGTAATGGGGTTACAGCCTGGCCAGACCAGGCTCCTACTTGATCTCAACCCACCCACCCCCATGCTTGGGACCTGTTTGGATTTGCTTATTCCATCAAAGCAGGCAACACCTACCGTTGGCTTTACAAGCAACTGACCCATCACCGTAAACATTCGTGAAAGTCCCACTGGTGTGCATACTGTGGAGGAAAACGAAAGATAACACAGTTCTAGACTCCATTAAACAGAATCTGAAAGAATTAATATAGGGAACGGGCAATTGTAGTTAGCAAGAGAAGCTCCATTCTGCCCAATAGTTTCATAATTTGTTGCAATGCAGGATAGGCATTGGCTGTTTTCAAGCAAGTCAGAAACTCTAGTAGGGGTATGGAGTTAGCTTTACAGTTGTCTGAATTACGGCCAAATCCATTTCCTTTTTCCATTTTATTATTCTGTCTTATTCTCATATCACTGAAATTTAAAACTGAAAATGATTCAAAGATGAGTTGTTTTGTCCAATTTATGAGAAACTACCTCCACCCTGTTACTGGTCAATATTCTGCCACCAATCATGAATTTCCTGGGAGTATCTTGTAGAAGTTTTATTGTTCAAGTAAAAAGTTAAATTAGATACAGTTTGTAAGCTTGTATTTCTATGCTGCAAGTTGCCCAGACAACAATGTCACAGTGTGACTACATAAATATACTTAGCAGATAAGTAAATAAATATCCCTCCCCTTTTAACAGATGCTTCTACACTCTGAGCATATACTGGGAGAGAAACAGAGCTCAGCGGCAGAGCATACGCTTTGCCACGCAGAAGGCCTGGCTTCAAACCCCAGCATCTCCAGCCAAAAGTATATAAGGTAGCATAACATCATAAGAGGAGGCTGCTGAATCAGACCTGGCCCATGTAGTCCAGTATCCTGTTCTTACAGTGGTCAAGATGCCTACGGGAAACCTGTAAGGAGGACCTGAGCACCATCCGTGGAGGCAGAGCACGGCCTCTGTCATGGCTAAAAGCCACTGAGGGACTTGTCTTCTATGAATCTGTCTAACCCCCTTTTAAAGCCATATAGATGGTGTGAAAGATCGCTGTCTGAGACCTGAAAAGCTGTTGCCAGTCAAGAAGAAGAAGAAGAAGAAGAAGAAGAAGAAGAAGAAGAAGAAAAGAGTTTGGATTTGATATCCCGCTTTATCATTACCCTAAGTGGCTAACAATCTCCTTTTCCCTTCCTCCCCCACAACAAACACTCTGTGAGGTGAGTGGGGCTGAGAGACTTCAGAGAGAAGTGTGACTAGCCCAAGTTCACCCAGCAGCTGCATGTGGAGGAGCGGGGAATCGAACCTGGTTCACCAGATTACGAGTCCACTGCTCTTAACCACTACACCACACTGGCCCAGAGCAGACCATTCTGAGCTTGGTGAAGTTTGACCTGGCATAAGGCAGGCTCCTCTGTTTCTCTATATCGCATTGGGGGCACCCAAGCTGCTGTACGCAGCTTTGTCCTGAGATGTTTATTTGTTGCTCAGGTTCAGGCAACTGGCAAGCATGCTGTCTCCTCTTGTTCATAGGCTGCAGACTACAATTGTAACTTTTCATGACACCTTGCTAGCTCTCAAATATGCGGTCTCCAATTTCCCTTCTGTATAATGGACAAAACTCAAAACAGAGGGATATAAGAAACAAGTCTTTACATTTTTTTTACATACGAAAAGGAGCTGTTATGAATGCCAAGATATGGTTTTTCCAGCACTGAAGTTTTCACAACTAGTGAGCGCATTTATAAACAAATGTTGTTAATACTAGTCAAAAACCAATAGCCAGGGGTGAAAGGATAAAGGCGTTGATACTAAAACGTCAAAAATAATTACATATGCATTACTTCCTCTTCTGGTATATACTGCAAGACTTACGTAGAAGTAATAAACATCCCATCAGTGATATACAGGAATATAAATAAGGGAGGTAGAATTCCCAAAGATCTGAAAATAAAAAAGGTAAAATGGATTCAGCTTGTACGCTATTTTGTCTCATTTGGGCAATAACATGGGAAAAAAGTATGCCGATCACCGTGCAATCATTCTGCTGCTGTCTTCGTAAACAATTATACTACCACGCTTACAAATTTTTGGACCACAAACATTTACTTTAACACTTTAACAGTGGCTGACTGAAGACATGGACAAATCTATCCTATGAATGCATATATTTGTCAAGTTGCCTTAGCCTCGATTAAGACTCTTGCTGAGCAGAGAAATGCAACTCCCCATACCTTCTGTTCGCCGCAGTGGTTAGAACCTAGAACTGCAAGTTATTCATATCAATGTTTTGAAAACAACAGAATATGTTATAAAGATGTCCGTACCATACAATGACTCCATACTCGCAGCATCATTGTCTATGAGAGCTGAAGCCACCCAAACGATTCCAAGGATAAGCAGTGCAAGAAGAATGAGCATAACAAGGGTTTCCAAAATGCGTGCTTTGATCCCCTGTAACAAAAAATAACTTGCAGTTAAAACACACACAAATATATATTGACCCACACACAGCTGATCACCATATATTTCCTTCCATAAGTGACTTTTGAGAGCCTAAACTAGACTTTCTTCTTTTAAAGCCACAGACAAGAGTTTACAGTTACTAACTGGCATCACAGTTTTTAACAATTTTATTCCATAAATCTTAATATTTTCACAGGAGCATTTTCAAATGACAAACTGCTTTTATTAAGTCACTCAGCTGAGAAAGGATATTGGTCAAATGTTATCTACAGTTCCAGTCAAGAGAATGGAAAACCAAGTATGGTATGTAATCCAGCCGGCATTAGTTTGCTCAAGTACAATGTGCCAATCCATTTACAGTCTTCCACCATAATGGTTTCTGCTCTGTTCCTTGCAATGTGAACACCCTCAAGAGCACAGCACAGCACTACACATACTTGAGATGTAATACCAGTTCCTTCGCATGTAGGTTATTGGAGATGGCTGGGTTTGATATAAACATGGCCCAACACACACCAGTTTCTCCTGGGCCAGACACCCAGATCCTCACTTTAAAGTTCCAGCAATGCCAGAGGGCTACTTTCAATTCAGCAAGAGAAGGTTGCAAGTTTTAAAAGCTTAGCTTCATTTTCATAAAAGCACTTCAAAAATCCTTCTATACTTCCAAATCCAATTTCCCTATGTCTATCTCATTTCTTTTCACAATTACAGCCATCCTGCAGAGGCGCATAAAGGACCTGATAATTAATTCTTCTAAAAAGCAGAATATGCCTGTAAAGTAACTTTTCAGCTCATGTATGAATGGCAGCTGACTTTACAGTCTTGAAGCAATGAGAGACTAGGAAGCCACAAAGCATAATTACTAAGAAAGAAGCCCTCTCTCCTCCCCTAATAAATCTGTATTAAAGAGGATTACTATTATGTCAATTGAAACACATTAAGACATGCCTCAATAAGTGTGTTTACAACTTATACCTAGAGGGTAGTTTCTCTCCATTCATGAAGTATATGTTTTCTGATGACAGTTCCCTGTTGACTCTGGATCAAACTTTTGACTTAAAATTTTCAGATTTTTGTACTTTTGGAAAATTCCAGGAATATGTAGAAGCAGAACACACACCAGGCTACCACACACATACAATTATATGGATTGACTAACAAATATTAAGTATTATTGACTCAGAATCAAATGAAAAAAATATCAAGTCTTGTCAAGACTGTGCGTATTAGACTACAGATAAAATTTCTTTTAATTGTGAGAAAAGCCTGACTTGTTAGGTTGGTATACTAGATTTGGAGCTTTCTGCAGTCATGCTTGAGGCTTACATTAATATGCATTTGTAGCTAGTGTCCTCATTAAATTAGTGAAAATCACAGAAGCTGCCTTTGTTGTTACAATTATTCACTATTGGGACATGAGAGTCAAGAAACTTGAATCAGAGTTAGCAGACCTAAATGGAAGGGGAGCAACACAATTTTTGAATATACTCAGGGTAAAAGATGCATGGATGGATGACATACAGAAGCCTCATACTGTCTAACAAAAATTGTTGTCTCTCGTTCATTAAAAATAAATGAACTTGGTAGGCTGGTGGAAACCTACACATCCTACAATGCTTGCCCCAAAGTGCTATCTATCAGCAGTAATATATACATATATTAAAGGAAGCAAAACATCAAATAAGAATACTAGACTAAGGGTCATTTTAAAATAATATATTTGCATACATATTTATTTTAAAATATTTTGATACCACCTTTCACATCAAGTATTGAAGTGGTGTAGTAGAACAATTATCAAAATTTTAAAATTCAAGAAGAAAATGCAAATAAAAACTAGGGAAGAGATATTATGACAAGCATTAGCAAAGATAGGTGTTTTTTAAATACCATAGGATTGCATTGAAAAACAGGGAGAGCAAGCTCCTTCTGGTATCCTGGCCCCAAACTGTTTAAGGCTTTATAGCTCAATACCAAAACCTTAAACCTTATTAGGTGACAAAATTCAAACTGATTATTAAGGTCAATTAAAATTTTCAAAGATCTTAAACTTAAGCTGTCTATTTCAACAAACTGAATCAGCATTGCAGGAGTTCAAGTACACTAAATTATCAATGAAGCTAAAACAGTTATATCCCTTTTAAAAAAGTAAAGGAGGGGCCTGAACAATAAGCTGACATGTTTCTATGGAACTCAGGATTTAACACACAATTCTGGCAGAACATCTTGGCCTCTTGCAATGTATGTTAACATTACTTTTTATTGGCACTGCCCTCTATGCAACTGGCAAATCTGAGAAACACCCATGAAACAGACCCAACCAGAACTTTTTGCACCTGATTAATTCTTTTTCTAGGAGATGTACTTAGGAAGAAAATATTGATAAAAATATTCTTTTCTAATGCTAGCACAATAATTTAGCATTCCAATACCACTCCAGGACTTTAAAAAAATAAAAAATGAGGCAAAAATGAATGAGGCAAAAATAGGTAAATTCATTTGTTTCTTGTCAGCAAAGGAATGGGCAGGGTTGTTGCAAATTAATTGCCCATGATCTGTACTGAAGTCACCCTGAAGTCACCGATGCTGCTGCAGTTTTAATTAGCAACCATAGTATCAAATGTCCTATATTGTGGCTTTTATAGTTCGAGGATTTTCAAATTTTCAAATTTAATAATAGCCTTAGCCACTAGTTGCAAAGAAAGCCCTAAGCCAGCAAGGATGCCACTTTAAAGAAAACATCTATAGTAGTACCGTATTTTTCGCCCCATAGGGCTCACCGGCCCATAGGACGCACCTAGTTTTTTGGGGGGGGGGGATAAAGAAAAAACTCCCCCGACCCCAGAAGAGGCTGCTATCCGCAAGCCTAGGGAGCCCAGCGGGAAGACGCGCCGGGCTCCCTAGGGTTGCGGAGAGCTGCGCGAAGCCTGGGCGCGCTCTTCAGCGCGCCCCAGGCTTCCAGATGCAGGCAGCTCTGCACAACCCTTGGGAGACCAGCACGAAGTCGTGCCGGTCTCCCAAGGGTTGCACAGAGCTTCCTGAAGCCTGGAGAGCGAGAGGGGTCAGTGCGCACCGACCCCTCTCGCTTTCCAGGCTTCAGCGAAAGCCTGCATTCGCCCCATAGGATGCACACACATTTCCCCTTCATTTTTGGAGGGGAAAAAGTGCGTCCTATAGGGCGAAAAATACGGTATGTTTTAAATGAATTTTAGATAAAATATTAACTTAAGATTTTAGCACATGTCAAAACATTGGATAGCCTTTGATGTCACTGGTTAAACAACTTTTGCTTCTAGTTCTGGTAATGAAAAAGTAAATGGGGTGTAATATAGTGCAGCACAATTCAGCTGCATACCAGTAAACATTTCGCTGAGATCAGAGCGCTATAATTTCAGTCTGTGATGAATTATTTTTATAGACAAATAAATATGAGAGTAAATGCCAAATAAACACACACTCCTAACCACATTCCATTATTCTGTTTGGAAAGCCAATATTCACAGTAGCTTGTGCTTATCCCAAACTTCAGATATTTAAGCAGGCATAGAGTGGGCTTCTGTCATATAAAGGAACTCTCTTCTCATTAACAATTTTTCTGGGAAGCTATACAGAAAACCCTGTTTGGGAAAAAGGCAAGAGTTTAATCAAGAGATGATTCCCCAGTGAAAAGCTGCCCTCGTCTTTAATAGTATTACCAAGAAAGAAAAGGGATTAAAGTTATTCCAGAATTTTTTAGAGGAACAAAATGTTTTTAACAACAAATCCGCTAAGTGATGCCCTACAAATATTCCATCACAGTTAAGATAATTCTGCACTTACTTCTTAAAACATGTAAAAGTCTGTTAAGATACCTGGCAAGAAAGCCAAGATCTAAAGCATTTGTACTAAACAATATTCAAAGATGATGCCAAATAAGATTCTCTGCCAAAAAATCAAACATTAAACCTGTATGTAAAGCTGCTCCATCAATTTCTAAACCTACTATTCTTGGCAATGCTGAAATTTCAAATAACGTAGTTTATGAACTCCAAAATCTATCAGGAATGATCCTCTGAACTAAGGAGTCACAACGTATCAGTCATCTATGTTAAATAGCCAGCACTAATTTGCTTTTTTTCTGTTTAAAAAACATATAGGACCTAAAATCACCACAAAGGTGTAAATTATTTAACTGAAGTTTTATAGATTTTCCCCCCTGCGTATTATCTGTACAGTGCCATGCAGTCTCTTGTTGCAAATTGTTTCTCACTGCTGAAAATTTAGGAAACGATTTTGAAGAACTACAGAAATGCTTAACATAACTTGAAGCACTGAGCTGTCATAAATAAAGTCTTTTGGGCAGTGGTCTCTCACTCATATCTCTACAAAAAATAAGGCTAAGCCTGTTTTATTTTTAAACAGTTTTCTTATTACAACTGTTCTATGCTAGAGAGGGAGAGGTGGAAGTGGTGATGGGGTTACTACTTGACACACAACAGCTGGTGAAATATTGCTCTATTTTTTGTAACAAACACCAAGATCAAAACATTATGCAAGTTAAATTTCCTTGAAAGGTTCCCAGCAGGAGCCTTCCTTTTTGTTTTTCGCAGTGCTTGATTTCCTTTCACCCACAAAAAAAAACGGCTCACCAAGAACATCCATGTGCCACTAACACTAAGCAGCACTTCCTTAATCACTTATTTCCAACAATTTATGGATGATCAGTGGCAAAAAAACGAGCAAAAATAATGAAAGAACGCAATGAAGCGTCCTTGAGACATACTGGCTTAGACTTCCTACTCATTTCTCTGTCTCTTTAACATTGGGGGCCTGATACAAATTAGCCACTGAGGGGGGGAAAGTCATCTGGTCATAAAATACAGTACAGGGTCACTTTTATGTAAGTTTGCCAAAAGGGACATAAACCAGGACAATTTCAAACTGTGACACAGGATAGAAGTATATTAAAACAATCTTTGTTCCTCCTCTATTGTGCTGTCATGTTGCTCAGCTTTATAGATATTCTGAGCACCAACACTGGCCTCTTCACTTCCACCTGGCCTACCTAATTAATTAAGCAAGGAAGTTACCTCAAAATTTTCTACCATTTGCTTTTATTATCAAGCACTCTCTTTTGATGTTCTCAGAGTTAACTTCTTAATCCACAGACTTTTTGTGCTGTGTTTCAAACATGAAGATGTCTGGATACTTTGCATAATTGGTCAGGATGTTGCTGTCGCTCATGGTAAATTTTATGCCATAACTTCAAGGGCAAAAAAAACACACACACAAAAACCCAAGGTGAAAGTATGCTCTGGTGTGTGTTTTTTATTCATGTTTCAAATTTCGCATTTCAGTAAAATACAAATGATGCCCCTTCAGAAGCACTTCTTGCTATGATAATGCATTTGATGATATGTCAAGAAGCATCACTATAGCTAGGTTATGAACACATATAAACAGCATTTATCTTTCAATTGAGAATAAACACAAATTGAACTTATGGCCTTTGTGTACACATTGTGTACACTGCTCCCCTGGGTTCCTTTGGGAGGAAAGGAGAAATAGAAATTTAATAAAATACATACATACACTGACAGCTGAGATTTCAACATATAGGCCGAAATCCAAATCGCTCCTTAAGCCAATGCAAAAGGTTTATCATGGAACATGGAAATTTAAGAATTACTGTATTTTTCGCTCTATAAGATGCACCAGACCACAAGATGCACCTAGTTTTTGGAGGAGGAAAACAAGAAAAAAAAAAATTCTGAATCTCAGAAGCCAGAACAGCAAGAGGGATCGTTACGCAGTGAAAGCAGCGATCCCTCTTGCTGTTCTGGCTTCTGGGATAGCTGCACAGCCTGCATTCGCTCCATAAGATGGACACACATTTCCCCTTACCTTTTAGGAGGGAAAAAGTGAGTCTTATAGAGCAAAAAATACGGTACTTTCCTTTCCAACAACCTGCATCCCCATGCCGTATACCCTATAATAGCAAACTCAGGGCAATACAATCAAACCAAAATGAGGTTACTGAGAAACAAGAGGGAGAGATCAGCTTAATTGGGTGAACTTCAAGCAACTTAGAAGTCTAAAACTTTTTTTTTTAATTCAGAGGGGGAAGCCTATTCTATTCTATTCTGATCACATGCTGTAGGCAGGAGCAATGATTTCTGAGATGTCAGCTCGCTCTGATCAGTTTTTCAGACTCGCCAAGCTATAGCAGGTGTTAACTATGTCCTTCTGTAAAACATCTAAGCAGAATTGTATACCTCCCACCCCAGATCAAAACAAGGATACATAGAAAAATGTAGAAGTAAATAATGAACACATATTTTTAACAGAAAACTGAACTGCACACCCAAGAGGAGAGGGCCCTAGTTAAACCCTCGTCACCTATCTTCCCATTTCTGTAAGTTGACAAGGGGTTAACTCGCTTGGGACATACCACAATGGTTCCCAACTGGACGGGTCCCAATTGCAGTGCTAGTGATCAAAGCACCTGATGCGAAACTGTGCAGCCGAATGCCGCATCAGAGGAAGACCACTTGTAAACTCCTTACAAGTTATAGTATTCTAGAAGATATACTGCAATATTTTGTTGCTGATAAACTTGTCACAAACTGTTTTAAAAACTCAGGAGTTTTTGTGTTCGTGGGTGGGGGGTGCTATCTTGAAAAGAACATGTCTACAGGTCCTTGTTATCAAGAACTAATTCCACAGTTCTTTGGATCACAGGCTCAGAAGGCAATGTTGTTTTGTTTTGTTTTGTTTTGTTTTGTTTTGTTTTGTTTTGTTTTGTTTATGCATGCATGTATGTATTATTACATTTATAGGTAAAGGTAAAAGATCCCTAGATGGTTAAGTCCAGTTGAATTTGACCTTGGGGCACGGCGCTCATCTTGCTTCAGACCGAGAGAGCTGGCCTACGTCCGCAGACAGTTTTTCCAGGTCATGTGGCCAGCATGACTAAACCACTTCTGGCACACGGAACACCGTGACGAGTGCCAGATCACACAGAAATGCCATTTACCTTCCCACTGCAGCAGTACCTATTTATCTACTGACGCTGGTATGCTTCCAAACTGCTAGGTTGGCAGGAGCTGGGACAAAGCCATGGGAGCTCACCCTGTCATGTGCGGATTCAAACTGCCAACCTTACAACTGGCAAGCCCAAGAGGATCAGTGGTTTAGACCACAGCACCACCTGCGTCCCTATTACATTTATATCTCAAGGTGGTGTAATAGTTCTCCCCACTCCATTTTATCCTCACAACAATCCTGTGAAGTAAGTTAGGCTGAGAGACTGTGACTGGCCCAATGTCACTCGCTGAGCTTCTCGGTCAAGTGGGGATTTGAACCCTTGTCTCCCTAGTCTGACATTCTCCCTAATCTGACATTCTAACCACTACACCACACTAGCTCCAAAGAGCCATGAGGGGAAAGGAGGACACTCCCATTGCTGTTTTGGAAATGCCTGCAGAAGAGCTTCCTTAAACCATCACACAGCACTATAGCAATTCTCATGCTTCTGCTTGCAGAAGCAGAAGAACATCCTTGATTTAGCTACATTTTTCTGACACAGTGCTCAAGTGCATGGCATAAAATAGTCCTTTCACAAGCAGAAGACACCTTCCACATAGGAAAGTGTAGCTTGGCTCTAACACAATGACACAGAGAAGCTGCCAATTCACATGATAGGTAAATTATTCCCAAAAAAAACCAGCTGAAGCACCAGCTGCATATTAACAACAAGAAAAAGTCCAGCAGCAGATGAACAAAATCTCCTTGGGTAAAATATAAATCAAGAATTAAAATATAGGAAATTAATTACATTGCCTTTCTTATGTGCTTTTAATGCTTTGTGTATCGCAATGAGTGAATAAGTGAAAAAGTAGATTCTAAAAGTAAGCCTAGGTGAAATAATTTGGGTAACTAAAACAATTATGTTTGTTTACTATCAAGGCAATAATGAACTCCAAGACATTTAACAAGGATGTAAGTACTGAAAACCAGCTTTCAGAGTGAAGACGGATCTATCTAGATTTACAATTTAAAGAATATGGAGAAAACTGCAGACCCAATAAAAAAATGTAACAGTGGACTAAGGGAAAAGGCCATTTAAGCCCCTTTTAAAAAGCAGTGAGTTAATCCCCTTAGGCCTAAAATATCCTGTCTGAATTAACAGAATGGTTTAATTAAAACCCTAGACAGAGAATCGTGTTTAGTTTGATTTTCAGAACACTGCATCCATCCGTGGTGAGTGGCCAATTTCCGTATCTGTATCTCTGTGTAATATGGAAGTGGTTTAAAAAAAACAACTTTTGCCCAAGGGAATCAATGGGAGCCTTCCAGAGAAACCATATGCCATAGAGAATGAATGCCATCAATTAGAACAGAATAACTCACAATAAATTTGCAAGCAGCAAAGGGTGGTAGTGATGAGGATTTATCTTTTTTAAACAAACAGAAAATTTTAGTCTAGTTGTTATAAACATTACTAAGGCCTACTTTTCATTATCAAAATATATCATAATTTATTATACAATATATTACCCTGGGTAGGGGGTTAAGTTCTAGCCGTCAAGCCATCAGCCGGTACCCAAAAAGAGTCAGAAGACTTTCTTTCATAACTGCAAATTTAACACTGTCTATTCCTTAACTGTAGTAATAGGTTCAGGAAGGTAGCCGTGTTGGTTTGACGCGGTCAAAATATATATTAAAAATGTCCAATGGCACCTTAGAGACCAACTAAGCTTGTTCTGGGTATAAGCTTTCGTGTGCATGCACACATCTTCAGATAAACAGTAATAGTAATAATAGGGTTAGGAAAAGGTAACAGAATTACATATTCCCATCAGCCTTAAACAAAGGCAGTATAGCTATGGTCCAGAGACAAAGCCATGGTGAACACTATCCAAGACTTGTTTCCAGAATCAGCACAGAGATAACAACAATCATGTCAAAAGAAGCAGGGACTGAGGGGAGAGAGTATGTGTTTCTAAAGAAAATGCACATTCCTTAGCTGGATCCCAGCTCCATAATGATGATTAGGGGATTGGTATTATTACATCTGTGGAGGCCTCAGATATCAGATACAGATTGTAGTCCTACCTAATCGGAGAACCCCAAGACTTGTTGGGGGGAAGGATAAATGGCTTTTCAAATGCTATAAATATACTCACCATAAAGTAATATCAAACATCAATTCACATGCTTTGAATCAGATAGTTCAGAATTCACTCACTTCATCACTTACATTCTCATAGAAACTTGCACCTACTTCCATTAACAAATGGTTTGGGAGCACCTAATCTTGCTCCCTGAAATTTGCCATTTTAAAGGAAGGTGTAAATAGATACAAGGAAAAAGTGAAGAGTTTTAATTGTTTATATTCAGGCTGCTACATTTAATCAATTTATCCAGAAGCACGTTTATACAGATTTTTTTTTAAAATCTCTAATTTATTTACATTTTTAATATAGTAAAAAACAAATTCATTATTTTGGAAAAACCTATTTCCATTTCATTTATTGAGGAGTATGATTGTGTGTGTAAGAAAGTTTCATAAACACACACACACAACAGATACAAAAATTCCTCTGCAAGCATGGTATGTACATTTTCATACACCACCACCTGTGAAGCAATGTAGGTATCAGATATTCAGTGAAGGGTGACAGCACAATGGTAGAACATCTGTTTTGCATGATGAAGGCCCCAGGTTCAATTCATGTTATTTCCAGGTACAGGTGAGAAAGACTCCTGTCTAAAAACCTGGAGAGCCGCAGTCAGACATGTTGACAGTACTGACCGAGATCGACCAATGGCCTGACTAGCAGATTCCAGGATCACTGGGATATCTGAACTGTTTTCATGCTCATAAGCTGTCATATGCATTTTGTCCTATCTGGGCTTCAAAATATAAATCTGTCTGAACAGGAATACGAAGGAGACTTCTAGATTGTATCTATGGGGACTCCACATGAAGAGGAAAGGGTTAATTCAGATGGCAGAGATGGAGGATAACCTGCAGAAGGAAACTAAGACTAAGAAGGAGACCATACCAAACAATGGGAGGAGTTAGCAGTCAGCAGCTGTTCTATTTAGCTGATTGCAGTCTCTGGGAGCTTGCAACCAGGACTTGTAAATAGGGGTGTCTGAAGTGTGTTTTGAAGGGAAGGCCCAGAGTGCTGTCACAGTGAGCCTGGTGCAAAATATTACTCAATTTTTTAAGTGTCAGCCCAATGGTGGACCTGTCTTTTTGTGGCCCTGAAGCTTCAACAGTTATGGAGGACCATTTGCAACCAGCAATGTCTGGGTAACCACTGTTATTTTCTTCAGTGGGGTTGTTCCACAACAGATCACTGTACCGTTACAGCATCTGTGCTACTGACTCTCAAACTTTGGGATTGTTGAAATATATACAACCAAAAATTAATCAATTTAAGTCGCGTGACTCAATTTGGGTCTACTAGACCCAAAATTGTAAAGCAATGGGACTAAGGTCGCTTCTGGGCCCTGAAACTTAAGCTTCATTATTTTGTAGTAGTCCCTTGTGTCAATCACAAGCATGCCACAAAGTTAACTATTCAGGTTAAGTCACATTCAACACTGAATATTCTTGTTATTTAATAAACCGTGTTTAAATTATTAATGCTAATTCATATATAATTTTACTGTAATATATTTCATAGATTCATAACGTATTTCAGATATAAATTTCCTTCATTAAATCTCTCACTCACTCACCTGTTATACTCCTTCAAAAATATTATTTGTGTACTGTGTTATTTGTTTTATTGTAATAGCAAGGTTATCAAACCTAATATATTAAGAGGACTAGCCTGAATGCAGACCAGCCAAGAGTTTTGTTGCTACTATAATATATTTTTAAGTTCCTATTACTCAGGTTTATAAATAATTATTGCCAACACCAATTACTATCATCATTTAACACACATCAATTTGTTTTAGCATAGATTCTAAAAGCTGGCCATTAGTTTTGTTTATATAGCATTGCTGGCTGCTCACAGTATTTTAACCATCACATTCACATATATTGAATACCCACGCACCTTTTTTAAGCCAGCAAAGCCTTCCGACTCCAGAAAGAAGAAAGCAAAGGGCATCAGTACAAACAAACAAAGGTTGGAAAAGAGAGAAACAAGATTCCATAAGCCTAGAGAAAAACAAAATGTATGTGTTACTTGTGAAAACTGCAGAACCTTTAAAGTATAACACAAATGAGTTCTATCATTTATTCCACAACACCCTCACGGAAGTGAAGAAACATGCTCAGTTATTTCTAATGATTTCAAGTTTACTATAGCTGAAAGGGGGTGGGGAAATTAGCAAAAAGGGGGGGTATTATCCTGCAAAACCCCTTCCCCGAGCTGTAAATTTGGGAGACATGTAAAAGAGGGCATCCCTGGCTGGCTATACTGCACAGATATCCTGTTTTTTTAAAAAAAATACAGTATGCCAAAGCAGCTACCCAGAGTCAGCCAAAATGAGCAAAATGGTAAGGGAAAAGGCCATGTTTGTGAAATCTTTGGAATAAACATGTTGGTTCTGTGAAATTTATTCATACCAAAAGTGTTTGTCCACAATTCAGCTCACTGCTGAACTTTATTCTCCTATGCTTATGAAAGACCACTATATCACTTAGTTATTACCTTCCAGTGTTAACCGCAGAACCCAAATATAATGCTCACTGACACTTTCACTACTCTGAAGTACAGTGGTACTTCTCGTTACCAACTTAATTTGTTCTGGAGGTCCGTTCTTAACCTGAAACTGTTCTTAACTAGAGGCGTGCTTTTGCTAATGGGGCCTCTTGCTGCTGCTGCGCCACTGGCACACAATTTCCGTTCTCATCCTGGGGCAAAGTTCTCAGCTCAAGGTAACTCTTCCAGGTTAGCTGAGTTTGTAACCTGAAGCGTTTGTAACCTGAGGCGTTTGTAACTTGAGGTACCACTGTACTTAGTTTGAAAACTAGATTCCTCTTCTTGGAGGAAACCAATTTTCTGGATCCATTTCAATCAGGGTTTTGGCCTGGTTTTGGCACAGAAACTGCTTGTATGATAGCCTCTGTCATGAGGAGAGATGGGGAAATATGTCCCTGTTAAGTTTCCTTGACCTCTGATCCTGGCCCAGCTGCACTGGCTGCCAATCAGACCCAATTCAAAGTGCTGGTTTTGACCTATAGCGCTTTTAACGGCTTAGGACCACAATACCTCAAGGACTGCCTCCCCTCATATGAACTGCCCCAGACCCTGCAATCATCATGTGAGGTCCTTCTTCATGTGCCCCCTTCCGAGAGAGGACTGCAGGGTGGCAACATGAGAACGGCCCTTTTCTGCAGCGGCTCCCCATTTGTGGAATGGTCTCTCCCCAGGGAGGCTCTGCCTCACCTGGTGCCTTCATGACATATCTTTAGGCACTGCACAAAAATGTTCCTATAAGACCTGGCCTTTGGCAGATTAAGCAATCTAGGGCCTTTAAAATGTGTTTTTACGGGGTGATTTCTTTTGTTATTATGCAATCCATTTCGTGTTTTCGTTTTGTCTGTTTATGTTGTGCACTGCCCTGTGATCTTTGGATGAAGGACTGTATATTAAATAAATAAATAAATAAATAAATAAATAAATAAATAAATAGATTGGCATCTGAAGTGGCTCAGTTACACGCCACATGTTGTCTAGCTCTCTAAAAATTACTGCAGGCAGTGCAATGGATCCAAACTACAAGAAAGAAGATTCCACCTAAACATTGGGAAGAACTTCCTGACAGTAAGAGCTGTTCGACAGTGGAATTTGCTGCCAAGGAGTGTGGTGGAGTCTCCTTCTTTGGAGGTCTTTAAGCAGAGGCTTGACAACCATATGTCAGGAGTGCTCTGATGGTGTTTCCTGCTTGGCAGGGGGTTGGACTCGATGGCCCTTGTGGTCTCTTCCAACTCTATGATTCTATGATTCTATGAACACAGAATTCAACCTCATTCTTTCAAAGTTTGGTCCTCTTTTCTTTAGAAGAACCTATGAGGCAAGTAGCTTGTGCAAGATCTTCGTCAAGGGGGGCAGGGAATCAAACTACACTCTGAAAATATGTTTGGAATGTTTTGCTATGCACACCTAATTGTTCTCCTATACTTACTTTGTCCACAAATATTTGTGTGCCAAAAACTGCTTTTATATGTATGAAGAAGCATAGGCCTATTACTGCCGGTAACTCTTTTAACCCCCAAAGAGAGGATATCATAAAGGAGGAACAAAAGGTTGTCTGGGGAGGGGGTAAACTGGCTGGGTGCGCAAAACATGGGGTGAGCAACCACACCCTAAGCATTAATGCGGCTGATGACAAACTACAATGTATGAAGGATTTTATGAGCAACCCACACAAACCTTGCCAGCTTAACTGATACAATCTAAATGTTAAAGCATTTAAGTGAAAGAAAACTGCAATTAAGCAAGCATGTTACCACTTCTGATAAAGCCTCACCCTTGCCGACAGTACTTGTAGACTAGAATGCAAGATCAGAGCTTGTAGGGCAGCAGCTGAAGAAGGAGCAAAAAGGGTTTTCTTGTGTGTGTGTTTCTTTGTGGCTGATTAGCTGCTCTCCCTGTGCAAGGGTCAGAGGGGGCAGGGTTTCTGTTGAGGCAGGTGATTAGCTGTGAAAGGAGCTTATCAGAGCTTGCAGGGCAGCATCTTTTAGATTTAGGGGAGCTAGTCTCAAACGTTTGTTGGGGGAGACCTAGGTTTTTTGGGGGGGGGAGTTATTTGTCCTGTCTTCACGGTTTTTATGATGGAGGACCGCTGTAGCCACTCCTAACGACACGTTCTCAAGATGGAGGGTGAGGGAACAGCTGCAGTCGCCTGCGGTTCCTGCGCAATGTTTGCCATCTTGCCAAAGGTTGCAGGCAGCTTTACCTGCAGCAATTGCATGTTGATTGCCCTCTTAGAAGTCAAAGTCCAGCAACTGGAGAAACGTGTAGCTACGCTCCAAAGAATTAGAGAGCTGGAGCTCTTCTTGGAAGCAACAGAGCACACCGTCTCCACCAAGGAGGAGACGGGGACTCCCCTGAGAAGGAGGCTAGTTCACCAACACAGGAGCCAGATATATGGAGAAACGTGACTCAAAGAAGTAGGAGGCCCAGGGTTCACTCTGATTGTTTAGAAATACACAATCGCTTTGAGGTCCTCTCCCCTAGCATGGAAGACAAAGAGCAGACTCCATTTGAGGATCTCTCCCTCATTACAGTCGATCAGGTATATGAAGACGAGCAGCAAAGTCAGTCCTCAGGGAATGTGCAGGCGACCTTGGAACGGACAGCTCACGGAAGAACCCCGACCAAACCTAAGAGGAGGCTTGTAGTGGTGATAGGGGATTCCCTACTGAGGGGAACAGAAGCAGTGATCTGTGGGCCTGACAAGATGTCTCGGGAAGTGTGCTGTCTCCCCGGGGCTAAGATCCAAGATGTAACTGAACGACTGCAAGGAATCATAAAACCCACTGACAAATACCCCTTCCTCTTGGTTCATGTGGGAACCAATGACACTGCAAGCAATAGCCTCCAGAAGATCAAAAGAGACTACGAGGCTCTGGGCAGGAAATTGAAGCAATTAAATGCACAAATTGTCATCTCATCTGTCCTCCCAGTTGAACGACGTGGCCCAGGGAGAGAGGGAAAAATAGTGGAAGTGAACAGCTGGCTTCGCAAATGGTGTAAACAGGAACGGTTTGGATTCTTAGATCACGGACTGCAGTTTCTTGAAGATGGACTTCTGGCAAGCGATGGGCTGCACCTCACAACGGTTGGGAGGAATGTTTTTGCCAAAAATCTCAGAAACCTCATCAGGAGGGCTTTAAATTGACTAATGTGGGGGAGGGAGACAGTGCTCCTGAAGGTAGGAGTCTATCAACTGATGAAGATGATCATCCAAATGTCATAGACCAAATGGAGCAAACAGCACGCAGACCTAGTGGTGGGAGGAAAAAATCCTTAAATAAGAGTCACGGGGGAATGATTAATGGACTTCAATGTCTGTACACTAATGCGCAAAGCATGGGAAATAAACAAGAGGAGCTTGAGCTCTTGGTACAGCAAACTAAATATGACATAATAGGCATCACTGAAACCTGGTGGGATAAGTCCCACGACTGGAATGTAATAATGGAGGGATACAATCTATTTCAGAGAAACAGACCAGACAAGAAAGGAGGAGGAGTGGCGTTATATGTCAGGGATGTGTATACCTGTGAAGAGATCCAAGATTTAGAACCTCAAAGCCAAAGTGAGAGCATTTGGGTCAAAATTAAGGGAGAGAAGAATAACAGTGACCTCATTGTGGGAGTTTACTATAGATCCCCAAGCCAAACGGAGGACATAGATGATGCCTTCCTGGAACAGATGGCCAAGCATGCAAAAGGAAGGGAGATAGTAGTAATGGGGGACTTCAATTACCCGGATATTTGTTGGATGTCAAACTCAGCCAAGAGCATAAGGTCAAACAGATTCCTCACTGACCTTACAGACAACTTCGTTGTCCAGAAAGTGGGAGAAGCAACAAGAGGAACAGCCATTTTAGATCTGGTCCTAACCAATGTTGATGACCTGGTTAGTGGGGTAGAAGTGGAAGGATCATTAGGCGCGAGTGATCATGCTCTTCTGAAGTTTACTATACAGCGGAAAGGAGCAGCCAAGCATACTAGGACTCAATTTCTTGACTTTAAGAAAGCCAACTTCATAAAACTTAGGGAAGTGCTGGGTGAGATCCCATGGACAGTAATACTAAAAGGAAAGGGAGTTCATGATGGCTGGGAGTTTGTTAAGAGGGAGATAGTAAAAGCACAACTTCAGGCAATACCAATGAGACGGAAACATGGAAGGTGCCTAAAGAAGCCAGGGTGGCTATCTAAAGAACTTTTAACTGAGTTAGGATTAAAAAAGGATGTGGACAAAAAATGGAAGAGGGGGGAAACCACCAAAGAGGAATTCAAACAAATAGCCAGCACGTGTAGACACAAAGTCAGAAAAGCTAAAGCACAGAATGAACTCAGGCTTGCTAGAGAGGTTAAAAGCAACAAAAAAGGCTTTTATGGGTATGTTCGTAGCAAAAGGAAGAACAAAGAAACAGTGGGGTCACTCAGAGGAGAAGATGGTGAAATGCAAACAGGGGACACAGAAAGGGCTGAACTCCTCAATGCCTTCTTTGCCTCAGTCTTCTCTGATAAAGAAAACAATGCCCGACCTGAAGAATTTGGAGCAAATGATTCAGCAGAGGAAACACAGCCCAGAATAACTAAGGAGATAGTACAAGAATACTTGGCTAGTTTAGATGTATTCAAGTCTCCAGGGCCAGATGAACTGCATCCAAGAGTATTAAAAGAACTGGCAGATGTGATCTCAGAACCACTGGCAGTCATCTTTGAGAATTCCTGGAGAACAGGTGAAGTCCCGGCAGACTGGAGGAGGGCAAATGTTGTCCCTATTTTCAAAAAGGGGAGAAGAGAGGACCCAAATAATTACCGCCCAGTCAGTCTGACATCAATACCAGGGAAGATTCTGGAGCAGATCATTAAGCAAACAGTCTGTGAGCACCTAGAAAGGAATGCTGTGATCACCAATAGTCAGCATGGATTTCTGAAAAATAAGTCATGTCAGACTAACCTGATCTCGTTTTTTGACAGAATTACAAGCCTGGTAGATGAAGGGAACGCAGTGGATGTAGCCTACCTTGATCTCAGCAAGGCATTTGACAAGGTGCCCCATGATATTCTTGTAAAGAAGCTGGTAAAATGCGGTCTTGACTATGCTACCACTCAGTGGATTTGTAACTGGCTGACTGACCGAACCCAAAGGGTGCTCATCAATTGTTCCTCTTCATCCTGGAGAAGAGTGACTAGTGGGGTACCACAGGGTTCTGCCTTGGGCCCGGTCTTATTCAACATATTTATCAACGACTTGGATGATGGACTCAAGGGCATCCTGATCAAATTTGCAGATGACACCAAACTGGGAGGGGTGGCTAACACCCCAGGGGACAGGATCACACTTCAAAATGACCTTGACAGATTAGAGAACTGGGCAAAAACAAACAAGATGAATTTTAACAGGGAGAAATGTAAAGTATTGCACTTGGGCAAAAAAAATGAGAGGCACAAATACAAGATGGGGGACACCTGGCTTGAGAGCAGTACATGTGAAAAGGATCTAGGAGTCTTGGTTGACCACAAACCTGACATGAGCCAACAGTGTGACGCGGCAGCTAAAAAAGCCAATGCAATTCTGGGCTGCATCAATAGGAGTATAGCATCTAGATCAAGGGAAGTAATAGTGCCACTGTATTCTGCTCTGGTCAGACCTCACCTGGAGTACCGTGTCCAGTTCTGGGCACCACAGTTCAAGAAGGACACTGACAAACTGGAACGTGTCCAGAGGAGGGCAACCAAAATGGTCAAAGGCCTGGAAACGATGCCTTATGAGGAACGGCTAAGGGAGCTGGGCATGTTTAGCCTGGAGAAGAGGAGGTTAAGGGGTGATATGATAGCCATGTTCAAATATATAAAAGGATGTCACATAGAGGAGGGAGAAAGGTTGTTTTCTGCTGCTCCAGAGAAGCGGACACGGAGCAATGGATCCAAACTACAAGAAAGTAGATTCCACCTAAACATTGGGAAGAACTTCCTGACAGTAAGAGCTGTTCGACAGTGGAATTTGCTGCCAAGGAGTGTGGTGGAGTCTCCTTCTTTGGAGGTCTTTAAGCAGAGGCTTGACAACCGTATGTCAGAAGTGCTCTGATGGTGTTTCCTGCTTGGCAGGGGGTTGGACTCGATGGCCCTTGTGGTCTCTTCCAACTCTATGATTCTATGATTCTATGATTCTATGATTCCTGCATTGTGTGGATGTGGAATTTTCACTATATTCTATCCCCATCTGCTGGCCACATATGAGATAACAACAACCTCACATTTGTCATAAGTTCCACTATCTCAAGAGTTTTGAAATTGAGCTAAATTTATCTGGTGTTAGACATACTTTAAAATTATTGTTTTCACTTTAAAAGGTTATCTACCTTGGCTTTGAGAATCATTACAAATGAATAATGGAACTACAATCACTAGCCTATTCCAGTTAGCTCAGTTGGTTACGAGTGTGGTGCTCGTAATGCCAGTGTTGTGTGTTCAATTTCCATATGTTCCACCTGCACATTCCTGCATTGCAGGGGGCTGGACTGGGTGATCACTGGGGTCCCTTCCAAGTCTTCAATTCTAAGTGTAATAAACCTGGCATTCCCTAGGTGTTTGTATCAAGCACAATGCATTTTCAAAGTTTTCAAAAGATTTCTGAATTCAATTACACATCCTTTATAAAGGAATCTACCACAGGAACAGACTGTAAAATTATATGCTTACATGTAGATTACAGATATTACTATGCAAAATAAGATAAACAAACTTCATGTAGGAACTTCTGGTTTTAAACTACCATGTGCGACCCCCAAGTACCAGATGATACACAAATATATTTTTATTAATTCAATTTCTCTATGAAGGACTCAAGGGAAGTAACACATTCTAGTGCAAGAATTAAAAATATTAAGTATCTAAAACAATCCATGCTAGTGCTTAATAAAAAAATACCACAATTTAACTTCATTAGAATGACTGAGGACCCCCAAGCACACAAATTCAGCAGCTAACTAAAGTTAATACAGCGGTACCTCGGTTTAAGAACAGTCCGGTTTAAGAGCGATTTGGTTTACAAACTCCGCAAAACTGAAAATAGTGTCTTGGTTTGAGAACTTTACCTCAGTCTAAGAATGGAATCCGAACAGTGGAAGGGCACCGGCGGCATGAGGCTTCATTAGGGAAAGCGCACCTCGGTTTAAGAACAGTTTTGGTTTAAGAACGGACTTCCAGAACAGATTAAGTTCGTAAACCGAGGTACCATTGTATAACATCGTATATGACATCCAATATCACACTGAGATTCTAAGCTGCTGACTAAGCAGTATACTCCACCTGTTCAATTACTCCCCCCACCACCAAAAAAATATGGTGATTTCAAGGTCGTTATTTCACAGATCCTTTATTCACACGTCACTAATTTATTTATTCAATTTATATTTCATTTTGCCTTCAAGGAGCTCAAAGTGGCACACAAGTATTTTTCTCACCACCACCCCACAAGGCAAGTGAGACCGTGTCTGGTCCAGCACTACTCAGTGAGCTTCATAGCTAAGTGGGGATTTGATCCTGAGTTTCCCAAATCCTAATCCAACTGCTACACCACACTAGCTTTCTCATTTTCAAGGCAAAGAAATGGAATAATTCCTGTCTTGCACAGCCAATAAACTTGCTTCTGCACTGCAAACTGAAGTACCAAAAAGAATGGCAGTCTTTATATACACATTCCCACACATCAGTCACTCAAAGCAGAGTTACCATTGATGATCTTCATTTTTCTCATGCCCCCTTAAATCAATTCATCGTACAGTTGGATATGTGGGTTCTCATATGCAGCTTATTGCTATTGGCGTGCTGGAGGATGACCAGGAGCTCCCTGAGGCAAACATCATGGAGGAGCAGCCTGTCAATGAATTGTGAGGCAAAGCAGGGGCATCTGGGGCCCTCAGAAGGCACAATAAACCACTTCCTTCTCAAGACAGATGAAGCCCCTTCACAGAATTGGGGGGGCAAGCGGCCTAGGGAGCACAGGCACCCAACACTACAAGTTCCGTCGGCCACCCGACACCGTAGTACACTCCTGAAGAACAAAAACTCCTCAGGAGTAAAAGAATACTCCTGAACAAGCTAATCTTCCCAAATAAACATGTTTTCCTCAGGCAACATGGATGGTCTGAAGCTGTGCTCTGGCGGGACTCTGAAGGCTCAAGTCTTTGCACCAGCTATCCTTGTCTACCTAGCTGTTTGCTGGGCCTCCCTCTGTTTTGACTTTAGACTGCCTTTGAACCATGTTACCTCTGGGTTTGAATGTATGACCGTCATCAGACTGCAATTCACACACCGTTCAGTGCTGACTCTCAGTTACACTGCTTGTGTTTATCACCTGTGGAACGCCAGTTCTGTGTGGTTCAGAATACTAATCTGAATATTGGACAGAAGTAGAGCAGGACATCTCTGACCTCATAAAAACAAACTCTATAATGAAAACAAAGCAGCCACTCTTCCCAAGTTTCATTCTTCCCACACAGAACCAGAATGACAACTAATTGGGGATGCCGCACATCCCACAAATCTAGTATAGATTGAGGAGTGTCTAAAAGACAGCATTCAACCCCTTCTGAAAAATAGTTAAGTTGATCTATCCAATGGAAGTCCTGTTTGTGTTTGTGTTTGTGTTTTGTTTTGTTTTGTTTTGTTTTGTTTTGTGTTTTGTTTTGTGTTTTGTTTTGTGTTGTTTTGTTTTGACTGGACTTACAGTCACCCTGTCCCAAGACCTCCGGGTGGAAAAGAAAATGCTAATTATTGTGCCATGTCGCTTGCCACCAAAAGCCAGTTTGACTAAAAGCATCTTGCATCAATCACAGAAGATGCACAAGTTCAGGATTTGGAGAGCCCTTATGAAAAAAGAGCATTCTAAAGATGAAAAGCAGGTAAGATTACCTGCCCAGTTTACTGAATGCCCCTACTTAGGATGGAAAATATTTCCTAAGGTAATCTGTGTACCTAATGCTTCTGATTTGATGCATAGCTGGTACACTTAAGATAATTTTGTGTTTCAAATTCAAGTACCAATATTAAAATTATATAATACAAACCATGAATTAGGGATCCATTTAACCACTGAATATAGTAGCTATGTGGAAAAGAGAGCAGGATTTCATTGCTGATTATTGAGAAAGGTAGAAGAAGGACAGCACCAGCTGAAACTGCAAGAGTAAATGTACTCAAGAATAGCCTGAAAATCAAAAAGAAGCATTATTGTTACTGCTAATACAACAGTTCAGACACAAACTGTTAATGAAAACAGCTTAAAAAGAGCTTCAATGCATAACTGCCACTGCTTTGCAGGCACCAGAGCTAATATTCAACATGCAAAGTTTACTTTTTAAAAAAATTAGAATGGAGACCTATCAAATATTAGCTGCTATTATTATTAATTTATATATGGCTTACACATACCAAAATGGCGTCTAAGCAGTTCAATTAGCACACCATCCTCTCACTTCCTTATCTTTCCTTATACCTCACAAAACACTATTCCTGAATGTGTTAAAGAAAACAAAACATCTGTCAAGGTTAATGAAAGTGCTCCCTCTGCTGTAAAGGTCTAGTACTGCTGAAGTAATGAAAAGCTCTGCATGGGAACAAATTCAAACAAATTTTGATTTGCAGATGAATACTAAAAGGGAAAAACACACATACGCCACAATCCAAAGAACAACACAACTAGATTGGCATGCATAAGGAGGCTCTGGGCTGAGAATTGTCAGATTGCAGCTCCCATGTCATATGGAAAGCCAGTTATGATAATGATACATTTATAAGAGTTTCTTATAAAAGCTATTCAAAAAGTCAAAATTCTCAGGGGACACCTAAGTTTTAAAGAAAATTTAAACACGGGGAATGCAGATTCTATTTTCAGTTTTTGCTTTCATCGGGCTATTTGATTCATAAACACGGTATCCATTGTCAAAAACTAAGAGCTAAAAAGCCATGCAAGCAGCATATATTTTAGTTTTGTGCTTGGAGATCAGAAGAGTATTCTTCTTCTGCAACAGAAAAACACTTATTTGGCCTCATTCATTCATTATACTAAACCATGGTTTATTAAAATAAATTCAAACCATGACTTAGTGTTATGTAAGAATCCTGACCAGAAGCATAACTACGGTTTGTTCAGTGATTTGAAACCATGGTTTGTTTTTTGTTCACCAAACATTGGCCTGATGTTACGTGTGAACCCAGCATCCTTCTTTAACCACAGTTTGTTTGCCCACCCAACTCTAGAAAAACTACAACAGCATGGGACAAGAGCAGCTGGAAAACAAATAAAACTTTGGAAAAACAATCCATGATTCATTTGATTGTCTGTGGGTTTCGCGTTATATACAAGCCAGACCTATATTTGCATAGCACCAGAAAGGTAATGAAAGCCTAAATAAGATATACATATACATACAAACATATACATACGAAATTCTATTGACAATAGCATCTTCATCCTCTTGCTCATCTGAAAAATAATGCATATTTGTATTATATTTTATTTCCAAGACAATTGTTGCCTGCTTTTTACTACTTTTCCAACATTTTTATATATATAAAAAAGTTAAAGTGATCAAAATGCACAGATTACAAATCAGTGAACCCTTGTTTAGACTGCCCTAGTCTTTGCCTTAAAGACAGATGCCTACACAGCAAGATAGCCCAATCTTTGCACTGTCATAGTACAATGCTCCTATATACAAGCTTTTTTCCTCCACTAATCTCAAATTCAGCATTTGAGTCTGCATCACAGTTTACAAAACCTATTGTTCTTGACTGACTGCCTTTGGACAGTCAATGAGGCAGCAAGTGAAGAAGTCACTCATGCTTCCTCTATGGCTGTTTTTAACTTTTACATAGGCAAGAGACACATCTCGGTGGCAAAATGCACAGTCCGTGTTATCCAGTGCATAAACAAAACAAACATCTCTCCCTTCACCCTCAAATGAGACCCAGAAATGTCAACAGAGGAAGCACAAGTGATTTAAGTTTCCTCCCTTGCTTGCTTTGGTAGAATGTCCTGAGGCCATCTTATGCTTATTTTATTTGCAAACACTAATATACCACCAATATTAAGAAAAAAATACCATGGCACTGCAAAGCATAACATCAACAATAAAATTCCATTAATAAATTCCATTAATAAAGAGAAGTGAAATCTCAAAGCACTTTGAAACCATAGGTAAAAAGTTTATTTGTAGATGGGAGTGAACAGAATTTTGGGGGAAATTAGAATACAGTCATACCTCGGCTCCCAAACGCCTTGGGAGTCGAATGTTCCAGCTCCCTAAAGATCGAAAACCAGAAGTGAGTGTTCCGGTTTTCAAACGTTCTTTTGGAAGCCGAACATCCGATGGGGCTTCCGTGGCTTCCGATCGGCTGCAGGAGTGTCCTGCAGCCAATCAGAAGCCGCACTTCGGAAGTCAAACATTTCGGAAGTCGAAAGGACTTCCAGAACAGATTCTGTTCAACTTTTCAAGGTATGACTGTATGTACAATTCTTAATTTGTTATCACACTTTCTTTACTTCTTAGCACTTTGGCTTTACTTTAACAATGTTAAAGAAAATGGAAAATGGAAATTGTGCTTCCTCTGTGTTCTACCATGAATTTGTATTTACAGACTGGACTAGCAGACATTCTCTGAATAGGATGACTCCCCCCCTCTGGCCTTGATAGGCAGGGTCTTCAAGACTGTTGCCTCCTTAAGACTGTTGCCTCATCTTCCAGGAGGAGAATTCGTTCTGCCCTCCAGACCTAACTGACAGAAAAGAAACAACCCCTCAACCCCAAAATAAAACAACTCAGGGTAGATAGGAAATGAGAAACAGATTGAAAAGAGGTTTAATTTGAAAAGTTCCAACTGTAAGGTGCAAGACAATATGAAACTGTATTAGTTATTAGGATTTGTATTAAGAAATTTTATATAAATGATTTGACAAATCAGTGCAAAATTTCATGTTTAAGGAGAAAAAAGGAAAAATACAGTTTTGGAATTTTGAAACTTTAGAAAGCTCCATTAAAATATTGTCAGAATAGAAATGAAAATGTAATCAAAATATTATGCAAGGGTTTTTTTAATCAAACTTCATATTTTTTTATCATACTTCATATTTGTACTTTATAAAAGTACTGTATTTCATAAATTTTTAAATAAAAAAGAGAAATGTCAAAGTTTAAAGGAATTCATTTTCTTAAAGCTACATTTATAAATATACACAATGTTAGAGATGAAAGTGAAGAAAAATGTCAAGATGGCTTGATGGTGCAAGCCACTAGAAGCTTACCCTTACCCAAGTATAACTTAGTTTTTGACGGATAAGAAATGACCAACCAGATGCCTGTGGGAAGTCTGCAAGCTGGACATGAGCGCAACAGCCTTCTGCCCACCTGCAATTCCAAGCAACTGATAGTTGGTGGAATAATGCCTCTGACAGTGGAAGCAGAACATAGCCATCATGGCCAGAAGCCTTGGATAGTCTTGCCGTCAATTAATTTGTCTATAATAACATAACTGAGTACAAATAAATTTGGATGTTAAGTTTATGTGTTATTAATTTTTTAATTTGCAGATTTAACAAGGAATTGGGGAAAAATATCATGAAAAGATGGGGAATAAAGTAAAGAAGAAAAACAGGGAAAATAGTACTAACAGTAATAGTAAACCATAACATATTGGATATACTGACCATCAATACGTGGATCTTACATTAAAAATACAAGTTAATATAAGCCCTCCAGTTAAACTTTAATCTCAAACCCTTAAATAGTATATCATTTACTGACATAGTAATGGTAAGCTAAATTAGCAATCCTGAACCCATATTTATTTAGACTGCAACCATACTGCTACTTGTACCACTAGGATCCCTGTCATGCAACTGTTAATAAGATTGCACGTAGACTCATTGTTAAAACCATGTTTATAGAAGACAATCTTATTCGGCTACGAGTGATCGCCAAAGAAGAAGAAGATTGCCACCATGCAGTCTGTAGACATTTGGTAGCTAGGTGGCAGCATGGCACAGACAATGAGCTTTCTTTCTGGCAATTGCAGTAAGGTGCTTTCCAAGACTGTTAACACACATCTACCTGGGCAGGTTTTGCCCCACTAGGTTATTGGCCCATTTTACATACGGCGCTGTTACATTACTTACTTATATTGTTGATTATTTTTAAGATTGTATGTATAGTTTAGTACTTATTTGTTCTTATACATATTAACAGTTTAGTATTGGAATTTTAGATGGTAAACCACTTGGAAATTCTTTTATCAGAAGCAATATATAAATTATTTAAATAAATAAACTTCACCTTCTATTAACCAACTTGCAAAATTATAAATGAAGAAAACAGGCACAAGTTAAGAGCTAAAGTCCTAACAAGTTGGGAAACTTACACTGAAAGAAATAAAGGTTGGGCAAATACAACGAAGAGATAATGTAAAATAGTATGGCTCTCTGGTCAAACACAAACATTCCCCTCATCACGCAAAACACCTTTTTGGTACTGTGCCCCAATATCATCAAGAGCATCTCATCTATTTCCCATTTTGATTGCAGTCTACATATGACTATAAAAACAGTTACCTCCTTTCCTCTTGTATCTTCTGATAATGAAGTAGGAAACAATATAGAGAATAGCAAACAGAAGAAAGCAGATCTGAAAAAGAAAGTTACAGAGTGAAGAGATTCACATCATATAACAAGCAGCAATTTAGTTTTCAAAAATACTAAAGTGACACAACCTATAATAAATAGAAAGAAAACATTATACCAAAAGTATAATTACTAATATGCAATGCTTATGTTATTTTGGCTATTTTTGTAGCTTTTCCAAAGTACCAATTTTACTGCTGCAAGGGCCACACATAAGAAAATTCACCACTATATCTTCTTAACTAGTCAAGATATATTAAAAAGGCCAGATTGCAAAGGAATTAATCCATCATTTTTCAGGAACAATGTGTATTAATACTGCCAGTCTTATTGTCCAGTGAGCATGCCAGCAAACTTCTGTTTTGCTTGCACAATACATTTGAAGATCTAATCTGGCAACTAACCCAGAACACCAGTAGGATGCAATAATGGCACTCCAGCACTCCTGCAACACACGAAGTCTGCTAATTCATTGCACAAGTCTAGGTATTTTTTTACTGGATCACGCTTGTGAGAAAATAAACTATGCATTAAAATGGTATTGAACTTTATACTAATCATTTGTATTTCTTTCAACCACTGACATGTAGACAACTACTGTACCCAGAATATAATACAGGAAAACAAAGCCAGAAATGTTAGAAATAAAGTAGGAACAAAATGAATGGAAAGTTAATTAAAGGTTTTAAACCATTACACTTCCTGTAGTAGCCCCACGATCTGACACTAAAAACCCAACTATTCAAATTCATAATTTATGGGATGCCAATCCCCAATTCAACCGATAATTGACTAAGGCTTGCAATCCTATGTACACTTACCTACCAGTGAGCAAATACTCCAGAATGTGGGGCTGCGCAAAACATCTCATGTCAAAGGACAAAGTATAAAGTTTGCAATCTGTGCTACATGGGAAACAACTACTACTGTATGTCTTCCTTCTTACAATGACTGGCAACTGAACAGAGTGATCAGTGGAAATCAGTGGCAATGTATCTTTCTAACCTGATTTATTCTTTTATATCCTGTCAGACCTTGAACTTTTTCATTAAAAAAAATCTTACAATCATCATCATACTAATAGAAACTAGGAGAATGGAATACAACAGTATTGGCAATGTGGTGCCCTCCAGCTGTTGTGGACTGCAACTCCCAGCCTCAGACAACAGGGTCAGCAATGAGGCATGATGGGAGTTGTAGCTCACAGAACCTGAAGGGTACCAGATGGCTGCCCCTGGAATCAAGTGTCTACAAAGAAAGAATGGCTGCAGTGGTTGAATAGGATATTCTACGCTGCAACATTCTGTTGCAGGTCCCACTTGACTCTTACCATAACTGAAACATTCCGATACAAAATGTGATGAAAAATGCAACATGAAAGTTAGTATTTCCTCTAATAATGAATGTCTGTGCAATGTAATGTTGCCCATGGATAGCAAATGGCCAAAGGATTGCACTCCTCACATACACAAATTCCATTTTACTATTAATCATGTTTAGTAGTCAGTATGTTTGTTTAGGAATAACACCAAACCATGGTTTGGCATTACGTATATAAGAAGAGTAGTTAATAATAATACTAAAAGTACAAAGGAACAACTGTGCCTTAAATGTCTGAGTAGAAAAGCAGAATATATTAATAAAACAACAAAAATAACTATTCATAAAAATATATTTAAACTTTAAAGTTGAGTTTCACGTTAAATACTGACTGAAAGGCATCATGCACTTTGAAGAAGAATGAACTCAGGATGAAAGGGAGAAATGAGCTAAGAGGAAGGCACGTTTGGCAAATCCTCGCAGTGATCAACTGCTACCTGGATCCAGAACTGGTCTCCACACTTGCCTATGGACACACCGTTAAGACCATATTCATGGAAGACAATCTTACTCAGCTATAAGTGATCGCCAAAGAAGATTGACTGTATATTTGGATGGAAGTAGAATATTCCCTTCCCCCCATGCATATGTCAGGACTTAATCTGAGCTGGATTGCACCTGAACAGTATATTAATTTGCAGTTTCTTTGGACTCTGGCTTTATTCACTGTGCTTTCACTCGAATTAGCTATCTCTAAATGCCAATAACCAGTTATATCAAATGACTGGACACATCAGCACTCTCCAGGCCAGCGCTTGTCAGCATATAGTACCCCATTCCTGGTTCAGCTCATCTTACCCAGCACTTGTCATTAAAACCCTGCAGAGTGCTTCTATTATCCTCCATTCTCAGGGTTTCAGGAAGGAGATAATGAAAAAACTAGAGGGTTGTTTATGCAAAGACTATTTTAAAATACATTATCTACAATTAATTGGCTAACACTTACGTTCTCATGCAAAAACACTTATGGCTTGCTTTGCCAAGTTCAATTTGACTGGAAGCAGGGTCATATTTAATTCTGAAACAGTACTTCCAACCCACAGCGAGAGATCTAATATTCCAAATTAAATCAGTGTGATTTAAAGCCAGAATAAAGGTAGTTCACATTTTTTAAGAGAACACCTAACGTCATGCAGGGATTTGCACATGCAATCAATTTATGACTTCCAACTGCAGCTGCCCAAAATTTCATCACAGTGATCTTCAAAGTGTATTTTTAGGATAGAGTAGGAAATGGGTCTATAAACAATTTGTCAGGTGATGCTAGAGGATAATCAAAAGTATATCCTTTCCTCACCTCTTCCTCATGCTAAACCTCATCCAGTGATCTACAACTAACCAACATGGTTGGTACCCATGTGTCTCGAGAGACAATGGAAGAGTGTGCCTTTGGGGATGAAGTCAAACCATTGGAGGGTTACAGCATCTGCTGTGGCTATAGAGACCGATACAGGAGGGACATGTTTTGTTACAGCGGGGGCAGATGAAGGCACTAGGAACTAGAGTGGTTAGATGAATCGCCTAGAATGAAACATTATACATAAGAGATGGCAGCTGCCAGCATATCCTATAGATAGTTAATTTCACTTGCACAGTATCTTTCTGTTGTTTGGCTAGTGGTTGAGACTCCAACAACCAAAATACAAAATGATACAAGTGAAATTAACTGTCAGTAGAATGCACTGGCAGCTGCCATGTCGTTTTACATACAATGTTTCATTCTAGTGATTTAACCACTCTCCATTCCTAGAAGTTTACACACAGTATATTCTGTAATAGGGCAAAGAAAGGTTGGCAATGTTATTATCACATTCCAAGCATATTGTGTCCAAGGACCAACGTTTCTCATGGCTATCACTTGCAAAAGTAACTGAATTTAAGCTCTAGAACTTCTTAGTGATCAGATGCTGTACTTAAAAGGTTGGTTTTTTTTAAAAAAAGGTCTAAAATCTGGGGCAGGGGGAGATTTTACAGCCCTAAATCATTCCTTAGATTCCCCCAACCCCAACTCAAGAGATGGTTCTACAATAGCAAAATACTACATACAAAAAAAAGGTCAAATGATGCAGGTCTGACAAGAAGCTATAATAACTCATAGCAAGCAAATAAACACCAAAAAGTGAGAGGCAGTCCACATTAATGCCCTGAAGTATATTAACTCTTGAATAAAAGCAGCAGGAAATGAAGAAGAGTTTGGATTTGATATCCCGCTTTATCACTACCCTAGGGAGTCTCAAAGCGGCTAACATTCTCCTTTCCCTTCCTCACCCACAGCAAACACTCTGTGAGGTGAGTGGGGCTGAGAGACTTCAAAGAAGTGTGACTGGCCCAAGGTCACCCAGCAGCTGCATGTGGAGGAGCGGAGACGCGAACCCGGTTTCCCAGATTACGAGTCTATCGCTCTTAACCACTACACCACACTGGCGGTGCCATTTGTGCACCATCTTCAAACTGCTGATACAGAACTGCATGTAAACCTGGAAAGGCCATAGTGCAGCCTTTTTCAACCTTGGGTCCCCAGGTGTTGTTGAACTACAATTCCCATCACTCCTAGCCAGCATGGTTAGTGGTCAGGGAAAATGGAAGTTTATCAAAAAATGCTGAATGTGTATGCGGATAGATGACTGCATGGAAACACATGAGGTTGAAACCAGCATGAAGGGGGCAGAAGCTGAAACAGGTGAAACCACTTCCACGTGTGCTCGAAAAAGCACAGCCATAAATGCAAATATAACCATGGATCCCTCACAATAACTTTTAATTATTCCCAATGTTTAATAATTCCCAATATTTTCCAAGCTTAGTGATAGAGAAACTGGTTATCTTGTAGGTTATCTTAGGACTCATGATACAACACAAACACATGGAATTGACAGCAATGCCTTCCTTAAACTATCTTTCTCAGTGGTACTACTGTTGAGTCTGCAAAGCATTACAACTGTAAACCACAGTAAAAGGTTTATAACAAAATTTAGAACAGTTTCCCAAATTGAAAGCAGTGAATATAATTACAATTAGCAATCTTTCTTCTATACAGCAGGTGGCAACAGGCTGATTCTAATGCAAGAGTGTTCCCATAAGGAAATGCTTGTGTCCTTCAGGGCCATTTGGCAACTAAACAAAGTACTAATAGCTACACGCAGATCCATCTCAAGCATCATAAATAAAGATATGCCACTCACAGACTTCTGCAAAGAATATCAAGTCAAAATTTATTTTTTATTTGCATTCCTTGGTGCCTCAGGAATGCTTTAAAAAAGAATGGAAATGGGAGTGGGGGCATAATATTGTCAGTTGCCTTTGCCCATGAACTGCTTTGATTACAATTAAAGAGGTGAACAGAGCATCAACAATTTATTCCATATGACAATAGTTATCCATCTTCCTTAGGGAAATGGTGAGCCTGGAAGACCTTAAGAATGATGGTATCATTCAAGAATTTCTCAGTCCAACCCATCTGTAGTATAACAACAATGATGGCCTATCATATAGGGTTGTCATAAGGATTACTGAGAAGGATATTGACAAGCTGAAATGTGTGCATGGGAGGGCGACAAAGTTGGTCAAGGGTCTGGAAACCAAGCCTTATGAGGAATGGTTGAAGGAGTTGGATATGTTTAGCTTGGAAAAGAAGAGACTGAGAAGAGATATGATAGCCATCTTCAAACATCTAAAGGGCTGTCACATGGAAGATGGAGCATGCTTTTTTCTCCTGCTCTGAAGGCTAGGACCCAAACCAATGTATTCAAGTTACAAGAAAGAAGATTCTGACTAAACATCAGGAAGAACTTTCTGTTAATAAGAGCTGTTCAAAAGTGGAACAGGCTCCCATGAGATGTGGTGGACTCTCCTTCCTTGCAGGTTTTTAATTAGAGGTTGGATGAATCTAGCTGAGATTCTTGCACTGCATGGGGTTGGACTCGATAACCCTTGAGATCCCTTCCAACTATGATTCTATGAAATGTAGCTTCTGAGTGTGGAAGCATTCTTTACCTCAATTTTCAATGCCTGGAAGCCAAAGTTTACTTGGCATAACAACATAAAGAAGTCAAGTCTGTTAACCCTGCTAGATCATCCACCCATAGCAATGTCCTCAGAAAACCCAGGTCCATCACACTGATCTCTGAAATTCTTGCCACTGTAGAGGAAGGAACAAGAGGCTAGATAATATCAATCTCACTGCTTCAGAAAAGAATGTTGAAAGGACTGTACTTTCCATACTCTCAAGCCTTAGCTTATTATTATTGGTTTTAAAAATGAAGTTCCCAATTAAAACAGAAGGGCAGTATGATAAATCCACAACAATATCAAGTTCACTTCTGTTGCTTTTTGTAACACACCTTTAATAAGAGTGAGGAACCTCTTGCCAATGGGCCAAATTTGGGTACTATATTTCCTAATTTGATCCACGAGGCCGGTTTTCCCAAACCATGCGCATCTGCCCCACACCTGACATCTTATGTGATGTCAAGTGTGGGGCACCTAATGGTGTGTCTGAATCATCTGTACAACAGAGTTCCCCTTGCAAAGCCCCTTGCACTGATGTTCCCAGGCACCTGACAACCGGTTAGCTATCAGACACTTGGGAAGCACTGCAGAAGGGACAACCCACCTGTCCAGTCAGGAATGAGGATGGAGAAAGATCTGGTCAGTTGGGTCAAAAGGTTCCTTGCCCATGCTAGAAGGTAAAAAAGGTGTATGTTCTTCTTCTACATTGACTGTTCTAGGCATAGGCATGTAGAAGAAAATTTGAAAATAAAGAAGTTGTTGGCACATGTTAATATGTTTTTAGCTTAAGTTGATCTTATTTATATTTTAAATTGTTTGGAATACATGTTTGAAACTTTTGAGAACTTAATGTGTTTTACTGTTTGTAAACCACTTAGAGATTCTATTTATAATCAAGCAATATATAAATCTTGTTAAATAAAATAAATAAAATTCCAAGGTGGCACTTTTACAATAAACTATATAAATAAAACTCAATATATCAAATTATTCATGATATTCTTTAGTATAGAACTACATCCACACACCTGCATATTCATGAAAGCTAAGAGTTATAACTCATAAAAATTTATCCCAATGTATTGATTTTTCATACTTTTGATATGACAGATTTATAATACTCTACAAAAGCATTAAATTAGAACCAGTGCTTTCCTCCCCTTAGAATAAATTAGAAACTAGCATTAAGTTTTTATGAACAAAATATAAGCACAAACAGAAGGATTTGGAGTTACTAAAAACATATTATTCTGTTTACAGCAGAATATTACTTCCTAACACAACTGGATAAAAGCAAAAATCAACAACCCACAATCAAAAACCAAGCAGATCACTCCCTCTTCTCATAGGCTAATGTGACGGGAGAGCAATCCTGCTTAATGCTGGGTTCCTGCTTAATGCTTCAAAGGCTCCCAACAACCAGCTGGCTGTCAAGCACTTTGGCAGCTGCTCAAAGCAGGCTTTGATCAAGCCCAATTTTTATCAGTATGATGTCAGGTCAGGTAGAGGGCAGGTGAATGTGACTTGCCCAAAATGGACTCGGGGGCCAAATGGGGAAGCCTGGTGGGCCAACACTGACCTGAAGGCTGGAGGTTCCTCATCCCTGATTGGTCCATGAGATGCAAGTTCATATGCCCACTCAGCCATAAGTTGCACTGGTGACATTAGGACAAAGGCTCGCCTGGCACCTTTGTTGTGTATCATTAAGCACCAGGCAAAAACATTCCTCTTCTCTCAGGCCTTTGGCCACATAAACAATCCATGGCCTTTTAAACTGGGAGGTGTGTTGTTTCTATTTGTTACTATGATACATATTTCATTTTTTAATGGTAAAGCACCCATGTGATTCTCAGAATAAGGGTGGTATAGAAATTTAATTCATTCAGTGGTTTTCAACCAGTGTGCCATGGCACCCTGGGGTGCCTTGAATGATGGTCAGGGCTGCCACGGGCAACACTAGCCTCTGTCCCTCTTTCCTTCCCTCCCTCCTCTGATGCCCTCTCACATCTCTACCTACCCCAAGCTTGCACAGCTGTTTACTGCAGCAGCCCTGGCTATAAGCTCTGCAAAGGAATGGTGCCTGTAGGAGGCAGCTCTCTTTAGGGTGGGGTGGGGGCAGCTCAGAGACCAGAGAGAGCAGCAGCAGCTGCCTGGAGGACTCCCAAAGAGAAGAGAGGGGCATCAGGAGGCTGAGGGAACACTCCACAGGGAGGATGTTTGAAAAAGGATGAGAGGCTGCCAGCTCTGCAGGCAAGGGATGACATAAATGTACTCCTGAGCCCCACAGGGATGCTACAGAAAGAATGTAGTTGGTCTAGGGAGCCGTGGACTCTAAAAGGTTGAAAACCTCTGAATTAATAAATTTAATTAATAATAAATTCACAGTTAACCCCATGAGAAAAGTATGAGGTACAAATAATAAAACAAGACTCTGAGTTTTCTCTAGTTATTGTAGATCGTACCATTTTACCAAATACTTGCAAAACTATTTGCAAAAAAGAATAAATGCTGAAAAACTTGATGTTTCCCAAAGACCATAGAACAAGTTTATTAGCTGAGCAGGCATCTGGATTCTGGGGAACCATTCAAATTCTTGCCTGGCCAACAGAATTCCCACATCCAACCTCAAAACATTAGGACTGTATTACATTGCTACATTCACTGACAATACTGAATAATAATTTTAAACTATCAAATTTCAACAATCCATGGATTAGTCTATGAAGCCTCCTCATTTGGGCAAACATGCCCATATAACCAACATTTGACAACAAACGTGACACAGTTTCAGTGTAGGCTGTTTAAAAGCCCTTTTGCAAACAGCCCACACCGCTCTTTGAAGTCCCAACAACTGGGGCTACAAAGTGCATCACCTGCTGTTATAGTGACTATAGTAACCCCACCTGCCTGCCAAATTTGGCCCAGCAGGCATGGGGAGGCATGGTCCACCAGGATTCACTCAACTTCCAACTACCAAAATCCAAAAATAAATGCGGATTTATAAGTGTGTGAAACAGGCACTGCAATACTAACATGCCTGCTGTTGTGGCTTTAAGTAACCAGAGGAAAAATTTAACAATGATGACTGAACAGTTCAAACCCACTCTGGTCAACATTCACACAGAAAGAGAATACATTTCACCTTGAACTCAGCTGAATAAATTTCTATCCATTTTTAGCTTCTCAGGAAAACAACTGTCTGTGATGCAAGTCCTACAGGTCAAATAAAGGACCAATTGTACTGTTCTTTAGAAGATTCTCAGCAACATGCCAGGTAGGCCAATTAATCAAGAGTTATAGTGAGAAGAGAAAAAGCCTTCAATCCTAACATTATCACATTCTTGTAACATTAACACATTCACGTTGATACTTGGCTTCCATTCATGGTTTGTCTGGAAAGAAAACAAATCTGTGAGCCCAGGTTCACACTTCACAACAAGCCAGGTTCTGTATTGGTTTGGGCATGTTTCCTCTCCCACATTGGCACAGTAAAGAGCAGAGTAGGAGAAGAGCACTTGTGCACATTAATTTATTTTAAACTATGGTCTAACAGTAGGAACAAACCCAGTCAAAGAAAAAATAGCATCTCCAAGGAGACATTGAAAAATTACTTAAAAGACAGATATTGATTGGTAGTTTGTGTGGAAAAACTAAGAACAAATGGCAGCAGCCAAATCACAAATATATGTGATTGAGTACCCACATTTTCCCTTAATTCTTAGAAGCCACATACAACACTGGATCCAATCTAACTGTAAGCACACAACCTGATAGCTCAGCCAGTAGAGCATAAGACTCTTAATTTCAGGGTTGTGGGTTTGAGCCATGCATTGGGCAAAATATTCTTGCATCGCAGGGGTTTGGACTAGATGACCCTTGTGGTCAATTCCAACTCTACAATTCTGGGGTTCTATTATCAGAAAATGAAGGGGAAATGTGTGTGCGTCCTATGGAGCGAAGATGCCATAGCCCCGCGACCCTCTCCCGGCTGGAGAGGTGACGCGCGGCTATGGCAGGAGCCTCTATAGCCGCGCGTCACATCCCCAGCCAGGAGAGCGCGCGCAAGGCTAAAGCAGCCCCCCGCGACCCTCTCCTGGCTGGAGAGGTGACGCGCGGCTATGGCAGGAGCCTCTACAGCCCCGCGTCACCTCTCCAGCCGGGAGAGCGCGCGCGGGGCTAAAGAAGCCATAGCCCTGCGACCCTCTCCCGGCTGGAGAGGTGACGCGCGGCTATGGCAGGAGCCTCTCCGCTGCGCCTTTCCGCTGCTCCCTGACCTGCTCTTTGGGGCTGGTGGTGGGCTTCCCCCCGCCAGCCCCAAAGAGCAGGTCGAAAGGAACCTGAAGCCTGGAGAGCGAGAGGGGTCAGTGCACACCGACCCCTCTCGCTCTCCAGGCTTCCAAGGTAGCCGCCTGAACGCACCTTAAATGGCACCTTGTTTTAGAGCGGGAAAACAAGAGGGGGAAAGTTCTCCCCCTCTCTGTGCAGCGCCTCCTGCTGCTTCACTGAAGGGGCGCTGGGCAGAGAGGGGAATTTTTTTTTCTTGTTCTCCCCCCTCTAAAACAAAGTGCGTCCTATTGTCCGGTGCGTCCTATGGTGCAAAAAATACGGTACCTTCAGCAGAGAAATGGGAGTGAGTAGGAGCAGGTGAAACCAAATCCATGCCCCCCCCCCTTCATCTCTTGGAACACTTATCAATGCAACCGTTGACTTTTCTACTGCAGTTACTGTATCTGGAATGAAGGAGGGGCCATAAATACAACCCTTCACCTGTGAACAGAACAAAATTAATATTCATGGAAGAGGGATTTCTCACTTCCCCCTACCTTCTGCAGTACCCAATAATCTTCTCCTGGGTTTGGAGACCCTTGGGAATGGTGTACAATATTGTGCACATGGGTGTGGATAGAGGGGGGAGTTGGCTGATATCTCCCCCTTACGTGAATAGAGGAGCAGCTTAGGAGCCAAGTTAATGTTCTTCATCTATACAAATTTGTTCTCTAACTGGAATAGGAAACTAAAAACTGCCATACATAATTAGTTCTTAGACAAAAGTAGTCACTCCCACCATAGTAGACAAATGAACTCTGGGAAGGGATTGAGAGAAACCATGAATTAACAACCATAAATTACCTTTCTCTCAATGCAGCATATTCTATTTAACACACCTACATGGAAAAAATACCCAGAGGATCTAATTTATACCAGGGAATTTCACTCAATACAGCAGAATGAATGCCATTTACTTAGACAGTAAACAAGCACTGAGGATGAAAAAACAGTATTTAATAATTGTTTCAATTATTTTCCAGATTTTCCAGAAAACTAATTAAGGATTTATATTTAAGATTTTCATGAAACAATAGCACCATGAGTAGTCCTTTAAACTTTTGCACGAAAACCCTAAATTCTACACACAAATCACCAAAACTGTAAATTTAATATCATTCACATTTGTTCAACTAGGTTCTCCTTAGAACTGTTACCATGGTCTGGGAGCTTCTGGAGGGATATACAGCAGTACCTCAGGTTACATTCGCTTCAGGTTACAGACTCCGCTAACCCAGAAATAGTACCTCAGGTTAAGAACTTTGCTTTAGGATGAGAACAGAAATCGTGCTCCGGCAGCGCGGCAGCAGCAGGAGGCCCCATTAGCTAAAGTGGTGCTTCAGGTTAAGAACAGTTTCAGGTTAAGTACGGACCTCTGGAACGAATTAAGTACTTAACCTGAGGTACCACTGTATCTCCAGGCCATGTTTAATTCATGTGTGTACAGATCCATAACATGCATTTAATGAGAACAAACTGAACATGTCAGGGGACCTATGGTTCCTGGGAGGCTGCCTTCCAGAAAGAACATCACTGCAAGCAGGAGACCAGTCTGCCACCATCCATTGTCCAAAGCAGCAGCCACAGGGAGGTCACTTTCACAATCTCTGCATGAATGAATGAATCAGTTGTCACTTGCCCTGGGACTGCACAAGAAAATAGAAAGGACATTCTGGCCCCATTCACCAGCCAAAGGAACAAAAGACATCCACTGCTACTCAAGCAAGAACACCAGCAAAGCTGCTTCTCTCCAGGCTGAAGATATCCAACTTTTTCAGCTTTTCCTGATTTTGTTGGAATATTTGTTGTAGTGCTGATTCAGATGCTTCTTCCACTAGTGATGTAAACATGTATATTTGCAGAGATGATGAAGCCCAAATCCTCACATTTGTACAATATCCACCCATGAATTAAGTACTTAACCTGAGGTACCACTGTATATGCATTTAGCATTGAGAGGGTCATAGGAGTCTGGTGCAAGGCAACCAGAAAAGTTATGTCTTTTGATCACTGGCCATCAATCAACATATTAAAACTGAAGCAATAAAGCTGCTGGCACATTTGTAAAGCTAAGCAGGGTCTGATATGGTTTCAATTGGATGGGGATTGCAAAGTTGAGATTCCTGCATTGCAGGGGGTGGACTAGATGACCCTCAGGATCCCTTCCAACTCTACAATTCTAGAACTCTTTTCTTTCCATTGAGTTGTGATCTCAATGAATCAGTCAACAAACTTTCTAAACTGCAAGTCATCTCATTTCTGGAAAATGTATCGTGCATTATTTATAAACATGTAGCCTTTAAAAATGCTAAGTTGGCATATTTGGTGCATCTCAACCATCATTTACCCTGAATGCTATCACTTCAAAGACTGAAAAGGATGTTATAAAAAGAAATTCCACACTGGAGTTTTATAATTCAATAGAAAGGAAGTGAAGATACCCATGGTGCAATTTCACTTCCAGAAAGTCCATTTTCTCATATATTGCTAAGAAAATGTTACAATTTGTTTGATGTTTATCTGTATTTTGAGTCTGATTAATCTATTATTCAGAGTCTCAATGAAGCAAGGTGAGGCAAGCTATCTGAAGCTGAATCCAAACAATGATGGCATGATGACATGGGTACAAGAAACTGACTACTGTATTATTCTTTGGTAAATTTGTTGTACGTTTGTGCGGTCTGAAGAACAAAGGATGGTATGACTGCCAAGTCCACTTTCACAAACTAAATTTGTAGCTATTCAAAATGCAAACTAGGTTCCTAGCACCAGGAGAATTGGACCAACAGTAAAAAGATACTGCTGAGAATTATGAAAAAAGCAGAAGGCTAACTTAAAGTATTAGTTATTATGCAACTTTTGCACAACACAGAAGTGTTGCTGTGCTATGTGTGGGCTGCAATTTCTGAGAAGGGCTTAAAATTCACTTTACTGAAAATATCAGCTTACAACTGAAGAGAAAAAAAAGGTTTTATAAAAGACCAAAGCTGAAAATAACAAATCCTCAGAAATGAGAACAGACCCTCAGTTGTTCACACCTTGATCTAATAAAACAAGCAAAACAAGAAGGGTCACTATAATCAAAACCAACAAGCTAAACAATCTGGTCTGCTCCTACTCTGAAAGGCAGGATTCTCCATGCATTAAATGAACAATGTGTCCCAGGCCACAGGAACCAGCCTGATTCCGGGAATAGTGTAGTGTAAAAAAGCAATTAAGGAAGTATGCCAGGTTACAAAAAGCTTCCAAGAACACTAATTTTATCTAACCTGTTACAGTTTTTTCAATAAAAAATTAGAGGCCAAAACTGAAAACACAGTTTGGGGGAAGTATACCATAACATTCCTAGAGAAAGACTATATATTCTATTTCTGGTTAAGAACAGCATTTAACACAGGCTGAGCAACTATAAAATCCATTACCAAAAGTATTGTGTAGAGGAGATGACGTAGTCCTGTGACACTGAGGTGTTAACCACATATTCCCTCATTCTGATGCATGCCATGCTCAGTCTGGAGAAAGTGTGAAAGACGTGTGTAAGGAAAGAAGGAACGCAACAAGCTACCCCATACTTGCCTATGGAATTTACAAAGCAACATGGTGGTTTTAAGTACTGTCTTTATCTAACATTAAAATCAGCCGAAGGAGAGAGAAATGTAAAATATTACACTGGGGGGTATTGAATAATGGGATGGAGGGCATGCCTTACAGCACAACAATTTAAGGTGGCATCAGGCATTAAATAAGCAGGAGTACAATTTACTCACACATCCAACTTTTCAGTATTAAATTGGCACATCCCTTCATGGGAAGACATGCAGATTCACTTTTGTATTTGTGGGGGTGGGGAGATGTTATAGAACCAAAGTGGACAACTCCGAAGAGGCCATACAGACAGTTATGTATCTCTGAATGTACCCAGCATGAAACTATGCAAAGCTGGGGAGGCGGACAACAGGTTGGGGAAGAATGCTGTGAGAATAGTATTTAGTATGATGTGGGGAAAAGCAAAACATTAGTGGGTACAGAGTCACAAAGTACATAACACGTACGAGGCAGTTGGCTAATACAGGACTGATGTGGAGAGGCTAGACAAATGATGTACTCTTGTACTTGACTGGCACAGGTTCAACAGTGTGTGTCAGCATTAGAAAGATTCGACCATGAAATTCACTTGGTAACCTTAAACCCATTACCCTAACCTACTTCACAGGGTTGTTATGAAGTATAGTGGGGTGGGGAATCCATGCACTTTTTGAGCTCCTTTGGGGGCAAAGTGAGGTACAACTTTTTCCCCCAAAAGATGATGGGAGTCAATTGCAAACAACATGACCTCTAGAGATTCATCTATAAATGTGTGGGGAATCTTTTTCAGCATGAGGGCTATATTCCCCCATTGGCAACCTTATGGGAGTGGCATGCCAGTTTAGGTGGGACTAAAGACAGAACTGGGTGGAACAATAGGCATGACCACACACAAAAAGTAGGGTGTTTCTTTATGCACATACATCTCTCCACACTTTACTCTGGCAATTAAGAAACATTATCCCAGTTCAAGGACACATTCCAGTCAGTAAAAAGCTGATGAGGAGCATGACCTGTGGAAAGTCCCAGTGGCCAAACAATGAGGCCTGGAGGGTCACATTTGCACCCGAGGCCTGAGGCTTCCCATCTGTTCTAGAAGATGGAAATACAGTGGTACCTCGGGTTAAGAACTTAATTCATTCTGGAGGCCCGTTCGTAACCTGAAACTGTTCTTGACCTGAGGTACCACTTTAGCTAATGGGGCCTCCTGCTGCCGCCGCACAGTTTCTGTTCTCATCCTGAAGCAAACTTCTTAACCCGAGGTACTATTTCTGGGTTAGCGACGTCTGTAACCTGAAGTGTCTGTAACCCGAGGTACTACTGTATATGCAACAATCCTGCACACCTGCTCAGTACATGATATGCAAAAGTAGTACATGGTATTTATAGAAGGGCTGTGGTGACACCATAAACTTCCAGGCTTGGGTTAAGGTTTGGATTATGATCTGGAGCTGGGAAGCACTTTATATGCAAATCAGAATGGCATAAGCTTCTTTGTAGAATGTACTCCCACATTCAGCACAGGAGGTAAAAGCAGTGGATAGCTGGATACATCAAAAACACATCACTTGTGCAAAAGGTGATGGACTGAACTTTGAATGCTTCAATTTTACTCAGAAATTAGTACTAACGAAACTAATGAAACCACTGAGAAGTTTTATTACAATCAAGCAGTAAGTATATACTTACGGGTACTGAGAATCAGAACTAGAGAGTACAGCTACAGTGTGTGTGATACAGTCAATACAGCTGCCGTACTTGGTATGGGCTGTGTTTGGGGAGAGGGTTATATGAGAATGAGGAAGACACTCTCCTGCAGGAATGTATGATACATACCACTTATACTGGCTGTAAAGGTTTTTTCTCTACCCTGTATACCCATACTGTGGGCAGTCATACGAGCATAAGCTTTTCCAAGTGAAAAGATCTTCGTGAACTAAGTGTCAGTCAGTCAACACTTTATATGCTGAAATGAAAGGTCACTGCAAGAGCGTCCCATGAATACATTTGACCGACATAACTTATGCCCAATAGAGTGCAAAGGTATCCCATGAACACATTTGACCCACATTACCTTGTTTGTTTATTATATTTCAGACATGTTTGTTTACGTATTTATTATATTTCTAAACTGTTCTTCACCTGAAAGGGATCCCGGTGTTATATACAGCAAGTAATAAATACAGTAACACAATGCTGTTTTAAAGTCACAGACCATAAAACCAACTTACAGCAAGTACCTGACATAAGCAAAACCCAGAACTCTGTCTACAGAGACATCCCAGACTCTTAAGAACAATGATTCTGCTAAAGGGTGGTAAAGTGCTATTTATTATTGTACCTCCTCTGCCTACGGTGGGAACAAAAGAATTATAGAACTAATAATAATAATAATAATAATAATAATAATAATAGACACCCTGCTCAGGTGTAGAAACTCTTCAAGCCAATCCACCTTGGAGACAGAAACTATGACCACACACTTCCAAAGCTGCACAAAAGTGCAACGCAGTTAATGGTCTCATTACATTTTTGCCTTCGCAACTACTGTACTACATAATGCTTAAAAGCCTGGCTTTAGTCCCTAAGCAGCGACAGTAGGGACAACACGCACACAAATAGGGAAAAACGTGGAAGAGTTTCTTTAAACTGAAAGGCGAAGCGTGACTTGCGGAAGGCGAGAAAGGAGGGTGCAACTTAACCACAAGGGAAGTCCTTTTTTAAAAAACAGCAGCACCACCACCAGCAGCAGCAGCGTCTACTAACTGCCCGGGCGCATAAAACGCAGGTGCAAAACACACGAGCCCGCTCGGCGCCGCTTGCAAAGCGAGAGCGCAGCGCCGTCTCCCCGCACGCGGGGGCGGTGTAGGCGGGCCTTCGTGAGGGGGGGATGGGGGCAGAGCAAATGGGGTCGACACGTTAGAACCGTGGGGGGCGGTTGCGGAGGGAAGGCGAGGGGGCCGTCGAGGGAGGCGGTGCCAGCAGCCCCGAAAGGGCCCTCGGTTCCCGGCGGCTACGCACCGTGTACTCCCGCACTTGGCTGTGGAAGTTCTGCTCGCGGATGGTCACCTCGTCCGCGTCCATCCTCTCATCGCCGCCTCGCAGCCCCCTCAGGCAATGGCGGCCGCCGCCCCAGCTCCTCCTGCTTCCAGGGCGACGGGCGGGGGACCATGGCAGGGGGCGGCGGCGGATGCCCCTGACACCTGGGGGGGAGCGGGTGAGGGAAAGAGGGCGGAGGGGGCGGGCGTGAGGCGCGGGCACGACGCGACACTTAACGACGCGCGCCGCCGCCGCCTCCTCGCTCCCTCGGGGTCTGTCACACACCGTCCTGCGGCTGAGGGGGGCGGATCGGACAACCTCTCTGAGGGGGTACCTCGCTCAAGGGTGAGGCTGCGCCTGCGCGGACAAGGCGGGGGCCCGCCCGCGCGAAGGGCGGGCAGGGGGCAGGGCCTCCGCGACCGCGGCGCTCGAGGAGGAGGGCGGGGCTTAAGCGGCGGGGGTGTGGCTACCGCCGCCTCTTCTGCGTTGCAAGGAGAGAGGCGCGCGAGCAAAAGCTGCGAAGAGCGCCCGCGCGCCTCTCGAGGGCGGAGCTTGTCAGCGGGAGTGGGCGAGGCTGTGGAGTTGTTGACTTAGGAAGAGAGATTGGGTAGAGGTGGAGCCAAAGATGCAAAGTGAGGCGGGGCTTAGGCAAAGGTTTGCGGGGTTCGAAATAGGCGGAGCCAGTGTGGCTATTCCACGAGGAGGCGCAGGCGCTGATGTTCTTAAGAGCGGAAAGCCCACAGCGCAGCAGGTGCATGCTTATTCCCAGTACTGTACAGGAAATTTATGTTTGTCTGGACTAGATGACTCTTCGGGTCCCCTTCCAACTCTATAATTTTATGATTCTGAGGTGAGGCGACGGCCTCTAGTGGCAGGATCCATAGGTAGCACAAGATCCCCCCCTCCCCGATGTTCTAGCTTTCCATGTACAGTACAGTGGTACCTCAGGTTACATATGCTTCAGGTTACAGACTCCACTAACCCAGAAATATTACCTCGGGTTAAGAACTTTGCTTCAGGATAAGAACAGAAATCGTGCAGCGGCAGCAGGAGGCCCCATTAGCTAAAGTGGTGCTTCAGGTTAAGATCAGTTTCAGGTTAAGAACAGACCTCCAGAACGAATTAAGTTCTTAACCCGAGGTACCACTGTATATGAAATTTATATCCAAAAGAACACTCGGGTATTTCCCCCATCTTGCAGGCTAATATGGTACAGTCCAGTAAGTGGTGCTTCTACTGTTTAGTGTGAGTCACTTAGTCTGAACCAGAGTCCAAAAAACTGTTCCATCTTTAAGTAACAGCAATGACACATCCGTAGGAATGACACATCTGAAGAAGGGTAACTAAGAACTCTCTCTTGACCCCTCTGCATTCTTAACGTGTTGATTGCCGTGCGTCTATCAAGTTCTGTCAGCCGGTGTCCCTAATAAATCAACCATATTCCTTATGACTGAATAGTTGGCCCCTATGGAACCGAAAAGCAAAATGAAAACAGTATTTTTCATTCTCATTATTTGAAAGCAACTTGGTGATATTCAAGGGGCTTGCAGTTTGGCACATTTACAGAGATTAGGAAGGAAGACTCCTTTATGGCTGCAAGATAGAGAGGATGAACCAAGCTGCTCCCTCTTTCTAGTTTAAGATGCATAAGGTCCTAAGTTTCATCCCCAACATATCCAGGTAAGGTGGGAATATCCCCGTCTGAAACCCTGAAGAGCTGCTACCAGTCAGTGTTGACAATATTGAGGTAAATGGACCAATGATCTGTCTTGTTATGCAGCAGTTTCCTATGTTCCTAATTACTTTGGCTTTGATTTTCAGTTACTAGATAACCATCCAACAAGAATTATTAATTAAGAATCTCACAGTTGGTCTGTGATCATTTTTACATTTAGCAGATAGATGACGCTGGTTCCTATTTAGCTGTACATCTGTAATAGCATTACTTACTTAAAGAGACTGTAAGTACTGACATCATTTCCATTACACATCACCAGTATTTTGATAGATTTGATAGTCACTGCTGAGGGCTATTTAACAAATGATTTGAAACAGTTCATTTAGCTCATATTTGTTACACTTTGCTACCATGGATGTGTTAATGTTAAAACTGTCAAAACGTGATATTTAACTCAGTAATAGAATCATTGTTCCTAGGGTAACAATTCATTGTCCCAAACTATCTATACTTATCTATTTTAATTCATTCTCACTCATTGGTCACTTATAAATCTTCAAGTTCACTTTTGCTAGATGTTTGCATCTAGAATAAATACCATCTGCCAAAATTGCACTAAAAATTGTATATTCTTGTATTTAAAATGTATATTCTTATTTCTTAGAACAGCCTGATTTCTGTGTGCTATTCATTGTGTTCTCATGCTTTAGCAGCCCAGCCCAGGGAATCAACCAATCTGCATGGATGGATATTGTACAAATGTGAGGATTTGGGCTTCATCATCTCTGCAAATATACATGTTCACATCACTAGTGGAAGAAGCATCTGAATCAGCACTACAACAAATATTCCAGCAAAATCAGGAAAGGCTGAAAAAGTTGTATATCTTCAGCCTGGAGAAAAGCAGCTTTGCTGGTGTTCTTGCTTGAGTAGCAGTGGATGTCTTTTGTTCCTTTGGCTGGTGAATGGGGCCAGAATGTCCTTTCTATTTTCTTGTGCAGTCCCAGGGCAAGTGACAACTGATTCATTCATTCATGCAGAGATTGTGAAAGCGACCTCCCTGTGGCTGCTGCTTTGGACAATGGATGGTAGCAGACTGGTCTCCTGCTTGCAGTGATGTTCTTTCTGGAAGGCCGCCTCCCAGGAACCATAGGTCCCCTGACATGTTCAGTTTGTTCTCATTAAATGCATGTTATGGATCTGTACACACATGAATTAAACATGGCCTGGAGATACAGTGGTACCTCAGGTTAAGTACTTAATTCGTTCCAGAGGTCCGTACTTAACCTGAAACTGTTCTTAACCTGAAGCACCACTTTAGCTAATGGGGCCTCCTGCTGCTGCCACGCTGCCGTAGCACGATTTCTGTTCTCATCCTGAAGCAAAGTTCTTAACCTGAAGCACTATTTCTGGGTTAGCGGAGTCTGTAAACTGAAGTGGATGTAACCTGAAGCGGATGTAACCTGAGGTACCACTGTACTCTGTTAATTGTAACTGCAATGTTCTAAAGAGATCTAAGCTTGAATCCAACCATGTGCAGAGTTTTTTTGTTTTTTTTGTTTGTTTGTTTGTTTTGTTTTGTTTTTTTTTATTAAGGATTTTCTTGTTTTACAGAAGTGTAGTGCCTCGTATTTTTTCTTTCCATGTAACATTTTTACAAATCCATTTCATTTGTTGAGGCATTAGGGGGAGAAGGAAAAAAAAGAAAAAGAAAAAAGAAAGGGGGGGTGGAGAGAGGGAAGATGGATAGGGGTGGGGTCGGGTGGCGGTGTTTCTATTATGTTTATGTAGAGTTTGGTGTCAGCGTTGCTTGTGCAGAGTTCTGCTCACATAATGGAACTTCTTCTCCTGTCCCCTTAACACCACCCCCCCAACGCTTTGGAACAGATTCTGAGAGTGGGGAGGGAAGAGGAGGTAGAAGTGCCAATACCATTCCCCGCAGTCACCATGACATGCACAGGAAGTACAGCAAAATGTGAGGTTTTTAGTATGTGTCATGAAACAGTATTTCTTTTCTTTTTTTTCAGAACTGTTCTGGATTTCCATTGCATGCCATGGTTCTCCTGCTCTCTATCAATAACAGCCACAATAGAAATACATTATGATATAAATCACAGATAACATCCTTTTGAAAGTGCAAAGGGGAGTGATCTAAGGAAGTGCAGTCACTGTGAATTACTGGGCAGATCTGTTGAAAACATTTGACCAATAATTTATGAGCTTGGGGTATTTCTTGACATGTTTTTAATGTGGGAGTATGGATTTTTCAGAGTGAGCCATTCTGGGAAGTGTCCATCTTGAATCACTCTAATTTCCGGGTTATTGGATGTATTCCATTCTAACGGTTTAAAGTTCGTGGAAAGCTAACTTTGTGTACAGGTTTTATTTCATAGTTGACCAATGTCCTTTTAATATCCGTTGCAGGGGCAGGGATGAGGCGAGGGAAGGGGCAATGCGTCTTGCTAGGTTGGCCCTGCCAGGTAACACTCATTAGGCAAAATAGACTGGGGTGTGGTGGGGAATTGTATAGTAACTATTAAGTTTCAGGAACATGGAAAGCATTATGGAGGAGGATGTTGGGTGTGAGGCAGGACAGTGGCTTACCTTGGGCCATTCACTATCTCTCAGCCTAGACCACAAGCTGGTTGTGAAGCTAAATGAGGGAGTGGGAGAACCAGGTATCACACTTTGAGCTCTTTAGAGAAGGGGGAGATAGAAGTGTAATCAATAAGTAAAACATGCGTCAAACCATAGCAAAAAGATGTGGGACCTTTCAAACACCCATTAGAAATGGAACCCATATGTAATATTTTCATATTAAATGTGTCCCTGTATGTACTCCTGTGGTCATACAAAAGGCTGCTGAAAAGGACAGAGACCATCTTGGTCAGGCATGGGCAACCTCAGCCCTCCAGATGTTTTGGGACTACAACTCCCACCATCCCTAACCACTGGTCCTATTAGCTAGGAATGATGGGAGATGTAGTCCCAAAACATCTGGAGGGCTGAGGTTGCCTATGCCTGATCTTGGTTGTGAGTCCTGAAAAAGCTGCTCCTTGCCTTGGGAGGGTGGGACCCTGACTGACTCCAGCTACAAAAGCTGAGGCTGCTGAACAGACTCTTGGCCTGGGGTATTGTTTAGAGGGAGGCATTGCTGTTGTTGATGTTAATTTTTTATTATTTATGTGGCAATTGTTCAATTTGGTTGTATACTTTTCAATGTTTTGTTTATTATTTATTACTACTTTTCTTATGTTTGTAGTTGCGTAATTTTTTAATATAAGCTGCCTTGAGCATGGTTTTAACTTTGGAAAGGCACATACAAATAAAATGATTGATTAATTATCACATCCAAAGCAGATGTAGCCCTTCTGCATACAAACATCAGCCAAGGTGGACAGGACCCTCAAAATCCAATCTTGGTATTACCAACATTCGCAGTTAGAGATATGTTAAGTTCAAGGGCCCACTAACAATGGGCCTTTCCATCATCAATTGAAGACAACCTGTTTACTCAGCCTTTGCCTAACAGTTAATAGCAGTGCCTGGTGTCCATAAATTGTGGGTGTTCAGCTGATGACAACTGTTGCTTTTTATTGAATATTTATGGTGTGAACAAAGGGACGCGGGTGGCGCTGTGGGTTAAACCACAGAGCCTAGGACTTGCCGATCACAAGGTCGGCGGTTCGAATCCCTGCGACAGGATGAGCTCCCGTTGCTCGGTCCCTGCTCCTGCCTACCTAGCAGTACAAAAGAACATCAAAGTGCAAGTACATAAATAGGTACCGCTCCGGCGGGAAGATAAACGGCGTTTCCGTGGCTGCTCTGGTTCGCCAGAAGTGGCTTAGTCGTGCTGACCACATGACCCGGAAGCTGTACGCCAGCTCCCTCAGCCAATAAAGCGAGATGAGCGCCGCAACCCCAGAGTTGGTCACAACTGGACCTAATGGTCAGGGGTCCCTTTACCTTTACCTTTTATGGTGTGAACTGCTCAGCTGGATGGACAGACAGACGGACGGACAAGCAGATAATAAAGTCATTGATTTCACTATTGAGTGATTTTTATTGATTATAAAGTTTTTATGCTGTGAGCTGCTTCAATTTTTCCTTTGTAAATGAAAGGCGGTATAGTAGATACCCTTTTGATTGATTGACTGACTGCATTTATATCCCATCTTTTTCTCCAAGGAGCTCAAAATGACATACATGCTTCTCCCCCTCCTTATTTAATCCCTACAACAGCCCTGTGAGGCAGGTTGGGCTGAGAGGCAATGGCTGGCCCAAGGTCATCCAGCAAGCTTCATGGCTGAGTGGTGATTTGAACCCTGGTCTACCCGGCCGTAATCTGACACTTTCACTACTGCACCACACTGGCTCCGATAAGTCGTTTTTTACTTCAGGGCAGTATTTTAAAATACATCACTGCTGTCTTCACCAACTAGGTACCCTCCAGATGTGCTGGCAGGGTCTGATGGGAAACTAGAAGGCACCAGGTTGGCAAAGCCCACGTGACTATATTCTTGACGTCAGCCCCTTAGGAAGAATTATCTCCCAATTATACATAAAAGATGACCAAATAGGAAACACCTTAAATTTATATCAAATTATAATCGAGTTATTCTCCACTATCCTAATTATGTGCATTAAATATTTTTTATAGGGCAATAATTTCAGAGTCTCATGTTTTGTGGGCAGCTGCTAAAGTGGTAATTGCATTTTAACTTGAGAAAGACAGATCAATCAATCTCTGGTCTCAGTTCAAAAAAAGAATGTTTGCAACTGTCACTTAAGTCATTCATTCATCCTTTTGCAATATGTTTGAGTGGCGCTTCCCATTAACACCCCTAAGCTGCTTGCTTTCGGTGGGCGAGTTAATAGATAACGCAGGTAACTATGGCATAGCAATCTACCTACATGGGTAACATACAACCTAAAAGTACCATCACACTTACACTTGACCTTATGTCTGTCTTTTAAGTATCTCTATGGGATCACTACAGATGGTGACGGCTGTCACGAAATTAAAAGACGCCTGCTTCTTGAGAGAAAAGCAATGAAAACCTAGACAGCATCTTAAAAAGCAGAGACATCACCTTGCCAACAAAGGTCCGTATAGTTAAAGCTATGGTTTTCCCAGTGATGTACGGAAGTGAGAGCTGGACCATAAAGAAGGCTGATCGCCGAAGAATTGATGCTTTTGAATTATGGTGCTGGAGGAGACTCTTGAGAGTCCCATGGACTGCAAGAAGATCAAACCGATCCATTCTGAAGGAAATCAGCCCTGAGTGCTCAATGGAAGGACAGATCCTGAAGCTGAGGCTCCAATACTTTGGCCACCTGATGAGAAGACTCCCTGGAAAAGACCCTGATATTGGGAAAGATTGAGGGCACAAGGAGAAGGGGACGACAGAGGACGAGATGGTTGGACAGTGTTCTTGAAGCTACCAGCATGAGTTTGACCAAACTGCAGGAGGCAGTGGAAGACAGGAGTGCCTGGCGTGCTCTGGTCCATGGGGTCACGAAGAGTCGGACACGACTAAACGACTAAACAACAACAACATGGGATCGGGATTGCTCATATTGCTCCCAATGGGACAGAAGCAGGCTGTCTTTTTTTATTGCACTCCATACCCCTGATTCGGGGATCTGCAGGAGCCTTGATGCAGACATAAAGTTCTTGCCCCGTGGCTTTCCTTTTCATTTAAATGTAAGGAAGAGCGCCTTGCATAAGTCCAGATAAGAAGACTGGAAAACAGCCCAGTGTTTGAAACGCTACAGATAGCTCCAGGTGAGCAACTTGCTCCTCCAAAGGCTGGAGGTGATCTAAGGTGACTTGTGAGTCTTGAACTCAGATCCACCCCTTTTCAGGTTTAGCTTCCTCTTATTATTATTTATTGACTTTATATACCGCCCTCTACCCAGAGGTCTCAGGGCGGTTCACATAAAAGATCAACATAAAAACCACAATATATATAATCAAAATAAAAATAACACCCTCCCCCAAAAAGAGCCACATTTTAAAAGGGCCTTGTTCACTTTGCCTTGTGCCGTGTTTTGTAAGGAGGTTTCCAGAATTGCACATGCTGTCTTATTGTCACATCTGCCAGAAGCCACCTGCCTGAACAGCTAAAAGGCTCCTGAGAGACCACTGGGACATTTCTGCTGCCTTGAGCAGGCATCCCCAAACTTGGCCCTCCAGCTGTTTTGGGACTACAACTCCCATCATCCCTAGCTAACAGGACCAGTGGTCAGGGATGATTAGAATTGTAGTCCCAAAACAGCTGGAGGGCCAAGTTTGGGGATGCCTGACCTTGAGTGTTGGAACCTTTAGGCTCTTAAAGGGCCACCCACCTGGACTGGAGGAGAGTGCTTCTTCTTGCCACTGCCCCCTGTCTGCTACACTCTCTGAGCCACTGGGTATGGTAGCATGGGAGGTACTTGGCTCCTTGAGGCTCAGGGGAAGGAGCTTCTGAGGGGTCTTCGGCAGCTCTGGTCCAACTCTGGCTCTGTGCCCTGCACCGGATCCGTCTCTTCAGCCAAAAGCACTGCAATCTCAGACGCAACTGCACAAAGCAGGATAAAAGAATTGCTGTTGTCCTTTGCTTCCATCCCTTAAATTTTGTATTTAGATTTAGTTTCTGAATCACCAGTAACTGAGCTAAAGAAACAGTTCAATGATCTACCAAGCTGCTCACTTCTACAAATTAGTCTTTGTGTGGCAATTGACCTGCGTGATCATCAATGCAGCACAGGATCAGCAAACTCATGTGTGATCTAGTCTTCCATGAACTGGAACTGGAAAACTAGGAGGGGGCGGTTCCCTCCAAAGGAAGGGCAGATTTTGCAAGAGTTTGTTTCTCTCAAGGCGAAAACAAGTGTGACTTACCTGTCTATGTATTCCACAAACACACCACCACCTTTTAAATACAGTTCCCATCAGTACTGCTCCATATAACACTGGTGGCCTTTTATACTGGTAACCCCATCCCTACTGGCATTCCACCGGCTCTTGAAGACACATCTGTTTAGACAAGTGTTCTCCTAGCCTGAACCTCCTGATGAAATAATTTTAATAACTGTTTTAACTGCTATGCTATTTTAATGGCCTCATTTTATTTTAAAGTGTTTTGCTGGAATTGTTTTATTGGGTATTTCAATTATGCATGGATATATTTTTATACTTGTAAACCACTTAGAAGCCATTCTGGCATGTAAGCAGTATATAAATTAATAAATAATATTAACGGTATACATTCGGCATTGGTACGCCACCTGGGTCACTGATTTGCTAATATGGCAACACTATCAGCAAATGGTCTGGCTCTGCATCCCATGTAGTAAGTGTTCCCCATCATGCTTAAATACACTTGCCAAATGAGTTTATTTAAACATGATGGGGGTGTGGAACATTTGCACAGGTAAATGATTTAGCTAAAGACCATGTAACAACTCTTTCATTCCCAAAATTACATGCTGCTCACACAATTAGATACTGCACTCAGAAATCATAACATTTAACTATAATATATTTCCCCCAATGGGTTTACATAATCCCTTTTTGCCATTTTCTCTTTGACAAGAAGCCATACACTTTTATTAAAGGCTTTTCCCTCCCAAAAATGTTAGAAATCTTAAGGGCCATAAATCATCTTAATTCTTACAATTAATAGAGGCAAGATTTATTCTTAAATCATGAATGCTCCTTTCTAATTAAATTCAAATGAGTTTAATACCTCTCCAAAGTGTTCGGATAATAAGTAGTCCCTTTTTTTGGACTTTAACATCCTTGATCCCTGTCAATAATTAGATTGGGTGGCTTATAAAGCACAACGCTTGGCATTTTAAAAAATCTTTATCTTCCTCTTCTGTCTCATTAACAAAAATGAATAGGTTCACTCTTCTGGCAGAGGAAACCATGGGGATTCAATGTTGCTCAAGGACATGACAGATTCTAGGGATATTGAATTACGTCCTCCTTTCCTCCTTGGAATAGCCACTGATGAACAGGAGACCTAGATTTCCAAACTCATAATTATTTCTCAACCAGAAAACTCAAATTGTATGATGAAGAAAAATTATGCAGAAGTATAAACTGAGGTCATTTTCAGTATTTGTTCCAAAAAAATTTTTTAATACTTGGCAGGATGTTGCAAATGGTCAAAGCCTGCATGAGACATTTTGCTGTTTCAAGCAGCCATGGTGCAGCCCAGAATCTACTAGGGATGCTCTAAATAGTGGATTTCCTACCATGAGCAGGTGCTTGAATTGGATTACCTTTGAGGTCCCTTCAACTCTATGATTCTAGGAGTATCTTGAGGGTCTCACTATTGAGGGTCTTCTCATGATATTAAAACGTGGTCCGTTCAGAGATGTGCTGGAGCAGATGATTCAACCCTAACCACTAAACAAAATGCAAACTGCTTTAAAGCTGTTGGTGTTTGTTAAGGTGTTTACATTCCCCGCATCGCAAGCCCTGCACTCACAGCTTCCTCTTCTGAAAGGTACAACTTTCTGCCAGGGCACATTTTGTGACTTTGCTAAAGGCAAAGGACAGGCTTGTGTGCTTCTTGTCAGATAGCTCTAAAAGTAGATCTGAATCACATTCTGACTCATTCCAAAGCACTCAGAAGAGATATTGAAGGAGAAAGAGATGTGATGTGATTGTTGACCTCCTAGAATTAGCTCAACAGCCTGGCTGTTTTCAGTGCCCTCACCAGCGTTAGGGGTAAAAAATATATTTATGAGTGCAGCATAATTTAATATTTGTATGTTTCTTATTTTGCTCATTACTGTGTGAGGTACTTGATTGATCATCGCCAGCCCTGCTCCTTTTCCAGAATGCAGAAAGTAATTATGTGAGCAGCAAATCTAACTGATCAGCTCTTAGTATCGATAGTTAGGAGAACTTGACCCAAAATGAAGATAACAGCAGTTAGGACTAAGATTACCCAAAGTATAAAAGGGGGGAGGTTAAAATCCCACACTCAAATGCCATCTTCAGAATTTTATCTTCTGAACTATAGTCCTACAATTCTGATTCAAGGATAACCCTGCTCAAACCATCAAGGTCTCCTACTTCAAATGCAGCTTTAGAGAAAGCTGGTCCAAAAAGATGGGAATCCTATCATACACTGATAGAGGAGATGATGGTACCATATTCCAAACCTCACTACAGTTCCTTATAATGACCTGGAAGATGTGGCGCTGGGAGGCCCATATAGTGTGGAATAAACTAGGACCCCAGTCCTGGAAGAAGCAACATCAGCTCTTCTGGAACAGCTTCCTCTCCTGCAGCTATTACAGTCACTTACAGCCACTCCAGCAGACGGCCTCAAGAAGAAGAAGAAGAAGAGTTTGGATTTGATATCCCGCTTTATCACTCCCCTTCAGGAGTCTCAAAGCGGCTAACATTCTCCTTTCCCTTCCTCCCCCACAACAAACACTCTGTGAGGTGAGTGGGGCTGAGAGACTTCAGAGAAGTGTGACTGGCCCAAGGTCACCCAGCAGCTGCATGTGGAGGAGCGGAGACGCGAACCTGGTTCCCCAGATTACGAATCTACCGCTCTTAACCAATACACCACACTGGCTCTTCAATGGAAGAGATGGGAAGCAGGACTCATTCCATCAGCTGTGCTGAAGAATCAGTGCCATCAGGTTACCCCTTCCCCTGAACTGCTTTCATCCCAGCTAGTCAACATAAGGAGTACTATTTAACTCCCCCCCATCCCCCATCCATCCCTGTCCCTTTTTCCTTTTGCACTGCGTAGTTTTAGTATAAGTCTGTGGGCAGGGACTGTCTTGTTTAACTGTATGTAAGACACTCTGGGAGCCTTTTGGCTGAAGAGCAGGATACTGGTGCAATAAATAAACTATTGAGGAACTGACACTCTCCGCTGAATACATGGCATGTGTTTAAAGCACATGGCTTCAGCCAAAGAATCCTGGGAACCACAGTTTCCCTCCTGCACAGAGCTACAATTCCCAACACTCTTTAAAAACAATATTTCATCCTGCTCCCTTTAGCTTTCCTTTCCCATTTACCCCAGCTACTAATCTCCATTGCCTGCTACAGGGTACTCCTTGCTCTGAGTGTAGGATTTAGAGTGTAGGATTTATAAACAATACAAAATGGAATAGCTTAGGTTGCGTTCTTCAAAGCTTCCAATCCTGTTACCAAAGTCATGCAGTGCAATCCTAAGCCTTCAGAGGGGCTTCCCCCCAAACAAGTGTGCACAGGATTGTGCTCTTTGCATCTTCCCCATGATGAATCCATACTGAGAATACCAAGCAGTAGATATTTGTAAGCCAGAGGATACTCTACGAGGCTGTGAGCTGCCTGTTCTGGAACTGTAAGTTCTGAGCCCGCAGCAGAGCATCCGTCACGCAATTGACAATGATTTCTCTACATGATCTCAGTTTAATCTGCATATGTTTATTGAAAGATGAGATTTAATGGGTGAGTCTAACCTTGCTGCCTAATTATGTTATTGCTGCTTTAATATTTCTCTTTAGAAAGTCTCCTGAAGGGAATTGGGCATCTCCCCAGAAGGGAAAAGGTTTTGTCTTAACCGACCGGAAACATTTATACTGATGTCAGGAAGAATTATGGGTATGGGTAAGGTAAAATAAAGTCATTAAAAGTGAAAAATTTTGTTTATATGTAAATACATAAGCTACATTAACCAAAGCATTATGCTAATTATTTCTTTGCAACGATGCTAACCTTTTGCAGAATATACATGGGTACCAGAATGCCATACATTAACTGCCATTCCAATTAAAGTGTGCATTCAGAAACGCAGGTGCCCCTTAGGGCTAAACCACATGTTACATACTGCAGCTGTGTGTGTCTGTAACATAACCACAATGGCTAGTTCTTCACTGCAATGGACCTTCAGGACAGAGTGGTGACCTGACACACACACACACACACACACACACACACCAGTGCTTTTCTGCTTGTGGGGATTCCAGTCCCATGATTGTGATGGAAGCCCAAGCCTGGAACCCCAGCAGGAGATGGCGGGGGGCCAGCAGGGGGTGGGATAGTGAATGAAGCACCCTACCCTGTTACTTCTTAGAATCATAGAAGAATAAGAGTTGGAGCTCATCTGCGTCTGCAATGCAGGAGGCAACTACATCATCCCCAAGAGATGCCCATCCAGCCTCTGCTTTAATACCCCCAGCAGAGAAGGGCCCAGAGGCTCCCACGACAGCACATTCCACTCTCAAACAGCACATACTACAAAGAGATTTCTTCTAAGAATTAGCCAATATCTGTTTGGGTGCAATTTTCACCCATTAGTTCTAGTCCTGCCCACTGCAGCAACAGAGATGACATCTGTTCCATTTTCCAATTACTGTAGTCAGTGGAGGCTACACACTCTGATCATACTTGGTGGAGGAAGGGAGGTTCCACCCACCTCAGGATCCTACCCATCTGTTGAACTTTGTCTCCCTGTTCAGGTATTTGTAACCACCCTCACAGTCTGAGGATCACTGCTTACTCAATCTTACCAGCCATGCATAAACCATCAGTCCAGTTGAACTTAACAGGGCTTTATAACAAATACACTTGCCAATTTCAGGATACATGAAGGCAGCCTTCCCCCAATCTAGTGTTCTCCAGATGTCATTGGACTATAACTCCCATCATCCCTGAGAATTGGCAGTGCCGGCTAAGAGTCCAACAACTTCTGGAGGGCACAACGTTGGGGAAGGTTGCATTTAGGCAACCAGCAAAGGCCACAAAATGGCAGTGGCCAAGGATGGAACCTGATGGATAAGCGAGATCAGAAGTTTAAGCCATGAAGCCGTTGAATTCCCAGACTCAGACCCCAACACAGGAGCCCCTCATGCCACTGACCCCTTAAACTTTTGTCCCAACTCCCAATATGCACCTTGAAAACCAAATTCTCATGAGGAACTAGCCCCTTTTTCACCACAAGCCTTGCCATCTCTAGGCAATAACAAGGCAACAAAGTGGGAGCTTTCTTGAGAAGAGACTGAGAGCAAGGTTGCAGGCCAGAGGACTTCCCCTTTAAAGGTTCACACTATTCAGCAAAAGTGTGGAGTCTGGGAGAGTTGATTTGGCTGAGAAGGATAAAGGGGCTCAGCTGAGCTTGAGATTTCCTTACAGCAAATTGGCAACAAGGAGCTATCCAAGGTCCTGCGACTCCAGCCTGATACTAGCTTCCTTGCTGACGAAATCACACCCGAATGTCTATTGTGCCCTGTGGTCAAGGCAGGACACAGCTTCTGATGACAAGTCTTCAAAAGATGCCTAAGAACATCAAATATGTGTTTACAGAGCAAATATAGAGGATTTACAGTAATTCCCATTTGTTTTCAAAAAAACCCTACATCCTCTTCTGTTTACATGAGCCATCAAATCCGTATCTAGTCCCAATGAAGAGATTAAAACCTATAAATAAGGAAGGGGGGTCACTGAGTTCATGGATGGTGACTTCAGCAAGTGACTTCAAGCCTACTTTCAGCAGGGATCAGTGGTAAGTTTCCCATGGAAAACTTGGGCATTTCTACATGTCCCGCATCTGACATCACGTATGATGTCAGATGTGGGACAGATGGGTGTGGTTTGCAAAAACAGCCTTACAGGGCCCAGTTTGGCCTGCTGGATGCAGGTTCCCCCAGGCCTGCTAGAAATGAAGATTTGTAGATTTGGGAGTTAATTCACTGCTGTTTCTTCTACTTTGACTTTCTCTTCTCCCCACTGTGATCATACATAGTAACAGCTGCGTGAAAATGACAGGCATGGTTGTGGTTTAATGGGAATAACAACTGACATCAAGGGCTAGATCAGAAGGGACTGACATTTTTTTGAAGTTAAAAATAAAGCCATTAATTTAACAATTATGGAGAAAGGACAGAGGCAAAAGGAAATGTCCCCTTGTTAAATATTTACCACTTGAGCTTTGATGAAAACCACCCTATAAATGACAATATAATACAAGTAAGTGTTCCCAAGGTTAGGTCAACTTTCACGTTGAAGTTAAGTCTCTCATAGAGGGAAGAATTACATTTCTTGGCATGGACGCATTAATTATATAAATTTCATAAAGGAAATGCAAAGTCCTATAATGTGTGGCATTGATTAATGATGCTCTTCTGATTTATGGCTGTGTATTTTTGAACTGTGATATTTAACAAGCAGCTAATTTAAAAGCTAGGTTTCTGTCACAACTTTTTACGACGCTTCCAGCAATCCTATTGGTAGCTTGAAAATTATTGTGTTAACACTTTGGAAGGCCAATTTCTAAACCGACAGTTTTGCCACTGAGAAAATAAAATTATTGTGTGCAGTGGTACCTTGGGTTAAGAACTTAATTTGTTCCGGAGGTCCGTTCTTAACCTGAAACTGTTCTTAACCTGAACCTGGCCGCGCCACTGGAGAACGATTTCTGTTCTCATCCTGAAGCAAAGTTCTTAACCCGAGGTACTATTTCTGGGTTAGTGGAGTCTGTAACCTGAAGCGTCTGTAACCTGAAGTGTATGTAACCCGAGGTACCACTGTATTAAGAAACTGTGTTATATGTGTTTCTTCTGTCCCTTGCATATTTCAGAGGAAGTATCTCCCCCCTGCTATGATCTTGACTGTTCTTTAACCTTTGGAATACAGGACAAGCGTAGGGCAGAACTTAAATGTTACACTGAATATATAGCTACCACCAAAAGCAGCAGCTGTACAGCTGCATCCTACATGCCCAACAATAATGCTCAGCAGAACTTATCTATGTTGTGAAATCATGAAGCTCTGCATTACCCTACCCTTCTTAACATCATTGGCTGCTTCCAGCAGGAGGAAGAAAATACACAATGCAATCCTATGTCACTGCCCTTAATGGAGCAGAGGGTCTGCCACCCATCCACAGCCCTGCTGAGAATGCTGACTAGAGATGAAGGTGAGGAGGGGGCAGGCAGATCACTGCACCAACCTGGAGCTGGCACAGCAACTGGGCCCACCACTGGGTTTGATGCCATCACGTGATGGCAGTAGGATTGGCTGAGTATCCAACAGATCCAGGGCCAGCTCAGTCATTATCCCCCACCCTACTGGAATACCCCCATTTGGGGACTGTTGGCTCACTGCTTCTTGCAAGGAATGCGCTGGCAGCACTTCTACCTTCTGCTGAATCCAATCACACCCAGCCTATTGCAAAGAGGATTGGCATTGCTTTTCCAGTTCTGTGAGATGTTATATAGGGAAAGGGAAGCAAAACCCAGTTACCACTTTCAGTGGCAGCTGTGCTATTTGCATAAAAGCTGGGGGTTTTGTTGTCGTTTAAAAAAACCATGAAAATAAGTTCTGGATGCATGTGGAGAAAAGTCTTATATGAATTAACATCCACATTATTGTATTCTATTTTTATTGCATGAAATTTATATACTGCTTGATTATAAAAAAACTAAACAAAACCTCACAGCACAGCAGTTATCAATGTCTCCATGCTTTTTCAAAAGTTTCATATATCTGTACATCATCACAGACGTACTGTAGATGTATGAGATACATTTGGCCACTAATGCTAATTTTCAGGTCTTTGAAAGCCATTCATCTTTGAATGCATGACATCAAGTTTAAAAGCCCTCCTTTATTTGAAAGGTTAAGCCTATTAAACACTTAGTGTGTGTAGGGTTTTTTTGTAGAAAAACAGTGTATATTTAAAACTGCTGCTACAAAGAATTAAGTTATAGCAATTTTTCATGCTGTAGTTTTAAAAATTATTTTATTTACACAGTCATTTCAAAGCTATGTGCAATAACAGCAAAGAAGCCGATATATTTAAAAGAAAACTAAAACAATACAAAACAGGGAATCATGGCAAGGACTCATTTATCCAGCTGGAAAAGCCTGCCAGCACAAAAATGTCTTCAATTGTTTCCGCAAAGTGCAGATAGCGAGCACCTGTCATATCTTGACAGGAATGCAATTCCACAGAACAGGGGCAGCCAGGTTAAATCTCTGCTCCATGTTACTGTGGAACAGGCTTCTGTGATATTTGGCACTTGCAGGAAAAAAGTTACTGCAGATCCCAGGGATCTACTGGGCATTATTATTAATATATACTGTCATTCAGGTGGCTTCTCATGTAATCTGTTCCTGAGCTATGTAGGGTCTTACATGTGAGTATGAACGCCTTGGATTTGGCCCAGTTGCAGATTGGCAGCTAAGTGTTACATGCTGCTGATAGTTTGCCCCAAGCAAGCTAGCCACTGCATTCTGCCCTTGGACCAAGCCCGAGGATAGCCCTACATAATGCACATTGCAATATCTCAACTGCAAAGTTACCATTGCGTGGACAACTGAGGTTAAGCTATCCTGATCCAGAAACAGCCAAAGCTGTCTTACCTGTACATTTCCGAGTACCAGTACGTTTCCGAGCACAATTCAAAGTGTTGGTGCTGACCTTTAAAGCCCTAAACAGCCTTGGTTCTGTATACCTGAAGGAGCATCTCCACCCCATCATCCAACCCGGATACTGAGGTCCAGTGCCAAGGGCCTTCTGGCGGTTCCCTCGCTGCAAGAAGTGAGGTTACAGGGAACCAGGCAGAGGGCCTTCTCGGTAGTGGTGCCTGACCTGTGGAACTCCCTCCCAGCAGATGTCAAGGCAATAAACAACTATTTTACTTTTAAAAGACAACTGAAGGCGGCCCTGTTTAGGGAAGTTTTTAATGTCTGATGCTGTATTGTTTTTAATATTCGGTTGGAAGCAGCCCAGAGTGGCTGACGAAACTCAGTCAGATGGGCGGGGTATAAATTATTATTATTATTATTATTATTATTATTATTATTATTATACCAACCACAGTTGGTACATTCTTAGTTTATCAGCACCTTTCTTTACTCTGTATGTTGGGCTTTGTTTTCTCTCTTTCCCCCAAAGTTTCTCCAATTCACACTGGTGCAAAGGGCTTACTGCACACCTGGAAACCACAGAGCAGGCACTGCAAAAGTGAGGATGCACCAGTGCAGGGTGGAGACCAAAGGTGGACAAAGTACCCCAGAAGTACCACCCCTCTCCCAACACCCCATACACCCTGATGCTAGCAACAGAATATCCTCTGCGAAATACTAACCAAACGCCAATTTCATAGGAGTTTCCCTATGCATGAGTAAATTTAACCTTGGAATCTTCATGGGGATAAATATATAGTTAGAAATATAACCTCTAAATACTTTGACAGATCAGCAGGACCTCCTGTGCCAATGAAGGAGAAATATCCATTAGGCATAAAGGACTTTTGTCTTGGAAGCGGAAAGCTGTAGTTCTGAGGCTCGTGCCACCTAAGATACATGATGTAATGACTGAAAATGGAGAACTGCATCGAAGGTAACAAACCATCTTCTGAAAATTAATGAGTTATTAAAGTTTCCCAGCCAGAGCTGGATGCAAATGCTCAGTACTTAGGAGGACGAGAAATGACGGCCTTGGGACTGCAGCCCGGGGACAGCAAGTCCAGGCTAGCTAGGCACTGCAGAGGATACAAATAAGTCAAAGCTGGCAAATTGGTTTCTTGCTGGCAATTATCAGGAATATGGCTGAAGGTTGGCCAGCTGCAGCGACTCAGTTTCCTTTTCACCTTTAGGGTAAGAACAAAGCAAGAAAATAAACGGATCCTGGCTCCTTCTTCTCTCCTCACCCTCCCAATGTACTCTTCTCACACACGCACATGCCTTTTACTTGGCTGCACTTTTATAAATCACTGTACTTTATCAAACACTGTGGTTGATGCTGTGGGAGATATTGATGACCTAGTTCCCTAAATGCCCTCCCCCACACCCTGCACAGCTCTTACGAGGAAGCACAAGGAATAGTGGTGAGAGAAGGGTTGTAAATGGGCCTGCACAGGTTTGTAAAAGGTAAAGGTAAAGGGACCCCTGACCATTAAGTCCAGTCGTGGCCGACTCTGGGGTTGCGGCGCTCATCTTGCTTTACTGGCCGAGGGAGCTGACATACAGCTTCCGGATCATGTGGCCAGCATGACTAAGCCGCTTCTGGCAAACCAGAGCATGGAAACGCTGTTTACCTTCCCGCCAGAGTGGTACCTATTTATCTACTTGCACTTTGACATGCTTTCGAACTGCTAGGTTGGCAGGAGCAGGGACCAAGCAATGGGAGCTCACGTCGCGGGGATTCAAACCGCTGACCTTCTGATCAGCAAGTCCTAGGCTCTGTGGTTTAACCCACAGCGCCACCCGTGTCCCACACAGGTTTGTAAGCCACCTCAAATATTCTAAGGGAAACGGTAGAAATGTTTTCAATAAGCAAATCCATTCCTATTGAATCCAGGTAAGAATTTATGAATAAAGCATGTATTATAAATATGCATACCCAGAGAAGTGCGCCTAGCACTTACGCTGACCATTATGTGGGATAACCAGCCTCATATAGCCAACATGCTTAAGTCTAAGCATGAAGGGACTAACCACAGAGTAAGCAGTCCAGCTAGCCTTAGTTCACCCTGAGAGGGACTGGGCAATCAAGCCTGTTCTTCATCCTCCAATGTACCTGAGCTCAGCATATGAAGAAGTTTGAGCTGCTTGCTCCAAACACTGACTACATGGCTCTCACAAGACACTTTGGAGTTCCTCTACCAATAATTTATGAACTTTCATCACTGTAACTAAGCCATGTTTTACTGCTTGTTCAACTTTTTCTCAATGCTGTATGGAAAGGCACAGGAATCTGGCCACTGGAGAGTTTGTAAGTAAACCATTTTTATCTTACCAAATATGTGGTCTTTTTCTATGATAGAGGAAGAGGGAAGTTTTGGAACTCACAAGGGCATATTTTAAAGGTCTAACAATCTATATTTCCATGCTTTACTTTGATGCATATTTTGTGATTTTAAATCTCTGCTGGGGTTCTGTCACCAAAGAGCACTTGCCCCAAACCTGGATGCTGGAATCCAGGAATTCTTCTTTTATATACCTATTTTTTCTTTGCCACCAACACATTAAAGCCCTGAATAGCCAAATATCTGAAAGAAAACCATCTCCCATTTCAAAACCTTCCAGTCTTCTAAGTAGCAGTTTCAAAACTTTGGGGTAATCTTCCAACCAAGGTGTACATCACCTCTATACTCCAAAGTTGGCTTTGGATTGTAGTCTTTGCTATTTTATGTATTTTTTATACTGTGTTTATTTTGTGTTGATGTTTAATTGGTTTGAGAATATGCAATGATGTGTTTTAATATGCTGTACAGCACCCTATGAACATATTGTGAAGGATGATATAAAGATGCTTAAGTAAATAAACAGTTGCCCTGGCACCCCAGAAGGAAAAGGAAAGGACACTCTAGCCCATGGGTAGGCAAACTAAGACTGGGGGGCCTGATCCAATCGCCTTCTAAATCCGGCCTGTGTGCGGTCCGGGAATCAGCGTGTTTTTACATGAGTAGAATGTGTCCTTTTATTTAAAATGCATCTCTGGGTTATTTGTGGGGCATAGGAATTCGTTCATTCCACCCCCAAAAAAAATATAGTCTGGCCCCCCCACAAGGTGGACCGGCCCCCTGCTGAAAAAGTTTGCTGACCCCTGCTCTAGCCCCATCCATGAGCCAAAGTAACAAAAGCCACAAAGTTCTACTCAAGTAATAACATCCAATCATTTAATGTAGCAGCACCAATACTTTCGAACTCCCTGCCTATTGAAATCAGGCAGGTGCCTTCACTGTATTCTTTTCGGCATCTGCTGATGACATTTAGGCAAGCCTACCCAGATGTCTAAAAAGTTTGTACGAGTTTTAATTTAACTTTTTTATTATCCTACTGGGGTTTTAAATTAGGGTTGTGATTGCTTTGGTGATAATTTCGTTGTCTTATCTTTTTCTGTAAACTGATTTGAGGTTTTTCCCCACGATCAAGTGGTATGTAAATTTTATGAAAGAAATAATAAACAAACAAACAAACGCCAGAAAGGGAACATCAGCCTGACCTGAACCAGATCTATACTGCTTATAGCTCAGCAGTTCTTTGCAGCCTTGAGGAGCTGATCTCCATACTCTTTCTTTTCTAGGAGCTGTCTTTTTAGTCTGAAGGCTGGGCCTCTTTCTTATTCTTAATTAGTAATTGCTTTGGGAGGCTGAAAATTTTGTCATTTGTTGATATCATCTCATATGCAATGGATTGCTGAATTCTGTTTGCTTTCAGTTTATAGTCACAGCATGGCAAGGTGGCCTTTGCTGAGAGTAACAACAAAGGGATACACAGCAGGCAGATGAACAACGAAATGAAAACCGTCTGGAAAAGGAGCGATAATAACTCTCTTAAAACCAGGGTAGGTGGGTGAGAAATAGTCACAAATAGAGAATTCCTGTATGGCTTTTGCGAAGAGGATCCGTTCCCAGAGGGAACTACATTTCCCAGCGTTCCTTGCGGAGGACGAGTCAAACCGGCAAATGGTCCCGAAGCATGTCCAGTTTGCAACGAAGGTCCAGCAGGTGGCGCTGCCGTTTCTAAGTCCCGTGTTCGAAACCGTCGCCGCGCCAAGATGGCGGCGCCCATGAGGTGCAACGCTTGAGGGGAGAGAGAGAGGCCTAGCTTGTGTACACCGGCAGAGGCCATGAAGCGGGCGGCCCCAAATGGCCAGGCGCGCAGCAAGAGGCGAGGGCGGCAGAAGCAGAAGGCCGGGAATCTGCAGAAACTGGGGCTGGCGGTGCGGGAGTTCGTGGCGGCTGCCGGGGGACCCGAGGGCGGCCTCGGCCTCCCCTCGCCTCCTCTGCAGGAGCCACCGGCGTCGAGCAGCCGCAAGAACCGCCGGGAGCTGCGTCGAGAGAAGCGCAGGTTGAAACGGAGCCGGCGGCGGCGTCTCCTGAACGGCGGTGAGGCGGTGAAAAATCCCCGGCCTCCTCCTTCGGCAGCGCCAGCTGGGAAGAAAGAGGAGAAGGAGAAGCAGCAGCAGGTTTCCTTGCCGGCCCCGGAGCCAGAGAAGCGCCTTCTCCCCGCCGCCGCCGCCGCCGAGGCCCCTCGAAAGAAACCCGGGAAGGCCTCTCCTTCGGCCTCGGCCCTGGCGCGCAAGCGAGCCTTGCTGGCGGCCAACGAGGAGGAGGAGCGGGAGATCCGGCGGCTGGAGAGGCAGCTGGGGCTCGGCAAGCGTCGGAAGAAGAAGAAGCAGCAGCAGCCGCTGGAAGGGCTGGCGGAGGAGGCGGCGGCCCTGCCTCCCAGCTTCGCCAGGGACGGGCTGGGTTACGTGCTGGGAGCCCTGGAGACAGGGACCCCCTTCTCCGGCCTGTACGAGAGCAGCGAGGGGGAAGGAGAGGAAGAAGGAAAGGGGCCGGAGGAAGAGGGGCTGAGGGGAGATGAGGAGGTGGGCCTGGAAGAAGAGGCCGAGGAAGATTTCGCTCTGGAAGAAGACCCAAGAAGCTCAGGAGAATCCAGTGGTGAAGGAGAAAGCGAGAATGAAGAGGAAGAAAGCAGATCCCCTGGCCTAAGGAGCCCAGAGTCTGGAGCCAAGGAACCCACCTCTCCTGAAGAACAGGATGAGGTCCGTTTAGGGCCCTGCGGGACTTGACATCTTTCCGCAGGGCCTGCAAGACAGAGTTGTTCCGCCAGGCCTTTGATCAGGGCGCAGCCTGACTCCCTCCTCTGGCAACCTGCACAGAACTTTGCTTAATTGGTTGCCATCAATTTGATTTAATTAATTTTTATAATGAAATATTTTTAGATTGTGTGATTATTTGATTTTTTGATTATTTGATTGTTGTTAGCCGCCCTGAGCCCGGCTTCGGCTGGGGAGGGCGGGATATAAATAAAATTTATTATTATTATTATTATTATTAAAAAAAATAATTAGAGGATGTTTAGGGGGTCTGTGTGAGATAGACTTAGTGTGTGAGATACTTAGTGAGATAGACATGGGTCATAGCTCAGTAGTAGTACATCTGCTTTACAATTAGAAGGTACTTGGTTAACTTCCGCACATCCCCAGATCAGGCTGAAAGAAACTCCTGGAGGCCTGCTGCAAGTCAGCATGAGCTATATGGACCAATGTTCAGACTTGGTACCAGGCAGCTCTGTGTGTTTCCTAAGACATACCTTTGACAAGTGCACAGCAACAAACTTTCTCCTTGGAGAGCAGCAGCTAATCTGAGCTTCCCAATGAGCATACCTTTCAAACGTCTATATGTTAGCAAACCTACATTTGTCACAGTCACCATTTACATTTTTAGGTACAGATGCCAATGTTAAAATGTGAATATTTTTACCATGTTGGCTATCGCATTGTCACAGAGCATTTGTTTCCCGCCTTTCGCAATATCAGTGTGCCAAACGTTCGCATAGGTGGCTTACATTATAGTAAAATATACAGAACAGGTTCCTTTTCATTCATAAATCACATGAGATCTCAATTTTCAACCATTTTCTCAAAAATTAAATTATTTAATTAATACATTGTCTTTTTTTCTTCTTTTCCTTCTTAAAGAATCCTTGCCAATATGCTACAAAGTATATTCCCCCACATATGCGAAGGTCTGAAGAGACAATAGATGCCCCAAAAAGGGAAGAATTGGAAAGGCTGAGGAAAACACTGAAGGGCCTAATTAACAGGTAGTATTTTAATTTTTTTATTTTATTAAATGTCTCTAGCACCCTTCATCCGAGGATCACAAGGCGGTTTACAATGTAAAAATACAGAAATATATAACATAGTAACAAACAAAAACAATACCCCCAAAATACAGTTTAAAAGGCCAGAGATTGTTTTATTAGCCAAAGACCAGTGAGAAAAGGAATGTTTTTGCTTGGTGCCTAAAGGTATGTAATGAAGGCAAGCCTTCTTGGGGAGAGTATTCCACAAATGGAGAGCCACCTCAGAAAAGGCCTGTTGCTACCCTCTGGACCTCAAGACAGGAAGAAGTATCTCAGATGATGATTTACAGGACAGTTTGTATAGGGAGTACTGAAATTTTCCTTACAGCCAAGACAGCACATTTAAGGACTTCTAACTTGCCCTACTCATGAGTCTGACCAAACTACGGGAGGCAGTGGAAGACAGGAGTGCCTGGCGTGCTCTGGTCCATGGGGTCACGAAGAGTCGGACACGACTAAACAACAACAACAACAAACTTGCCCTACTGCAATTTTTATTTGTTGCTCCAAGTATTATTGGCATCACTTTGTGTTCAGTTAGGGGAAGAAAGGCAGGAAATAAAGCAAACAAATTGAGCTGAATGGCCTATCAGTTTTTCTCAAATGGACAAAAGTGTTTATATAAATATATACTTTAAACACCCATGAACACACATTTTGAAATACATTTCATGTGACTGGATGTTAAAATGAAACAGAACATTAAAGCTAACGTTTAACTTTATTTCCATATGATTTATTTCCGCTAGGTTGAGTGAACCAAATTTAGCCTCTATAAGTGGACAGTTGGAGGAGCTTTACATGGTGAACAGTAGAAAAGATATGAATGAAACGTTGACAGATATCCTTATCAGTGCTTGCGTTACAGAATCAGCAATGCCTTCCAGGCTGGTGATGGAACATGTGCTTTTAGTTAGCATCCTTCATCGGACAGTGGGAATTGAGGTAATTTTTCTGAATCTTCCCCATTGTTGAGTAGCACAGTAATAAAGGAACTTTTCTACTACGCCTCTCCTCTTGGTTCTACTAATAATTTCATGACACTTTGGTCATTTTACATTTTATGATACTTGGTTTTTTAAAAAAACAATGTCATACCAGGTGCTGTTAAGCAGAATGGTAGAATATAAATATAGTCGTTATTTCAGAAAATATTCATTAAGTAGTACTTCACACCTTTGTGATGAAAAAGCCAAGGATCTTTGCATGTTGACCACAGAGAAAAGCAACTTCTGCAAATTTCACTCTGTGTATTCTGTAGTAATGATTTGTTTGCCATAGTTCTATTAAAACTAATAGGAGGTTTGACACTGGTTTCTAGGAGCCTGGAGTGCATGTTCTGATTTCCAGCCATTTCTAAAAAGGGGCATTTGTTATGAAGGACCACAGTTAATCACATAATTGTACTTCTCTCTCTGGCCTTACTTTTTACAATTCTGCCCACCTCCCCACAAATAACTCACACATGTACACACACACCTGCAACTTCAGGATTATGCTTCATGCATCTGATGGACTAAAGTCAAGGAAAGCTTATGTCAAGGAAACAAATTTGTTGGTCTTTAAGGTGCCCCAAGGCTCTTTGTTGTTTTTGCTGCACAATAGTAGTATAGCTACTTATTGAAAAGGGGGCATTTGTTTAAACAAAGGAGCACTTCAGTTTTTCTGTAATCAACCAATAATTGAATAAAATTTGTAGAAAGAGGGGCTCATTAGTATTTGAGTTTCACATCTTTTCCCTCAAGAAGGCAAACTTGAAATGACCTCAAGGTCACTTACCATAATAAAACAATAAGGTGCTGTTGGCAGTCTGAAAGTCAGCACAGTGGCGTGGCTAAAATGTTGGACTAGGGATGGTGAGACCTGACAGGGCATAGGGGTGTGTGACTTGCTCCTTTACATTAAAGGTAAAGGACCCCTGACAGTTAAGTCCAGTCGCGAATGACTCTAGGGTTGCGGCACTCATCTCGCTTTACTGGGCCAAGGGAGCTGACGTTTGTCCACAGACAGTTTTTTCCAGGTCATGTGGCCAGCATGACTAAGCTGCTTCTGTTGAAACCAGAGCAGCGCACGGAAATGCCATTTACCTTCCTGCTGGGACAGTACCTATTTATCTACTTGCACTTTGACGTGCTTTCGAACTGCTAGGTTGGCAGGAGCTGGGACCAAACAACAGGAGTTCACCCCGTCGCGGGGATTCGAACCGCCGACCTTCCGATAGGCAAGCCCAAGGCTCAGTGGTTTACACCACATTATCAGTGTGTGAATTTTCTGTAGTCACACGTTCGTTTTAATAACTGACTTGCCTTGTATACAGGAGCATCACCATCCACTGCAATCTAAGGCTGTTTTCAAAAGTGGTGCTTAAGTGGACTTCTGTGCTTCTCTATGAATTATATTGAACATCTACACTTGTTCTTTCTTAATCACCTTGATACAGCTCATTAGCATTTGCAAGGGTGTCCTGCCAAACTAAAATTCATTCAGATATCACTTGTGAAATAATCTTGAGTGAAAGGACTTGTCTGTGTAATGCAGCCTAATGCAGTGATTAGTAATCTTATGCTAGCACAGCAGCTAATATTATATATTATTATATATGACTTTTAAATTGCTGGTCAGCAAATTTTAGGGCCACAACATTAGTTATACATTGTTGGCTTTCTGTTTTAAAGTGTTTAAATGGTCAGCAGCTCATGGATCATGTTTGTGTGTTAAATGTTCCAGGTTGGTGCTCACTTTTTGGAAACTGTGGTGCGGCAATTTGATGAAGTCTACAAAAGTGAAGCTGAAGGGAAAGAATGCGAGAACCTCCTTATCTTAATTGCTCATTTGTATAACTTTTATGTAGTGCATTCACTGCTGATCTTCGACATCTTAAAGAAGCTTGTTAGCACTTTTTCTGAAAAGGATATTGAACTAATTCTGCTGCTGCTGAAAAATGTAGGCTTTTCCTTGAGGAAAGATGATGCTTTGGCCCTAAAAGAACTTATCACGGAGGCCCAGAAAAAAGCAAATGCAGTAGGAAAGCAATTCCAGGACCAGTCAAGGGTATGAATGCCTTTTTAAAGTACCTTTTTGGGGTAACTTTTTCATCAAAATGTGGTATCCCATGCTTTCTGGGATGGAAAGAATCTGTCAGCGGAACAAGGGGCGAGGCATTTTTTGACATTTTTTTCTTCATCCTCTAGAGTAGATTTGGGGGACACTGGGGGAAGGAATCCCTAAAAATCTTCTTCAACCAGGCCTTTGGCTGATTAACATGTGATACTCTTTTAAATGTGTTGTGGGATGGGGGGTTGTTGATTTGGTTTTTGTTCTTACATTTGTTATGTATTTTGTGTTTTTTTATGTTGTGAACTGCACCGAGATCTGCAGATGAAGGGCAGTATACAAATTTAATAAATAATAGAAATAATCACCTCCCTCTCCCTGTTCCATCAGCAGACAGAAAGCACTGAATACCATCCTAAAACAGTTTGGTAGGAACTTTAGTATCCCTATATTTTCCCAACACCACTTGCACTATGCTATGATGTGTTGGGCATTCTCTGGAAAACTTAGAAACATTTGGTTTTGTTTGACGCATTTAAAAATTGGTCTTAGGGGTGGGTATAAAACTTCAGTTCTAGTCCATTTTTTATGCTACAGTTCTTTGCCGTTTTAGGTACTGGAACAATAATGCAGACTTCCTGTCTTTCTCTAAAGGTTTGTTTCATGTTGGAGACCATGATGGCACTAAAAAACAATGACATGAGAAAAATCCCTGGGTACGATCCAGAGCCGGTTGAGAAACTAAGAAAGCTGCAGAGGACACTGGTAAACTCCATGAAAAACCATATTGCTATGTTTCTTTCATACACTGTGAACAGACTTGAGTATTAGCAAAAGCTGCTACTAACATCCTGGGCCTTAGGAGCTCCTTATATAGAAGAGTTGACTGCAACAAGGTTTGGTTTTCAGTATGAGCATCGGCTGCTGAGTTTACCAGTGGTTCAAAAAGAGGAACACTTTCAGTTCAAGTAAACCACAGCCTGGGTTTCCATCATATCTGCTGCCAGATGTAACTGGAGGACATCTAATTAGGCTGACAACTAGGTATAAAACTCTTTATTTAAAAAAATCTTCTGACATAGCATTCTTCCTTTCTGTAAGACTCATAATAGCAGTTCTGGAAAAGAAGCTCAACTTCGAGTGTCATTGGAATCTCTCCTAACTGCTGAACAAGTTGGTCGGTGGTGGATTGTTGGGTCGTCATGGAGCGGAGCGCCAATGATTGACAGCACCAGCAACCAAATGCAGCCAATACTAACTGTAGGAAAGGTAAGTGTGATCCTCCCTATTAACGTCGTTCTGGAAGTGTGTCTTAAGACAATCTCCCAAAGAATAGTCTTGCTCTAGGGATTCTTAATGAGCATAAATGAAGGTATTTGTGGTGGTTGTGCTTAGAAATGTGCTTATTCCTTTCAAAATCTGTTCAAAGGTACAGACATACATCATTTTATTTGTATGCCGCATTTCCATAGTTAAAATCAAGCTCAAGGGGGCTTCATGGCAGAAAACTGGTGCGAGCAAGTTCCAGATCAAATCCTTGTTGCTGCTTTTTCTTCAAAATAATAATAATACAGTGGTACCGTGGTTTATGAACTTAATCCGTTCCAGAAGTCCGTTCTTAAACCAAAGCATTCTTAAATCAAGGCGTGCTTTCCCATAGCAGCGGGGGACTCAATTTACAAACTGAACACACTCAACAGGAAACAGCACATGTTCTGCTTCCAAGTAAAAGTTCACAAACCAAAACACCTACTTCCATGTTTGCAGTGTTCTTAATCCAAGTTGTTCATAAACTAAGCTGTTCTTAAACCAAGGTACCACTGTACCCATTTTAATCGCACTTTTCAAAAAGTATGAATAACATACTATGTAGTTTGGCCCTGAGGATTACATTTTGAAAATACCTGGGTTTCCTCACTTCCTGAGAAAGTTATGTAGCTTGAAAGCCAAACATTTGACTTTGCTCATATTCCTGATGAAGATGTTACCCGACTGTTTGAAATTATGAAATTCATCCGCGATATTAAGAGTTTGTGAAATGTTAAGTTTTCAACCCTTTCCCCTACTCAGGTGAGTTCGAAGATTCTGGAGCTTGCTCGTAAGCAAAGAATGAACACAGATATTAGGAGGAATATATTTTGTATCTTGATGACTAGCGAAGACTTTTTGGATGCCTTTGAAAAACTTTTAAAGTAAGTAGTTGCCAGGGTAGGATGATTCCAGAAACTTAAGCCACTCTTTGGATGTGAAATACCTTTCTTGTGAATAAGAACTGACAAAGCCTTAGCTGGAGCAAGCGTACATTCTGCCTGGTGCAAATCCGAAACCATTAGAAACATTCTTACAATGCATTGCATGTTTATTCAGAAGTAAAATATTCAATGGAGCTTACTTTCAAGTAATTGTGCATAGGATTGAAACCTAAGATACAATCCCATTTTTGAAAAAGAGCTTGCTTCATAGAGGGAGAAAATAATTTTTTTGCACCTTTTTGTGAATTTAGGCCTGTTAACTGAAATCAGATGGCCGGTCCTGATGGTTTGCTTAAAGTGTTGCCTGGTGGATGTAAAAAAAACCTTAATGTTCCTTTAATGGCTGTGGATGTTCTCCTGAATGGGCAATCTATCTGCAGGGGGTGGGATCTCAAGCTAGTGCTCTGCAGGGTGAAGGGGACAGCATGAAAGTGAGAGGCTGAATTTGAAGAGGAGAGTTTTAGCTTGGGTTAGCTAAACTGGAGCAGCCTTGTGTGTGGCTGCGCTGACAGCTTTCTGAGGTCTGATGGAGCAGCAGCAGACGTGCTGTCTGCCTGTTTCCCGTAAGCTATTTTTGTAAACTTTAAATTAAATGATTTTTTAAAAATCACAAATTTCTCTCATCCAAAGGCAGGTGCCCACACTTGCTGGGTCAATGATTCTTTATCCTTAATCAAGAAAGGCTACCAGATGCCTCTAGCAGGCTCCACTTGCTCAGCAGTTTTAATATAAATAAATAAATTTCTAAGTACATATCTGTGCAAGAGAGGGACCTGTCCCTCAAGCCTTGAAGAAGACTTAAGTACTTGATAGTGAGGACAAATAGGTTTCTCGGTAAGACAAGCTGATTCTTGGACCCTGTCAAAATGAAATGAAACCCTATTATGCCGCTCCTGGAAACCTTTGCCATGCGCAAAGCAGAGAGTGCATTAACACTGGGGTCTGGAATATGAGCTGTTATGACAAACTGGGACCTAGTATAAATCGAACCAACATGGAAAGAACAAGACTCCCAAGGAATGTGAGGCAATCCTGAAAGTGAGCCTGGAGGTTGCATGGCAGGAGATGAGGGTCTTGAGTAATCATCAGCTGCAATGGGTCAAGGTTGACCCTGAAATCCAGCTTCTTAGCTCTTAGTCGTGGGTGGGATGACTGAGCAGCTGAGGGACTGTCTGCTCAGGAGCCTGTCGGCAGTGATGAGAATAAAAAAGCTGGAAGAAACTTTTAGTAAAGCTGCTGGGGAAAAGCTCTGCCAGAGTTGAGCAAGAGAAAATGCTCTCCACACTGGAAGTGAGTGGTTTGCAGAGAAACTAGCTAGAGCCTTCAGCCATGAGCAAGAACAACCTCTTCTTGAGCCTCTCTTCTCTGTGCCATGAAAGTTTAAGTGGGTTGGACCAGGCCCTTAAATTTGCACACCCCAGAGGCAACACCATACAGTGGGAATAATTCAGAAGCCTGAAAGTCAGGGAAGTAAACAAATGGAGAAGCTTAGTAAAGGTAAAGGGACCCCTTACCATTGGGTCCAGTCGTGACCGACTCTGGGGTTGTGGCGCTCATCTCACTTTATTGGCCGAGGGAGCCGGCGTACAGCTTCCGGGTCATGTGGCCAGCATGACTAAGCCACTTCTGGCGAACCAGAGCAGCGCACGGAAACACCATTTACCTTCCCGCCGGAGCAGTACCTATTTATCTACTTGCACTTTGACGTGCTTTCGAACTGCTAGGTTGGCAGGAGCAGGGACCGAGCAACGGCAGCTCACCCCATCGCGGGGATTCGAACCCCATCGCGGGGATTTGAACTGATCGGCAAGTCCTAGGCTCTGTGGTTTAACCCACAGCGCCACCCGCGTCCCTCATGGAGAAGCTTATCTGCCTCTATTAGAGGTCCTGTCCACTACCACTGGGGGCATGGGAGGAGAGGAAGATTTCATGGCAGCTCCCTGGAGTGAAGTCAGTCTTAGCGGAATATGCTCCTAGATAAAGACATATTGTAATGGAACAGGATCAGTGCATGTGTAGTAAAAAGCGGAAGGGGTAACAAATCTGCAGGAGATTCATGAGCCTGGCACATTACAATTCCTGCTGAACAACTCAGGGGTTTCTTGGCAAAGAACTATTCGCTGCAAGACTGTTCACATGTTCCTTATGGAAGCATGCTTAGAAATGGCTTGCCAAGCAGACGTAAAAGCTACAGACATTGAATGCTATGGAGCCCTTGGGCAAGGTGTGTTGTGTCAGTAGAGTGGTGTGTTTGGAATCAGCTGTTTTAGTATCTTCCCTACTTCAGGGATTTGGGGTGCCTAGGTAGTAATGCCTTACAAATGTTAGCTGCCAAGCTGCTTGTTCGATTCGGGTGTGGAGGCAGGTATCACATTTTGGTGATTGAATGCACTGACAAATTAGGTAAATAGCAAGAGTAAACCTCACCCTGCTTTTGTTGCTGAAATGCCATTCATCTCAGAAGTCTTCCTAATGTAATGGAGGACAGAGGAGGAACGGCTTATGATTAAGGATATTCTGATTCATGTTCTGAGAAACTGGGAGCCAAACGAGTGCCTGTGTAGGAATGCTCTGGGGGCCTTGTTACTGGTTGGAATTTGTTTTTTGTCTAGAGAAGTAAATATAATTGATGCGGAAATATTCTGTTATGGAAATAACTAATCATGGTTCACTTGTATGTTTTTGGCTACTTGCTACTCCAGTTCTCTGTTCCCAAGATAACCTTCAGCCAGGAGCTATTTAATGGTAGCTGAACCACTTTTGAGAGAGGGGATGGTATGACTTTGTCCATCTATCTGATTACTGTAAATGGTCTGTCCTTATGGCTTTCCCTAAAGTGTCCCCTGATGGGATCTGACAAAAGAGCCTTAATGTTCCTATAATGGCTATGAATGTTCTCTTGAATGGGCAATCTACCTGCAGGGGGTGGGGTCCAAAACCAGGACTCCGCAGGGTGTATACATATGAGGGAGGGTGGGAGAGAAAAGGTCATTTGAATTTAGAGATGAGACCTGCGATTTTTAGCTAGAGTTGTCTAAATTGAGATAAAGCCTCAGAAGGAGGTGCTCTCTGGGATCTGATGCAACATTTGCAGGTTTGCTGCCCAGTGGACTGCCTGTTACTATCCAATATGCTTTGTTTGTATATTAACTAAAACATATACTATAAGGACACAACACAAGTCTCCAGTGCTCTTTCATATGTAATGTTGCTCCCAGAGTTAATCACTGCTCAAGAAAGCGGCAAGAATCCTCCATTTGAACAAGTAGGCAGCAACATTATTTAAGATTCTGATGCAAGAGTGGACCCTACGTCTAAAAAGATGAGAAACAGTTGCCACTCAGAAAAGCAAAAGATCTCTTTAAAGTGTGTGTAAGAGAGAGGCTGCTTTTTGCCTTAAATGAGGCAAATGGCACACTTACCAAGTGAAGGAATCCTTTTCTGTTTAAACCCAATCAGAGAAAACCCAAACAAGGAAGCACTTGAAAGAGTGAATATGGAAGCTCAATCAAGTTTCTTAGTTGGAGAGCGCCTAGTAGGAACACATTTCTATGCACCCTTCTTGTTGTGTGCTTGTGAGGTTTCTCGAAAATGTAAGTCCCATTAACCAACTCAGCTGCAGCTGGCTTAAATTAAACTCCAATTTCTTTTACAAAAACATTATTACTGTAAGCAAGCATATATGCACAAATGTAACGGGAGGTCCCATAGACCCCACTATCTAAAATTAAATTCAGCTATGAATCATTGTTGTGTATGAAATGTGAGGTACTCACTTCATGGATTTCAGTGGGCCTTCAGCTGCATCTTCAGGTTAAAGGCCACCTGTCATAAACATTTGAACAATGGTACTAAATCCTGCAGAATAAATATATGAGAACCTTAGTGTTTTGGCATCCGCATATCTCCCTATGTTCATTCTCAGCTCTTGGGTCAGGAATTGCCAATATTTTTTACTCTGTGGACACATCTGCAAACTGAAGAAACTTTTGGGCACCACATACACACCTCAACCAAGCACAATTTATTATATTGGCTACAAAAGAATGCTTCTTTCAAGCATAATTTCAGTGGGGCAGTGGTGTGTGACAGGGAGGGTCTCATGTGACAGGGAGAGCACCATTGGTGACCCTTGCCGCTAGCTACAGAAATTAGTTGCATTACTTCTGATCCTCTTGACTAATAACATCTTGTGGGGCGATCAGTGGCATTGTTTGCTACAAATTGCACATTATTGTTCCATTGACTTCACTGAAAAGTGGCTTGGTGTAAAATGAAGCATTTTATCTATACCTTAGCAAAATCAGGCCATCCCAGCCATGTAGTTCATCTCCGACTGGGTAACTATAGATGAAAGCCTCATTTTGAAAGGATGCAAATTTTGTGCTTGACACACTCTGCATTATAATATTAAGCATTTTTCATTTTAATTGGCTTTAGTGCTGCCAAGCATTTGACAGCTCTGGAATCTAAATCAGACTTATTTGACAGAACAGGTACAGCACAAGTTAAGACTATTCCTTGCCAATAGCGTCTTAATCCTCTGCGTGGTCCAGCTCTGTGAGTAAGGAGGCCGTTCAATCCTGCCAGACTTTCTGCTGAGACAGCCAGTGGGAACTCATTAATGCTGATTATATTTTTGTAATTAGGTTGGTTGAAATCCCCAACACCCTCAATTAGGAATTGGAAAAACTTGAGAGGGTAGTTTTTCCTTCGGTCACCCACTAGCAATTTCTTAATTCAGAATAGCTTGGCCTCCCCTTGGCCTGGTGCTCTCTTGATGCTTTGCACTACAGCTCTCATCAGCCCCAGGAAGGACAGCTAGTAGTAGATAACCCAGATTTTTGTAACCCAGAGGCCAAACATAGAATTGTAGAGTTGCTAGGGACCCTGAGCATCATCCAGTCTAAGCCCCTGCAATGCAGGAATTTGCAATTGTCTGATCAAACCTGCAACCTTGTTGTTAGCAGCACCACACTCTAACCAACTGAGCTATCTACATATTGTCATACTGAGAGATTCCCTCTCCCAATTCTTTTGAACACCACTGCATTCAAAGATGGAACGTAGTCCTACCTACCCTTCCTATCAAGACTTTTCTCTTTATAAAAAAATTTGTAATCGTTCCACAACTGTATATTATGCAAAGCACGCAGTTAAGAATCCTTTCTTTTCCAGAAACCCATGGTATGGATCTTGTTGTCCATATATTATTGAAATCATTATGCAGAATACACTGCAATGAAGAAACTGGTTTGGCATAAACTATTTAGATCCTTTTTTTTTAAACTTGATGCGTAATGGATTGAGTTTGAGTCAAGAATGAATTGGGTGGCAGTAACTCTTCCATTTTATGGTAGTTCAGCCTAAACATTCAGGAAATGGAATTTACATAATGGCAATTGATGTTTTAGGCTTAGGCTGAAAGATCAGCAGGAGAGAGAGATTGTCCATGTCCTCATAGACTGTTGCCTGCAAGAGAAGACTTATAACCCCTTCTATGCATATTTGTCTGCCAAGTTTTGCGAATATGAAAAGCGATTCCAGGTAAGCTAAGAACTTGTCTTTCTCTTTACTGGTTGCACCTTTTAAATTTCTGGGAATGAAAGTGGTGTTATCAAATGGTAATATATGGTAGTTAAATACATGACTGCTAAATGTAATAGCTGCATTTATGTAGAAAATACGTTTCGGGTGGGGGGGGGAGCCATAACCCTTTCATATATAAAGCCAAACAACAGCATTGTCTCAGAAAGGAACCACAGCTTAGTGATGGATTGTACGGAAAATATTTCAGAGTCATTCCCTGCCATATCCATTTAAATGATTTGGAGCACATGAAAGTAGACACACAGAGAGAGAGAGAAAGAGAGAGCGCAAATACACATTCTGGGGCCAGTGTGCTCCAGTGTTTAAATTAATCCTCAATTCTGTATTTAGTAAGGGACAGTCTCTCATGACAAGGGCACCATAAGGCAGGAACCTGTAGCTGGAGGCATAAGAGATGCTGTCTGCCCTTTCACACAAATTACCCTCCCTCTGTCCTCTTTCTCCTTGAAGCAACTCCAAGGGAAGGAATGACTGATGATGCAAGCGTCAGGGAGAGGACAAATCCATTCTCTAGCAAAGAATGGTCTGCATGATCTCTCCTCCTTTCCAAGGAGGCCAGACCAGAAGAAAAAGCAAAAAAAAAAAAAGGGGGGGGGAGATAAAAAGGGAAGATCTCTCTCCTGTACCCTACTCTCTTCCACTTCTGATCCTCCAACTGGTTTACGTCTAAAAGTTTCCCTCTGGAGTCAGAGGCTATCACCATTTGGCCTATCAGAATGTACTGCACATAACTTACAATGCTGCAACAAGTAATTAACTGCACAAAGTGATCCTGCCTTATATTGATGGTTTGGGGCAGGAGGTCAGCTGGTGAAGCTAGCACCGTATCCTATGACCTGCCATAATACCATGGGGGGAAGGTGGGTAGCTTTGATTGCAGTGGAGGAGAATGAACTGTGCCAACCCCTGAGCTGGGATAGGGCTGTGCCAGTTTCTGGGACATGTCCAGGAAATAAAGGGGCTTAGATTTGGTGCCCCTGTGCCCACCCCAGCGTGCCCCACTTTACCTCTAAGCATTCTGAAGGCAGGGCAGCGTCCTCCAGTGATATAAATGTCAACCTGCTAGTGTTACCTTCCTCTCTGCCAGCAGAGCAGCACCATAGATTGCCTTTTGAGGCCCCTCAGCCAGCTTACCTGTGAGAGTAGGATTGTTAATAAACAGCCTTTTCTCTTTTTATTTTTTTTAAACCAGATGACATTCCAGTTCAGCATGTGGGATAAAATAAGAGATTTGGGGAACCTGTCCACTACTGCTATATCAAATTTAGTTAATCTCTTGGCTCATCTGTTGAAGACTAAGTCTCTGTCCCTCACTGTTTTCAAGGTAAGCAAAACTCTTCTTGTTGTTGTTGTTTTGAAAAACTTTACTTTTAGATCTCCTGATAGACTCATGCATAATGTGCATGTTCTTTGGTATGTAACGTCACCTAACAAGCAAGGCAAAGCAAATGGTTATTCTATGGGGGGAAATCTAGGTTTGCAACAGTATCCATGCAGGGGTACCCAGGGTGATGCTGTTTGACCACATCTGCCATCAGCCCCAACCAGCATGGCCAGTGGTTGGAAATGATGGGAACTGTAGTTTGACAAAAGCTGGCAAGTGCCCTCTTAGCTGCCATTGAGGGTGTTAAGATTTAAGCAAGTTGCTGTTGATCTCATGTTTCATGAAATCTTTCCCACTTCTTTGTTAATTGGCCAGTATGTGCAATAAACAGATGTCTTTTTGCATTGAATTCACAATTAAGCTTTAGATCCCATTGTATATTCAAACAGGTGAGCTGAGCTCTCTGGAATTATTAATGACTGTTCTTTTGGTAATAGTCTACAGGTGATTTATTTAATACTAATAACATTAGCATTTTCATGACAGCTTAATAGCTTGAGAGTGTCTTAAGAGTTTTTGACATTTCATTGCTTTTTAACTAGGTAATTGAATTCAGTGAATTAGACAAGCCAAAAGTCCACTTCTTACGACAAGTACTGTCTGCACTGTTCTTGAAAACAGATCCAGAAGAACTAAACCACATCTTTGGAAAGTAAGTCATCCCAGGGGTTCCAGGTAGAATTTGTCAAACCATCATTGTAATGATAAAAGGGCTTCTGTCTCAGGTAGTGTTAGAAAGTGAGATATGAAAGCTGGGAGCTAAATGGCACCTTATACCTAGGATATGAGCGCAACAACAGAATGTCTAGGTGCACTTTTTAAAAACAAGAATACAAAGCTGAAAGTGAATGAACTGCAGCTAAAATATGTTCATTTTTCACATGGTCTAGTCCTTCCCCTGCCCGCCCCCCAATATTCTTAAGAGGGTCTCTTCAGTCTTCAAAGAGTAGCTGGAAGTGGGGAAGCAGAAAAAGGTCCTCCTTTCCTTCCACTCTGCAGTTTTAATCTGAAATCTTAGGTGCAGTCCTGCTCCCAGAGCTCAGAAAACTGCTTGCGCTAATGAAATTCCCTGTCGCAAAATGCACCTTGAACAATGGGAGTTTCAAACACTGGTCTCAGGTAAAGGTAAAGGGACCCCTCACCATTAGGTCCAGTTGTGGCCGACCCTGGGGTTGTGGCGCTCATCTCGCTTTATTGGCTGAGGGAGCTGGCATACAGCTTCCGGGTCATGTGGCCAACATGACTAAGCCGCTTCTGGCGAACCAGAGCAGCGCACGGAAACGCCGTTTACCTTCCCACCGGAGCGGTACCTATTTATCTACTTGCACTTTGATGTGCTTTCGAACTGCTAGGTTGGCAGGAGCAGGGACCGAACAACGGGAGCTCACCCCGTCACAGGGATTCAAACCGCCAACCTTCTGATTGGCAAGTCCTAGGCTCTGTGGTTTAACCCACAGCGCCACCCGCATCCCCTGGTCTCAGGTAGAATTTGTCAAACCATCACCTTACTGTTAAAAAGGGGTTCTGTCTTTTCTCCCCATTACTGTAGTTTAACTGGAACTAGAAGCTGGAACATTTCAGTTCTTCTGCAGAGCCCTAATGTGGTTTTCCTTATGGTGTCACCAGCCTAGCCATACAATGCTCCAGAGTATTTTGTAAGCCTCTATCCTGCTTGCCTGGCTGTACCCTATTAGTGATGTAACATTGCCCTAAAGAAAACACTGGGTTGGTTAACTTGCAGTTCTTTGTGTTTTTCCAGGTTGGCTGACAACCCAAAATTGGGAATGCTGCATGAAGGCTTGAAGCTTTTCCTCACCCATTTCTTGCTGAAGAATAATCAAGCGCACAAAAATGTTGAAGAAGCCACTTTGCTAAAAGAGAGAATTGAACTAGTGACTAGGACTTTGAAAGCAAAAGAATCTAAATTAAAATTATAGCGTTAGGCCTAATTTTTATCTATGGGAAATGCAGACTTAATGGGGGCAGGGGAATAACTTGAATTGGGTGGTCTTTCATAAACAGCAGACCTCATGTTCTGATCAGTTCCTTCACAATAATGTGGAGCTGGATTAGGTTTGATATTCAAACTGGCTAGTATTTATTATCCTTCTGTTAAAAGACAAAACACAGTCACTAGTGAAGACTTAATAATCTATACAGTGTATTTTTGAAAATAAATGTTTTGTACCCTTGCATTTTAATGTAGCGTTTGAACTTCTTTTTAAAAATTCAACAGCGTATGCGAGTGGTATTGCCACATCATGTTTATAGTGCTAATTTAAATTTTTCATTCTCATGCCAGTCTGTTGTCACTCCCCACTCCCCCAATTCATTCTACTAAAATTTTGGTAGCTAATGCAAGCAGTACATTGAATGTCTCTCTGACAGTCCATTCACTATTGTTATTGAAATCAGTGCAGAAACTAACATTGTTACTCCATGGTACCCACTCCAAATACTTTGGAAGTCCCCCCCCCCCACTTGAAAGTTCCTTTCTATGTAGTCAAACACTTTTTATACGTACAAAAAACCCCATTACTTTACCCATTACTTTCCCTTACTGAATTCCATAGAAGCCAAATGTAAGATGAGGGCAAATGTCTGCTGTCACCTTATGGATTACATTTGCTTAAACTGAAATTTTTGCTAGGGCGTCACAGTCCTCAGGTCCATTTGCTGCATTTTCTTCTGCCTGTGCTTACACAGAAGCTGATCAAGAGTAGCTTCTTAAGGACAAAAATCAAAATGGTAGGCACACTTTCCTCATGCAGCAAAAGCAACAGAAACTTGTGCCTCCTTAAATACTATGAAATTCATTGTGTGTGCAAAACAAAAGCTTTTTGCTGCAGTAGCTTTATTAGTTTTAAAGTGCCACTAATTATTGATTTTGGTTACTGTCCACAAATCTATGACCTCATCAAATCAAGCTGAGTAAAATAATAATAAGCAAGCCAAGTGGATTTTTTACTTTACAGCAGGGGTTCTTAACCTGTGGTCCATGGATCTCTAGGGGTCCATATACCAGGTGCAAAAAAAATGACTTTTCCATTGGGATTAACTAAATTGTATACAGAATTTAATGTGCATATGCATTTTTCTGGGGTCCATAGCTTTCATCAGATTCTCAAAAGGGGTTTGTGACCCAAAAAGAACCAATGCCTTACAATGTCACTTAAGTTTCACGAGTCTGTATCTTGCCTGACCTTCCAAACACAGGATAAGAAAAGGCAATACATCAGTATTGTATTTGTGAGAGAATCGCTCAACCAGTTCATTTGGTAAATTGAATGTCCATGTAACAAAAATTAGGTCTTCGCTTGTCTTGTGTATACTATGAAACAAGTGTGTAGAACTTCTAACCCCCTAGATACCATTCAACTGCAACTCATCTCTTTCAATGAGGCATGCCAAAGTACGGTAATCTTGGAATACAATAAAAACCATCTACAAAACAACTGCATATAAAAACAATTAAAACAATTGCATATATAAAACAATTTCAAATAAATTCAGATACTGACAAGATAAGATTCGGTACTTAGAAGTCTTGTTGAAGGAAAGGTCTTGTTAAAGAAGAAAGTATTCAGCAGGCACCAAAAATAAAAGATGGAATTAAATACAGAATTGCAATATGACTTCAGTTTTATATTTCCTATTGTGGGAGAGAGAGAAGGGTTGTTTTGGATTGTAACTGTCATCCCTGACCATCAACCATGCTGCCTGGGACCCGTGGGACTTGTTCTCCAACAACATATGGAGAACATCAGGTTGGCTCTCCCTATGGATAAGAATTCCCTGTGGCCAAGGGAAATGTGGCTTCAAATTCCTGTATGTTTGTAAAGCTTGCTATGTGTCCCTGGACCCATCAGTCTATCCTATCTCAGAGGCTTATTGTAAGAATAATGAGGAACTAACTACTTCCAGAGTTGAGTCCATATGCACTACACATTTAAAGCAGTATCATACCATCCTAAATAGCTATGGCTTCTCCCAAATAATCCTGGGAACTGTATTTTGTCAAGGGTGCCGAAAGTTTTCAGCACACCCTTATTCCCATCTCAGAGCTCCAATTCTCAGAGTGGTTTAACAGCCAATCTCTCTTCCCAGGGTATTTATTGTGGGATAGCCAGCCTCACATAACCAACATGCTTAAGTCTAATTAATGCATGAAGGGGTTAAAACCATAAAGTAAGCAGTCCTGCCAGGCTTAGCTCACCTTGGGAGGGACTAGGTAGTCAAGCCTTTATTCACCCTCCCATCTAAAAGAGAAGCTCAAGGTGTGAGGAGGACTTGACTGGCTGCTGCAACTTAAGACTGCATGGCTCTTACAAGACGCTCTTCAGTTCCTATACCAGGGGTCGGCAACCTACAGCCCGGGGGCCAGAAACGGCCCCCCCAGGCTCATAAATCCGGCCCGCGAATCCTGCCACCCACTTGGTCAGGCCCCGCACACTGCAAACGCCTCGCCGCGTGGTGACTGACTTCCATGACGCTGGCACAGCTTCCGTGTGGTCAGCAACACTGGCACAGCTTTGGATTGGCTGCAGGAAGTTTCTGCAGCCAATCTGAAGCGCCGACGCCTCTGGGCAGGTGCCACTGCTAGCGTGGCTTCAGATTGGCTGCAGGAAGTTCCTGCCGCCAATCCGAAGCCTCGCTGCCTGCGCGCTGAGGTAAACCCAGCGTGGCCATGGACAGGGAGGCCGGCCGGCGGGTGGCAGGTCTGGGCCGTGCCATGGGCATTGTGACGGGCACGTCGTGGGGCTTCAGCTGGAGCTTGGCACGCCTGCTGGCCCTGCGCCTGGCACCCAGCTCAGAGCTGCTGCTGGTGGCCCGCTCAGCGGCCGCGCTGGAGCAGCTGGAGGGTGAGCTACACTCCACCTGCCCAGCGTGGGGCCAGCAGGCACGGCCTGCCCACCGCCCTGGCCTCTGACGACAGGCCGCAGCAGTGGGGAGCTCCGTGGGGACTGGCTGATGGAGCAGCTGCTGCTTGTCAACAATGCCAGTGAGTGGGCAGCGCCAAGACACATTCCTGAGCATGTGCAGAGTGCATTCCTCCCGGTCCTGAGACAGCTGCGGGACCAGCTTGCAGGGTATTTATATTTTTCAAAATATAGTCCAGCCCCCCACAAGGTCTGACGGACAGTGGACCAGCCCTCTGATGAAAAAGTTTGCTGACCCCTGTCCTTTACCAATAATTTAGGAACTTTCACCACTGTAACTAAGGCCCAGTGATGGCCAAACTTGGCTCTCCTGCTGTTTTGGGACTACAACTCCCATCATCCCTAGCTAACAGGACCAGTGCTCAGGGATGATGGGAATTGTTGTCCCAAAACAGCTGGAGGGCCAAGTTTGGCCATCACTGAACTAAGCCAAGTTTTACTGCCTCAGCAACTTTTTCTGAATCCTGCATGGGAAGGCACATGAATCTGACCATTGGAGAGTTTGTAAGTATGTAAACCATTTTTAACTTACCCAAAGTGTGGTCTTTTTTTCTATGCTAGGGGAAGGGGGTAACTTTGGAAGGAACTCACAAGGGCATATTTTAAAGGTCTATCATCCTATATTCCCTTGCTTTACTTTGTTACATATTCTATATCTATCTATCTATCTATCATCTATCTATCTATCTAACTATCTGTCTATTAGGTTTATATCATCATAAAATCTCAGGGTGGTTCACAGAATAAAATATTTTGTGATTTTAAATCTGCTGGGGTTTCCTCACCAAAGAGTACTTGCCCCAAACTGGATCTTGGCATCCAGGAATTATCCTTCCTATATTTTATTTTTTACTTGCACCAACACTTATTGTTGTCTTTGACCGTGGAGGCAGATCATAGCTATTGTGGCTAGTAGCCATTGGTAACATTATCTTCCATGAAATAAAAGGTTCCAAATGTTTGCTTTCGGATGTTGTGCCACCATGCATTTATTTGCCTTTATACCTTGATACCTTGGAGGACACAAGTGAACGGAGACTCAGGCTGAAGCACAACAGTTGTCCTCCTCTGTGAAACTAACCTTTCAGGAAGCAAGGGCCATATTTTATGCTACCCATTTTAATTCAAATAATAAGTGTCCCTCAGATATTTGGAAAACCCTGGTCCAGGATGTAAGCATAATGTTTGATTAAAGACATAGAGCAGCTGTCAGTTGTACATTCCACACAGAGCTATTGTCGTGGATTGTAGCTTTTTTTTTAAAGTCGGGGCAATGAGATGTTAAACCCACTATTCTGGTTTTTGGATCAGCGTTAACAGGAGAACACAATGAAGTCTGTTTTGTAGCTTAAGAGAAAGTGTTACGTGGATAAATCACACACAATCCCCTTTGGCAGAGCTTTAACGCTACAGCACCTGAAAAGAGCTGAGTTTCTGCAGAACTCTTTAGCATTATATTTTTTTCCATTGTGCTGCATGAAGTGGGAGGATGAGTTTGATATCAGCACTTCTCCACAAATGTGCAAGTGCGTCGGCGTGACAGCCAGGCTTTCCCTTGGCAACTTCATATTGTCCTCGAAACATCTGGAATCGTTTGATTTGCATTGTTCAAGAGAACTTGATCTCTTAAACTGTCAGAGGCTGGGGGTCCAAACAGTGCCAATCAAATGCATATTGTCAGGGAAGATGCATGTGTTAAGTTTAACGCTAACATTCCCTATACCTCAATCCCACACTGGATTCCAGAATGTATATAGTTCTTTCCGCAAAAGCCCTCATTCGTGACATGGTATCTGAATGGACTTTGCCACAACTCTGCAACTGCTTTCTGTATAGAAATAAAGCTGAGGGCTGAAAGCATTTATTATTTTTACAAAATGCCAAAAGTGCTTAGTAACGGAAGGCTACAATTAGATAACTCGCTAATAGGTACATTAAAAAAACCGGGATGCACACAGCAGAAATGATGGCTTCTGGCTTAGATGGGGGAACCCCTGGCCTTCCCAGCATTGTTGGACCATAATTCCCATCATCCCTGGTCATTGACCAATGCTGGTGAGAGTTGAGAGTCCAACAAGTTCTGGAGGGGCACAGATCCCACACCACCAGACTTGGTTCATCTTTGATCTGATCCTGCAAAGTTCTTCTTTATGTTCTTAAGTCCAAATAGCAGAGGTCACTAGAGCCCAGCATGAATAATGGCTGCACTGTTGACTTCAGACCACAAGCTGGACCCTTTCCACTGCATGGCATATTATTTCTAAGAGGCCTTTAACAGTCTCCCAGTTTGTATGGTTTGTGATCAAGCATTTGCCCTGAGCCCACAGAGAACAAAGGTATTGGTGTTTTGTTTTTGATTTTAATATAGTATTGTTGATTTACAGGGTCCCAAAGAGGGTGTGGCCTGGTTGTAATCAAGTCACCGCTTCTAAAAGGTGGCTTTGAAATGGTGTTCCTATTATTGCACTTGACTGCATTTTCGTTTTTGTTTTTGTGGTGTAAAACAAACCAAGCAACATCTGGCAAGTGGGGAGGTCGTGGTCTAAAATCACATTATTATTGTTCAGTGTTGTGACATCAGATAGGTTTGTGAATATTTCAAATACAGATGCAACCACCCTTTTTGCCCCAATAGATGGGGCTTACAATTTGTAGGGGACTCTTTTACCAGCTGTCACTTCTCACAATTTCAGATCTCCTAAACCTAAAGGCCCTTCTTTCCCATAAAGCTTAATTTACCTCTCACCCCAGAGGCATATGACTCACACCTGCTTCTATAAAAACAGTTACTCTGCCACCAAAACCTGCTAGAATCTGCATTCTCACTTAAATGAAACAGCAAGTATGCCACAGTAGCCTCCCACTAGCATCGATCTGGGTGCTTACCCAAGAGTTGCCAACTTTTCAGTAAGCTTCTGCTACAATGCCTTAAATGCCATTTTCATTTACAGAAACTAGCAGGTGATGTTTGTTTCTATTAAGTGAACAGCTTTGCCCTCTAATTCCTGCAGATAAAGTGCTCTGTTAAAAAAGGAGCATGCAGTTAGCCCAGGTACAGCAGACCTTTGGCCCTCCAGTTGTTGTTGGACTACAGCTCCCATCATCCCTGACCATTGGCCATGCTGACTGGGACTGATGGGAGTTGGAGTGCAGCAATGTCTGGAGGGCCAAAGGTTCCCCACCTTTGCCCTAGCCTGTCCACAGAAAATATCTGCACTGTGAATAGCTCATGTTTTGAGTCATACTGAAAAAACGTAAATAAAATATACATTAGGGCCAAGTCTGGCTGCTCTAGCTGATAACCAAACTGACTTACTTTATCAGCAAAATAGATGGTTAGAAGGACTGACGTACCATAATAACCACAGTTCCAGCCCAGCATCAAAACTTGGTTATACTTTGGGTCTGTGATAGTCAGTGACAGGTTGTGGACAGGGTGGACCTGCAAGTAATGTAATTTCCTTTGGTTTGGGAAAGAAAGCTTGTTCTCAAGTTCAAATGCTGTCTGATCTCCATATTGGAAGACATGGAAAGATTTTGTTGTATGCACAAAAGAAGTTCATAGAAACCTGGTTGCTTGACCCTTGGTCTTCAGTCATCACTAGTGATGAATGGGTATTTGTTTGTTGGCATCCTTCTGTCTTGAGAGACAATGGATTGCACTTCCGGGGATGAAGTCATACCATTGGAGAGTCACAGCGCCTGCTGTGGCTGCAGAGATCAGTAACTCATAACTGCTGCCTCCTGTGGTGTTTTTGTGGTGTTAGCAGCACCAAAGCGACCTCTATGGGGTGCAAGCCTGGGCAGTGTGTCTGGAGGTCCTGGGCTGCCCAGATGACAAGACCCCCCTCTCAGCCTTGCTGATGTAGTCCAAAGGAAAGCAGAGTAATACCTTTGGCACCAGCTGGGCTTCAGGAGTTGCCAGAAGGAGGCGTACAAGGCACCACCTTAGGGACTCTACTCCGGATTTGTGTAGTGTTTACTCCTTAGTTTTTTCTTCTCCCAAAGATGTCCTGCAATGCAGCGGTTATGGGTTTTTCCTCAGAGTTTACTCCTGAAGCCTTCCTGGTAATCACAAATATGGGAAGTGTTATTGCACTCAAGTTCTGCTTCACATTTCCTAGAGACAGCTAACTGGCCACTGAGAGAGAGCATGCTGGATCCGGTGGCCTGATTTAGCAGGACTTTTATTAAGTTCTCAGCAGACTGGTTAATACTGCTGGATGTGGCTACTTCACCCATTGGTGAGTACACTAGCTGCGTCTTCCAGAGGCCAAAACACAAGAAGAGAAGTGCTTGAATACATGTGTCCATCTTGTTAAGAAGGCAGGGCCAACCTAAGAAGCTAACTGAGCAGGCAAATAAATCTGACTTCAACACTAGTGATGATGAGGACAGCATCTACCACTCAACCTGAGGGTAGCAGATTAACTTAGGAGCCACTCCTTGTGACCACAAGTGTGAAAAGTGCTAAGCTAGATGGATCAATGGTCTGATGGTATAGGACAGCCAGGTGGCTGCTGCCCACATAAACACACAAACACACAGCATGGACCTCCTAGCAGAGCCAGCTGTGTTGGGCATATTCTGGCAGAACGTGTGGTTTTGGATAACTGGCTGCTGACTGGCTGCCACCATTTCCCATATAGTAGCCAAAGGTAACTGTAACTGCATTTGAATTCTTCTTGACCTCCTTGACCAGGAAAGGTCTTGTATCCTGTTACTAATCATTTGAAAAAGTAGCCCACACCACCCATCCAAAGGCCAGTGGGAGTCTAGGGTGAAACTCCATCCATTTTATTGTCTCATGATATAGCCCTGAAGGAATTCATATATCCTGGTCAAAAGAGAAACCAGATGTTCTGCAACTTGGCATCAGCTAACAAGTAAATATGGGATCTGGGGGCTTAGGCCACAATCGTGACCCTGCTTACCTGGGAGTGAGCTGCACTGAATTCTATTGGATTTGCTTCTGAGTAGACATGGTTAAAATGTAAGAAGAGCCCTGCTGGATCAGACTAAAGATCCATCTAGACCAGCATTTCCCAAACTGGGTCTCCAGCTGTTTTTGGACTACAACTTCCATCATGTCTTGCTAGCAGGACCTGTGGTCAGGGATGCTGGGAACTGTAGTAAAAAAAAACAGCTGGTGACCCAAGTTTGGAAAACACTGATCTAGTCCAAGATCCTTATCTCACATTGGCCAAACAGATGCCTCTGAGAAGCCCACAAGCAGAACCAGAGAACCGCAGCATCACTCTGCAATATGAGCAATCCCGATCCCATGTTGTTGTTGTTTAGTCATTTAGTTATGTCTGATTCTTCATGACTCCATGGACCAGAGCACGCCAGACACTCCTGTCTTCCACTGCCTCCCGCAGTTTGGTCAAACTCATGTTGGTAGCTTCGAGAACACTGTCCAACCATCTGGTCCTCTGTCATCCCCTTCTCCTTGTGCCCTCCATCTTTCCCAACATCAGGGTCTTTTCCAGGGAGTCTTCTTTTCTCATGAGGTGGCCAAAATACTGGAGCCTCAGCTTCAGGATCTGTCCTTCCAGTGAGCACTCAGTGCTGATTTCCTTAAGAATGGATAGGTTTTATCTTCTTGCAGTCCATGGGACTCTCAAGAGTCTCCTCCAGCACCAGAATTCGAAAGCATCAATTCTTCAGCGATCAGCCTTCTAATCCTCTTCAAAAACCATCCTGGTTGGGAGCCATCACTGCTCCTTGTGGGAGCAAATCCCACAGTTAGGACTGCGGTGTTAGGCAGTAGGTGCCAGACAAATGGAGCAGACCTACAGCACGAAACAAGGAGCCTTCCAGGATGGAGCTGGCTCTGTGATGATCCCTTCATTTATGAAGACTGTTTGTTCACAGGGCTTCCAAGACAGCTGGGTCTAGCGCTTATGTGTTAGGGTTTTCTCATCAGTGAACAGTTTTCCTTAGAACACATGGATCCTATTTGGGCTTATTTGTTATAGCCCTTAATCTTTATGAGACTGTTCATTAATGACATCCATGTGGTGGTGTTAAGGGCCACACTATATCCTTGTTCCTACTCACTGCCTCTCCAGCAGAGTGCCAAAAAACTTTTTTTTAAGGCTTTGTTATCTATTGACTCTTTGGATCATGAACATTAAAAACCAAAGTGTAAAGTTACAGGCACGGACTTATGTATGCGTGTTAACGTTACAAGACCAAAGAAGAGATAGAAATGTTGTTGTCCAGCATTTTTATTTAACACTAATAAATCAGCCACAAACTTTTTATAGCCGTGTGTAGCCCATAAACTGGCTGCTCTAGAGCAGCTCTAAGTGCATGCAGGCTTTAGAGTTGCACAGGTCACTTTGTCATGCCAAATTATGAAGGGGGGGAATTTGAAGCTTCTGATCTTAGGCTACAGTTCTCTAACCAATGGGCTTCAATCCCAAGCCTTTAAGGGTTATCAGTATTCTGTGGTGCCTAAAGAGGAAGCCTGTGCAACAGGAAAGCTCACACACTCTCACACCAAGAAAAGGTAAATAAAGGGGCTTTGCTTTCTTCCTGGGCATGCAAGCTCCCCTGTGACCTCTCTGAGCCAGGATCTTTCCCTCATCCAGCTGTTTCCTTGCTGTCTCCAGAAGGGCCTAGCTTGAACCAGCGTTGACTCTGCCCCTTGGCCCCAAGAAGGTAGCCAGCAGGACTCAGCTGGGGGCTATAGCAAGATAAGGACCTTTGTTCCCCTCCAGCTGAGTAAACCAAAATAAGTTGCAAGGGCAGTGCTAAATCTCATATAAACCAGGCCTGTGTTTCAGTTGGGTGGCCACTACTGAACAATCCCAGTCTGAGAGGGAACCTCCACCCCCCTCCCCTGCTTCTTTGTTTGACTTCAAGGCAAGCCAAGGCTACTGAGGGGTTAAATGTACCTTAAGCAAATACAAAAGGGAAATGAATAGATGCAGGTAGTAGAGCGCCCCCTCCCCAGGTGGAGGTGTGCCTCATGCATTAACTTTTGATTAGAGCAGAGGATGCACATGACAGGAGTTTCAAACTACACTGCAGACTAAAGGACTGCTTGGTTAAGCCGCCCACCTTGCAGTACTGTCTGCTATGCTTTGCTCAGCTTTTGGCAGGACCCTAGTCCCCTCCCAGAGCTACAATTCCCAGAGTTCCCTGTGAAGTGGGATTGGTTGTTAAGCCACTCTGGAAGCTGTGGCTCTATGTGGGGGCATAGAGGTCTCCTAACACCTCTAAGCACCCTTAACAGATGTCAGGGAAATAAATAACTCTCTGAGATTTAGAAGACAATTGAAGATATAAAGGTAAAGAGACCCCTGACCATTAGGTCCAGTCGCAGACGACTCTGGGGTTGCGGCGCTCATCTCTCTTTACTCGCTGAGGGAGCCGGCATACAGCTTCCAGGTCATGTGGCCAGCATGACTAAGCCGCTTCTGGCGAACCAGAGCAGCACATGGAAACGCCTTTTACCTTCCCACAGGAGCGGTACCTATTAATCCAGTGGCGTAGCGTGGGGGGTGCAGGGGGGGCCGGCAGCACCGGGCGCAACATCTGGGGGTTAGGGTTAGGGGGCGCAAATCCACGGGTTAGGGGCGCAAATCCACGGGTTAGGGGGCACAAATTACTTGCCTTGCCCCGGGTGCTGACAACCCACGCTACGCCACTGTATTAATCTACTTGCACTGCGTCCTTTCGAACTGCTAGGTTGGCAGGAGCAGGGACCGAGCAACAGGATCTCACCCCATCATGGGGATTCAAACCTCCAACCTTCTGATCAGCAAGCCTAAGAGGCTCAGTGGTTTAACCCACAGCACCACCTGCGTCCCTAATTGAAGATATAGGGAAGTTTTTAATGTTTCTTGTTGTATTGTGTTGCATTTGTTGGGAGCTACCCAGAGTGGCTGGGGTAGCCCAGGACTCAGCTACTTTAGTAAAACAACAACAACAATGTTTTGAATGCATTATAAACATGCAACACCAGATGGTGCAAGAGAGCAAATAAAATTCTATGAGATTTTTACATAGCGCTTTTTTCATAATGATTTAATTTCTGACTTATTTATAGTGGGGGGGGGGTTTCCTATGTGTAGATCCACCCCAGTCAGATGGGTGGTATCTGAATAAATTAGCATTAGCATTAGCATATTACAAACTGCAGCTCCCAGAATTCTTTGGCTGTAGATATGACTATTTAAAGTGGTATCATACTGCTCCAATTGTATAATGCAGCTGTATGGAACCTGCAGCCCTACAGATACTGCTGAACTTCACCAACCCCCCACCACGCCCAACCTGGCTGGGGTAGAGGGGAGTTGGACTCCACCAATATCCAGAGGGCCACAGATTCTCTATCCCTGGCCTCAATATCAAATGCTGGTGGCAGCGAGGAGTCTGTGGATATTCAGGAGAGTAGAACTTCTTGGTGTTTGACGCACACAGTCAAACTCACAGCAGCAGCTGCATCCTGCGTACCTTATGCAAAGGCCTCTCATCATCTACAAGCAAGTACCCTCCAACGTACATTTGTTAATAGGATTCCTTGTAATCACTCCCTTGTAATCACTTTAATTTCTGGGCCAGAAGTGAAAAGTATGTTCCATGGCTTCCTTCCAGGGATGGAAATCTTATCTAAAAAGCTACACATTCCATTTTCTAGCAGCACAGACCCCTTGGTGACCTTCCCCCCCCCTCTCTCCTGCATACTTTGCACACCCACAAACCAAATAAACCTCCTTTTTACATCTTTATCAACCAGGTTCAACTTTTTTTCGTTTGAGGGACGGGGGTAGTATTTGTTTACTTCCCACTTTCTGGAAACACCTGGAGAGCCATGCAATGATTTATGAAGTGAAAGTGTTAAATGAGGCCGCCAGCTGCTAAGACTGACAGCGCTTTATACGATTTTATGAGGTGCCCTATTATGGAAAATGAAGTTTAATCCGCCCATAAAAAGTGGGATCTGAAAACCATATTTACACTAGTAATCTGGCATGCTGAAAGCATTCTTGGGACACGCAGGGAAGGCTTTAAAGGGATAAAGGTTATACAAAAGGCACAATACACTGGTAGGCTTTTGCCATTGCAGCCTGTGGCCTGCTGCTACAAGTCTTGTTTACAGTCCTGAATCACACGTGAATACACACACCTCTTGAGACACACAGGAGAATTGCATCATAAGAAGACAGCTTGCTGGAACCTTATTTACATTTTAAAACTACATTGGTGTAGCACTTTTTTTTTGTATTGCAACCCTCAAATCCCTCCCTTATTCCAAGGGGTCCCATCTGACCAGAACAGTCCAGGGACAAACACACACACAGATTATATTCTGTTGACTTTGATGCAAGGTTCAAGGTTGACAACTTTCCCCATTGTTCCTTTGCCTGATGTTACAGATGTTAAAACTCCTGGCACTTTTCCCACCCCCTTTTGTTCTATGCCATTAAAAAGTTCATTTGGCTCTAATAAAATAATAATAATAATAATTTTATTATTTATACCCTGCCCACCTGGCTGGGTTTCCCCAGCCACTCTGGGCAGCTTGCAACTCATATTAAGACATAGTAAGATATCAAACATTTAAAACATTTTTTCATGTTTTAAAATGCATCTAAATGCTGTTAAAGGCACAGGAGCAGAGTCTTTTAAAAAGTTGGCAACTAAAAGTTTCGGAGACTATTAATACCAAACAGAGTGGATATTATACAGGCTTATAACATATGCAATGGCTAAGGACAGAAAATCAGTCTGTAGAGACTTTCTCTCTACATTTGTATTTGTAAGGTGTTGTTTGTATGGTTAGCAAGCAAAAAAAAACCTTATTTCTGAGAGGGAAGTACTGACACCTCACTGCTTGTGACCATCTGTGTTTATTCACCAGATCTCCTTATTCCACATTCATGATGATTTGTGCTTATTATGCTATCAGGGCAGTCACATACAAACCCATTTTCAACACTGTTTTTGCCTGCAAAAGCTTCATTTCCCATGAGAGCACATCCTATAACTTCCTGCTGAGATCCTGTAACTTTTCGTGCCACAAATGCTCTATTTCCCCCCTATTTCTATAGCAATAATGTGGCTGCATTAGGAAAGCGCAGAACAAACTAAATTCAGACACATCCACCTCAGTGTACTATTACTATGTCAAAAACACATTGCAGAATATATCTGCAATAAAACACCAGTCTGGAGGGTCTCTCAGCAGTAAAGCCAGTATGGTGTAGTGGCTAGAGTGTTGGACCAAGACCTGGAAGACCAGGGTTCGAATCCCCACTCAGCCACGGAGCTCACTGGGTGCTCTCAGTCTAACCTACTTTACAGGGTGGTGGTTGTTGTAGAGATTAAATGATGAGGAGGAGAATCATGTATTGAGTTCTCTTGAGAAAAAGGTGGTATGCGTGCAATAAATAAATAAATTGAATTCAATCACGTCCTTGCAGACTGCCTCTCTGTGTGTGTTTACTCAGGGGGGAGTCCCACTCATTTCAGTGGGGCTTACCCCTAAGTAAGTGTGCATCTTTCGCCTCTTTGATTTACAACAACGCCGCAAGGGAGTCCACTTTTGTCCCTCTTTTACATCACTGCTGTTATCCATTTTTAAAAGGGATAATTGGACGGGGTTGTAGAAGACAAACAACAACCTGGGGGGTGGGAGAGTTCCCTCATTCACACACCTGGAGTCAATCCGGAGTCACTCCGCTACGTTCAGGGAGGCGGGAACCTCTTTCCGTCGCCTCCTCGGTGGCAGTCGTTTGAACCCAGAAGCGCCTCGTGAAGGATGGCGGGAGACCGAGGCCAGATCGCCGACCGGCAGTAATTCACGGCACGGGCGATGAATGGCGAGCGGGGGCCCAGAGTTAGTTAGCATCGATGAGCCGGTGATGATATTTGAATCTGCTATAATTGATTTGGGGAAGCGCCTCGATGACAAGGAGGAATTGATCATTCAATTTATTAGCCAGATAAATCCCAACGCTGCTAAGGGGCTGGAGCGGGGATGCTTTTGCTGAGTAAGACGTTTGATTTAAATATATATAGAAATTCAAAAGGGGGCGGGGGAGCCAGCAACCCTGTGCTTGACCGCACTTGGGAAGCCTGAGGCCGATCCATCAAGAACTTGAGCCGGAATGCCAGGGAAGATTGTTTGGGTTTTGCACAAATCTGAGTCCTTTGTCCAGCAGTTGGCAACGTTGCGCCTTCGAGATGTTTGGGACTACATCTCCCGTCAGCGCCAGCCGACAGATGAGAGTTGTGGCAGCGTCTGGAGGGCGCCACGTTGCCAACGGCTCCCGCTGACCAAGGTGCTGAAGACGCTCGCTCCTTTTGAGATCCACTGCATGCATGTTTGATCGGAAGCAAATTCCTATTGATTTCTATGGCGCTACGAAGGGAGTTTTAGGATCGGAGATTGACCCAAGAGGAGAAAGAAGATGCTTTTAATTAGCCTGAAGTCGTTTACTCCAGAGGCGTTCTACTAACTTCAGCCGTACAGTGGTACCTTGGGTTACAGACGCTTCAGGTTACAGACTCCGCTAACCCAGAAATAGTACCTCGGGTTAAGAACTTTGCTTCAGGATGAGAACAGAAATCGTGCTCCGGCAGCGCAGCAGCAGCAGCAGCAGCAGCAGGAGGCCCCATTAGCTAAAGTGGTGCTTCAGGTTAAGAACAGTTTCAGGTTAAGAACGGACCTCCGGAACGAATTAAGTACTTAACCTGAGGTACCACTGTACTTTTCTAGAGGGGTGGGAAGAGTTGGGTTGTTTATTCAGATCAGAGTGCATATTAACTCAGAACAAAGGTTCCACTCTTAACCCCACTTACCGGAAAGCAAGTGCTCTTGAATTCAATAGGACTTACTTCTGAGTAGACATTGTTAGGGGCTTCCTCCTTCGAGTGTTTAGGATTGCAAGCTTAATATTACAGTGTAGGGCACCTGGTGCTTCAGAAAGTAAAAGGCAAGCATTTCTATCCCCTTTTCCAGGTTTTCCATTTTTCATTTCCAACTGACCCACAGCAGTCCTCAGCTATGGACTTCTAACCTCACTGAGTTGCTTGGGGGGCTGACCCCTGAGGTGTTGGTGTTGTGAAAAAGTTTGTTGTACTTCTGTAAACCTGACGGTTCCCCCTGTCCGTCCCCTGACATTATTCTCTTATTTCTCAATGGCCTCGTTGATTTTGCTTCAAAGCTATTGACGTTTACCACCTAACCCCCCTATTAAAGGGAATGATTTTTAATTATTTACCCAAACGTACTTCTTAAAGAATATGAAATATGTTCTGCATACAACTTGTCGCATGCAACTAGTACTGCTTGGTCTATTTATGACATTCTTTCCGTGTGTGGGGGGGGTTAGAGTATGGTGCTGATAACACCAAGGTTACAGGTTCATTCCCCATATGGGACAGCTGCATATTCCTGCATTTTGGGGGGTTGGACTAGATGATCCTCAGGGTCCCTTCCAACTCTGCAAGTCTATGTTTCTATTATTCTATATCCAGCATTACACAGTGCAGCAAGATCCTGAATCCTGCATCTACTTCAATATTTCTTTTTCCATTTGGTAAAACAGATAGAAAATACAAGTTTAGAATGCAGCAGATAGAGCTGGGAAGGTTTTTTTTATTATTATCTGGGCTCAGAAACAAAATCTGAATGGGGAAGGACAGTCAAGTGTGCTGAAAGTAGTGCAGCGTCAGCATTTGGGCATATATTTGATCTTCGCCTGCAGTTCCTGATCCAGCTAGCGAGATGCGCAGAGATCAGTTTTCTCTGCTCCCTTGGCCTCTGGTGTGGAGTGGAATGGCAAGTTTCCTGCTAGTTCAAAATATCCACACATTAGTTTTACACTCTGTTTTCTCTCCAGGCTGTACAGTGAGCAACACAGTTCAGTGCACAGGAAATATACGCAGTCTGTTGTAATCGGTTGCAGTTGCAAACCTAAAGGCCTGCATACAGCCCTCTAACACTGAAATACTATAAAAACATAGATTTTATGTACAGTGGTACCTTGGGTTACATACGCTTCAGGTTACATACGCTTCAGGTTACACACTCCGCTAACCTAGAAATAGTGCTTCAGGTTAAGAACTTTGCTTCAGGATGAGAGCAGAAATCGGGCTCCGGCGGCGCAGCGGCAGCAGGAGGCCCCATTAGCTAAAGTGGTGCTTCAGGTTAAGAACAGTTTCAGGTTAAGTATGGACCTCCGGAACGAATTAAGTACTTAACCCGAGGTACCACTGTATCTCAGAAGTTTGGAGTTGCATTTTCGGTGCACTATCAGTATATGTATGCATTTAATTTGAGGCATTTATGCAATGTTTGATCAGTATTGATCAATGCCCCCATTTTAAAATGCAGTATGAAAGAAAGCAGCATTAAAATCAATGGACCTGATCCAGCTAAAAATCAAACACAAAGGGACTTTTAGTCTGATCCAGCTAGAGTTAAGAATTGTGTGCTTATAATGGGGAAAAGTCCTTACTTAAGGTTATCAGCCTTCTGTGATATGAAGCCGTTTAGCAACCCTCAACCTCTGCACTAGGAATGTCATCGCTGGTTGACTTTATACCTGACCTACAGTTCTTAAGGCACAGGTGCATGCACAAAAAACCTGGAAATCCTAATTCTATCTGCTTCATTTTAATTGAGTTGTGAATTGGTTTTGTTCAGCATAAAGCCTAGGAAAAATTTACACACAGAGCCTTAAAGCCAGCTCTTTGGTTCAAGGAATCCATGCAGATCTCAAGTACAAAACCGTTTTATTTTACATAACCTTTGGGACATTGGGAGAAGCCGATTAATAACTTAGCATGCATAAGTAGAGGTATTTCTTTTTAACTCTTTTTATAAATACAATGTACAAAAATAAAGACAATACAGTCCTCCCAAGATTCCAAGCTTCGTGGTCGTAGGTTTCCCAGATTGCTTCTTATAAAGCATAAAAACTCTCAATACTGTCGAAGAGGAGAGGCAAAGTGGTCCAAAGAGCCACATGTCCAGTGTCAGCTTTCAACACGGTGGCACTGGCATAATAGAACAGGGACTCATTAATCAGGGCTGCAGAAAGAAGACGACTCTAGCTTTCGGTACTACAGTAGTACCTTGGGTTACAGACGCTTCAGGTTTCAGACTCCACTAACCCAGAAATAGTACCTCGGGTTAAGAACTTTGCTTCAGGATGAGAACAGAAATCGCATGGCAGCAGCAGGAGGCCCCATTAGCTAAAGTGGTGCTTCAGGTTAAGAACAGTTTCAGGTTAAGAACAGACTTCCAGAACAAATTAAGAACAGACTTCCAGAACAAATTAAGTTCTTAACCCGACGTACCTGTACTGGGTTGGGGGGGGTTGGGGGTGCCCATCAGCTGTGCCTTGTGAACTGAATTTTTTCACTGAGACACATTACCAGGTCTGGAGGTTGGCTCTTCTGACAAAGAGCTGGCGACTTAACATTCCCAACCGACCACTAGAGGACAATGTGGTTTTACACTCCTGATCATTGAGCAATGCTGAGGAGGAGCTAAAGGAGTGAATAGTGCAGAGCAAAAATGGGGAGGTCAAGCCACAGGCTGATTAAGCAGGAGTGAACTGTCAACCCTATTTTCCTTAAAGGCCCAGAAGCTTCTAGCCAGTGTGGTGTAGTGGTTAAGAGCAGTGAACTCGTAATCTGGTGAACCGGGTTCGCTTCCCCGCTCCTCCACATGCAGCTGCTGGGTGACCTTGGGCTAGTCACACTTCTCTGCAGTCTCTCAGCCTCACTCACCTCATAGAGTGTTTGTTGTGGGGGAGGAAGGAGAATGTTAGCCGCTTTGAGACTCCTTAGGGTAGTGATAAAGTGAGATATAAAATCCAAACTCTTCTTCTTCTATACTATTTATACAACCATGCTGGGCCTTTGATTCTTTTTAAAAATATGTTTTCTTGCTGGCTGTTGGAATTATTTGTTTTAGAGTGGTCGCGGAAGGGAGGTTTTATTTATAATATATTGTAATGTTGTTGTGACTTTAAATACTGTTTGCAAGATAGTGGGGGAGCTGTCAAAGAGCAGCCCATACATTTATTAAAAATCAATTTAAACAATAACAATCGGATTAAGAGAACTCTCATGAGAGCCTGTGGTGTAGTGGTTAAGAGCGGTAGACTCATAATCTGGTGAACCGGGTTCATGTCTCCACTCCTCCACATGCAGCTGCTGGGTGACCTTGGGCCAGTCACACTTCTCTGCAGTCTCTCAGCCTCACTCACCTCACAGAGTGTTTGTTGTGGGGGAGGAAGGGAAAGGAGAATGCTAGCCACTTTGAGACTCCTTTGGGTAGTGATAAAGCAGGATATCAAATCCAAACTCTTCTTCTTCTTCATGTGCTAAGTGTCAAGGACTGGCTGGGTGAAGAGGCGTAGTGGAAGGCACCAGCCAAGGATCCCTCAAAGGAAACCCCAGAGGCGGAAGGCTCAGAGCCCAGGGATCCGTGATGGAACACTGACGAGAGGTCAGAGGGACAACTGGGAAGAGGGGCTGGATGCTGAAGGGGCAACAGGGTAAAGTTATCAGGAAGAGCCTGTGACAAGGAGCAGTTCAGACTCCGAGGCTGAAGCAGGAGAGTCAGTCAAGAGACTATTGAAGACTCCAGGGAGTCTCCCTCTCCTGTTGCGCCAACCTCCCCTCCCCATTGGTCCCCAAGAATGCACAGAAAAATGAGGAGAGCAGGAAAGAGGCCACAGGTGTGTAGACGCAGCTTGAGACTGTTTGTGAAACATCTGGGAGAGGAGAAAGAGCAGAAGGCAGAGAACCTTCAGTTCTGCCTACTGTTCCATAGGGGCAAGACCTACTGGGCAGTGTTGCTGAGTTGTATGCCATTTCCTCAAATTGTTAACTGCACAGACATGCTGACCCACGTCTGACTCGAACCCTGACACTAAGCCTGAGCCCATGGGGGGAGGAGGCAGGACACTGAGGAACATGACTGTGTAAACTGGGAAGAGCAGGCTTAGTTGCACATGGAGCGCCATTGGGGCCAGTAAAGTCAGTTGCATGGAGGACAATGAGAGCATTTTACTTTAGACCAGCCTTCACCAACCTGCCACCCTCCAGATGTGTTGGACTACAACTCCCATCAGCCCCAGCCAGCATCACCATGGTCTCATATGGCCATGCTGGCTGGGGCTGATGGGAATTGCAGTCCCAAAACACCTGCAGGGCACCAGCTTACACACAGAGCAACAAACACACGTGGGGTTGGGAAAGGATTTTCTCCTGAACCAGTGCAAGGAAGGTGCCTCTTGACTCTGGGATCCAAGTGTTCAGGGAGCTGAGGTGGGGGGCAATTGTGGGTGGGCTCCCCCATGCCGTCCATGGGGCTGCCTCCCATCCTCATCCCCGTCAGAGCAGTCGGGAGACCCATAGGAGCAGCAGTGTCCGGGCCGATCTTCCTCCTCCTCCTCTTCTTCGTCATCCTCTTCCTCATCGTCCTCTTCCTCCCGGTCACTATCCCTGAGTTCCTGCAAGCGGCGCCCTCCATTGTTTTTCTCTGGGGCCCCCGCAGGCAGCCCCTCATCCCCCACTTTGTCCTCCCCAACACTTCCTCCTTTCTGCTTCTCCGCCTCCTGAGCCGCCTGCTCCTTGGCCTTCTTGCTCCGTTTCCACTTCATACGCCGGTTCTGGAACCAGATCTTTACCTGGAGAGAGGAGAGTGGAAATAGCACACAATGGGATCAGGTGACATACATGGGATCAGACCTATAGCATGAAGAACAAGGTCTGTCACAGAATGCGCCAGCAGTAAATCACACCATTCAAAGTTGGAGTCGACTCTTTATTAGCAAAAACACAATCTCCACAGACTTGGTTGAAGGTCAGGCCTGACAAGCACAGAAGCTAATTCCCAGTGGCCTTATTGCATGAAAATCAGCTGCTGAGACTGAAAGTCCCTGGTACCCTACAGCCATCTAAGTCCTCTCCTCTCCAGGGCTATTCCCAAGCAATCAGAGACTATGCCTGCATACAGCCTGTCACTGCTCTGCCCGTTTCAGCCCCATTCTGGTTCTGGGAGACAAATGGGGAGAGGAAGTTTGTGCAGCAGGAGGCAGAGATACCCATGACTCTTCACCAGCCTGACTCATCTCTGCCTCTTGACCTCCCTCCTCTCCTGCTACAGCTTCTGCCTCTGATTCTGGATTTCTCTCTGCCAGCTTTGACTGTTTGAAGAATGAAAAAACTGGAAAGATGGTTTGTAATTTTTTTAATACATCTATCAAGGGAGGGCTTCCACATGGCATCTGCATTTACGAAGATAGCATGAGTTTGGGCACTTTACTAATCAAGAGATTAGTGGCAGTAGTGGGATTTAGACACCTCTCAAGTGTCCCAAGTCATTCACAAACATTATGTCAGCAATCCTTACACCAGCCCTGGAAGTAGAGCCATTTTTATCACCCCTGGGCTAAAGCAGAGTGTGGCTTCACAAAGGCCACCTGGAAAATTTATGATAGAACTTAGATCTGAGCCAGGGCATTTCTGGTTCGCAGCGTCCCAGACTCCCAAAGATGGGGTAGGAAGAGCACCACCTCACACGCTGCAAATGGAACAACCAATCAGTGGCTGTTGTGTGTTTTAACAACAGCTGGCAATAAGAAAAATCAAAAGGCAAAGATCTCTAGCATGATGTGTTGTGGATAGTCACAAGTGTATCTAGAAGAAAGAGATCTGGGTCTAAGTCCTTGCTAATCCAGGAAGTTCACTGGGTGACGTTGGGGTAGTCACCACCTCCACGCACAGGGAGAAAATGGAGTAACTCCATATAGGCCACCTTCATCAATTTATGAGAGTGGGAATGAGAAACCTATGAGATACGTGGACCTCCCCCCCCCCCCATGTTGCTGGACTCTGATTCCTGTAATCTCCAATTACAGGTTATGTTGGTCATGGCCGGTGCCAGATTTATGTATAAGCTAAACAAGCTGTAGCTTAGGGCCCCACTCTCTTGGGGGGGCCCCAAAAACATACTTCTTCTTAATTGTATTGCACTATTAATATACTGCTTCTTAATTGTATCTCAGTTCAACAATTACTTTGATAAAATACATATTTTGTTATGTGCAAATGGCTTTAGATACCTATTATTTAGATACCAACAATTTGTTGTTGACAAAGGACAGCTGGACATATAAAGGGCCCCATTACCTTCAGTAGCTTAGGGCCTCATCAAACCTAAATCCAGCCCTGGTCGTGGCTGGGGGAGTTGAAGTCCAACAACTGCTAGGGGGGCACAGACTCCCATTCCCCCCCCCATAATTTTTATTGTTTTTCATTCAAATAAATAACATATAACTACAGTAACTTGTCCAGTGATACATTATTAAGCTTCATATGCAGTACATAGTACACAAGCAATGTGTTTTTTGTTTATTTATGTATTATCAATTCAAGTAGCCTCCCCAACAGAGATTCTTGTGTTGAGGGTGGAATAACAGTATCTTCAGTCTCGTTTATAAAGGAAAAGAAAGGAAACCAAATCTCACCAAAAGGGTCTGTCCTTGAAGTGCTTCTAATTAAGTCTTTTGTGGCAAGTAAGACATTCCAATTGAGCCACATTCCAAATACTATTTAACCAGATTTCATTGGGGATTTCTATAGGTTGTTTCCAATATTGGGCTATTGTTAATTGGGCTGCTAGTAACTGGGGGGGGGGGGGGGAGAGAGAGACTAAATCTCAGCATCTAAGATTATTGTTTAAATTTGAGTCTAATGATAGCAAGGCAAGAGCCAACTTGGGTGAGAGGCGTTGCTGTGTAATTGTGGAAATAATGTGAAAACCTGTTTTGCAAAAGGAGTATACCAACGCAACGTACAACTCCACAAATGCATGAAAGCATGAGCTTATCTCTCCACAGCCTTTCCAGCACAGCAGGGAGATGCTGTTTTTTATTTTGGCTAGACATGATGGAGCCCAGTGCCAGCAAAACATAATTTTGAGAGAAGCCTCCTGCAGACAGGCAGAAATTGTTCATAGGGATGGGTGGTGCCAAACTGATTCCCATTTATGATCTGCAATTATGATCCCTATGAGGAGATTTCACCCCTCCCATACACAAGAATCTCCTGATCATCTCCTGATGGTCTCTGCTGACTCTCCAGAGAGGAGGAGGCGTGTCCTGCCTATCTACTTATTCTGCCCAGCAACATATCTGTGTGTGTGAGAGAGAGTCAGTCAGTCAGTCAGTGTATCGGAGAGAGTGAGAGTGTTGGAGATCCTAGAGATAAGATTGCTGTTAGAGCAGCTGCAGACTCTCAGTGTAGCATTGATTTATGCTTAGAATATTCAGCTCTGTATATAGTTTTGTATCATAGTTGTAGTTATAGAATAAAAGGAAGATATTCTACAGAGCTGCTCTCCGAGTGGTTTATACTCTGCAAGACTCTGCAAAACTCTGCTGCGCAACGACTGTATTATTGAGACAGTGAATCCGGTGCTCTCAGCTCTGAGCTGTGAGTCCACAGCACTGTGACCGTTTCCTGTGAGAAGGAGGTCTCTGGCGGTGCTACCCAGCTCGCCTAGCCCAGTCGGGGTTGAGGTGCAAGAGTCCAGTTGGTGCACTGGCTCTAGGGCGATGCTGACACCCTATGCCTTCCCCCCCCCATAATGTCCAGAGGGCTCCTATATCGCCTGCGTGTTGTTCTAAAAGAATCCTTTAAATTAAACCCACCTTAGATTTTAAAAAGGAGGGAAGACATAGAGAAACATAGTACGCTACACCGAGTCAGACTATTGGTCCATCTGGTTCAGTAATGTCTACAGTGATTGGCTGCGCTTATTTACGCAGGTTCCTCCTGCCTGCGGAAGATGCGCAGCGAGCCCAGCAAGGGGAAAGCCCCTTCCTCTGCAGGTGATCCCCCTCCTTTGCTGAATCCAGCTCCCTTCTCTCTTCCTCCTCCTCCCTTCCCCAGCAAGACACTCACCTGCGTCTCGGTGAGCATGAGAGACGTGGCCACCTCGAAGCGCTTCGGCCGGGACAGGTACTTGTTCAACTTGAACTGATGCTCCAGTTCCAGCAGCTGCTGGCTGGTGAAGGCCGTGCGGGGCCGCCGGCACTTGCCCAGCAGGTTGGACTGTGCTTGGGCTGAGGAGGGAGAGAGGAAAGGAGAAGGCGTGAGAGAGGGCGAGGAGCGCGCCACCCACTACATCCCTCCAGCCGCGCTCCTTTGCGCAGGGGCTTCCTCCGTCCTGGGAACCGCGGCGGAGCTCAGGACCCTCCCGGAGAAACTGATCCAGTACAGCTGGGCGTGAAATGGAGATGGCGATTAAGGGGGGGAGGAAAGGCGGTCTAGAAAGACACACAGAAACAAGATCGGGGGCGAGAGGACAGACTTCCTGCATCTTCTGTTTATGTAAATCAAGCTGGGAATTGTTATGGAAAATTCTCAGAATAACTAACCCTATAGAAACCCTCTCTCTGGGGTTATTTCCGTGCTGTTCAAGACCCCCTCCTCCTGCCTTCTCTTTTTTTGTTTTCGCCCGAGTCGAATTTTGGACTGTAAGCTCCGCGGGGCGGAGACATGGTCGCCTGGACTCGACCGCGTCTTATGTTGCTTTAGGAACAGGAAAATGAACAGCCCCCACCTCCTCTGGGTCTCGGGTCCCACGGAGCGCTTTGCTCCGCTAGCCTCCCCTCAGCTTCCTACTATCCGGAGATATGCTGCCTCGGTCAATGGGGGCTGAGGACGCACCATATATTTAAATCACATGACTACCTGACAAAGAATCATTTTGCTCTTATGGCTGTCCTAATATCCACTAATCCGTCTAAAATCTCCTCTCTCTTTTTTAAAAAGTCATCTGCCCTAGTTGCCATCACTGCAGCTTGTAGTTCCGCGGGTTAGCGATGCATTTTTATTTTACATTTATTGTATCTATATAGCATTTACTGCATTTATGATTAGTCTTTCCAGAACCTATCTCTCTTAGCATTTTTGAATGCGCCTCCTGTATCAGTGTACACACACACACACACACACACACACACACAATGCCCCTTTCCACAGCACAATCGTATGCATCTTTACTCAAACGCAAGTCCCTTCGAGTTCAGTAGTGGGTATAAGATTGCAGCCGCAATCAATGCATGAACGCGTTGCCCTGCGCAGGAAAGTATGGAGAGCGCGGACCCGGCTAGGAGCAGCGGAGGCTGAGACATTTGTGCGGATCAGAGCGGATTATCTCACACCCAACTGCTCCTCATCATAACATCTTTCAGATCCATGATGCTATCTCACATCTAGGAAAGAGGGGAAGTGATTTAGCTGTATAGGTTTGGGCACAATAATTTAATTCTATTTTTAAGAACTGTTTTTTAAAGGAGTCCTTAAAAAATATTCCGGCAGAAGCACAATATTGGTCGCGGAAGGATGGAGCCAGAAAGGGGAGCCATCCTGCTATGGCTTCCTCTGAGCCTGTAGCCTCGGTCTGAAGTCATGCTCTGATGTCAAACGGTGATTCATGGACACGGAAGAAGAAAGTCAAAGGGAGAGATGTGCGTAAGAGAAGCCCGCTGGATCGGGGCAAGCGCCCATCTAGTCCCGATGCCCGCGAGAAGCCCCAAAACAGGACATGAATGCAACAGCCCCCTCCTCCTCCTCCTCCTCCGGATCCCGACCAACTCATATGCAGAGACACATATGCGGAGACGCGAAACCTTTAAAGCGCATTCTTTCCTTCAAAGGATTCTGGGCACTGTAGTTCATCCTTCGTAGAGTTACAATTCCCAGCATTCTTTAGCCAACTGCAAGTGCCCAGAATTCTCTGAATGCGCCTTGAAAGTCTCGTGGAAGAAAACAGTGGCCTTCGCGACGTTGCTAGCCTTCTCCTCCGTGAATTGGCCCGATCCGCTTCTCTTGCTCGCCTTACAGATCGTGAGGCAAGGACTGGACCGTCGCAAAAGCGCTAGGGCGAACGCCAAGGCAGGCAGCGGACAAACTCGCCGCCCTTCCGACGGCCCTTGGCTTGGCAAGTCCTAGGAAACCCCAACCAGGAGAAGTTTGCAAACGGGACTTCCTTCTCAGTTTCTCCTCCTCCTCCAAATCCTGGTCTTCACCTGGAAGGGTGATCCGTCCAGGGAGAGGTCTCGCTTCCCCAGATGGCTTTCGCTGACCCCGCGCCCTGGTTGGTCTCTAGACATCTCCTTTCTCACCGAGGGAGCCCACCTCTCCGCCAAGCCAAGAGCCGCGGGAAAAGCGAGCCTTCCCTCTAGCCAGCCAGCCAGCCCCGTCCCCTAGCCGGGCCTTGCTCGCCCCGGAAGAGGTCCTGGCCGCGGCAAAGCCCGCAGAGCTCCGGGAGATGGAAGCGCGGCGCTCCGACGGGGCGCCCTGGACCGAAGGAAGCGCTTCGCACTATCCCAGCCGGAGAAGCCGGACGATTGGGCGGTCTCGGGGCGGGGTCACGAGCCCATTCTCTGATTTCCCAAGAGATAATAATTGGGAGAAAGTGAAAGGGGCGCGATCCGAGGGCTCAGGAGAGCTCGCCCCCCACCGCCCTGAGGGAGAAGGGTAAGGGGCAAACCGTTGGCGGGTTTCAACCAACGCCCCCTTTTAAGCAATGGTGCCCCCTTTATTCTCAGACTGACCCTCGAACCGGACTTTTTAATTAAAAGGAGGACTCTTGGGGAATCGATCTGAGAAGAAAAGGCCACAGGGAGCAGACTCCGAAACGACATTTTCCCCCCTTCTCTGACTAGACTTAATATAGAACCAAAACATACCCCGCTACCAATTCCAAAAGACTTTTGGAAATAAACGGGGGTCTTCTGTAAGCGGCGTGGAAAACGAGAGATGTTTTCCTCGACGCAGTACGAATTAAAAGTCCTGTTTTCTAGGGCACTGTCTGGCAGCCAAACAAACGGTCTGCATTTGGGTGTGTTCTGTTCCGCCCGGATTAGGCTCGTCAGTTTCCACCAACTGATATCGGGGATATCAATGTAACTCTCCTCTTGTTAATATTGCCCTGTAAATACAACCATGGAATTAAAATCCTGCTATCCATGGTGGGCTTTGACGCAACAAGCGCTCAGACTTGAGAGGTTTCATCAGTCTTCTGCGACTTGTTTGTTGTTAAAAATGCGGTAGGCTTATTATGCTAAATAAACTAAATAATTTTAGGAAAAACGTGGTAATTTTAGGAAAAACGTGGCAAGCTAAATAATTTTAGAAAAAAACGTGTAAAAGAAAAATGTAACAGAAATAAATCCTGAGAACGTTCCGCTTTCTTGTCGCGCCAAATATAGAGATCTAAAAGCTGATATAGCTGCAACCCGGTTTTTTGCTAGAAAGCAAATCCGCGTTGCCTAAGTCTGTTATCTAACAACCAGGGCTTTTGTGATCGCCTTCAAAACTTCAAAGCCCTGTTTTTCTAACCGGAATTGAACATAGGTAGATACAGGCCACCTTTAACCCTCGTCGATTTCAATATCAATGCTTAATTTTTATTTATTTTGTTGCAGTACTGAACCCGCTGTTTATCAGCCCCACCACCGCTTTGGGTACTTTAAGAAGATTCCTTTCAACAGAACAATTAGTTTTATTTGCAGGAAAACTCTTAAAATATCAGAATAGTAGTACGCGTTTTTTCTCTCTCCCTTAAATTCCCAGAGCCTCCTGCCACGTGCAAACAGCACCTCCGAGGCGGTTTTTCGCACCCCGGCGCGATTTCCCCAAGCCTCCCGTTATGGTCTTTCTTCGGGCTGTTTGTTCACACGTGCGTTTTATTTGCGGGAGCAGGAATTTTGACAGCTTCCCTAATTATTACGTTTTCCTGTCGGAAGGGCCTCTTCTTTTCTTCTCCTTCAAAAAGGGACGGGGGGGATAAGAAACAAGTAACTTCCCCCCCCCCTTTAACGATTTATCAAGAAAAGTAAGCCTAGCTCTGAGCTGCACTGCTTTTATAGCAAAGTGAACATCAAGTAACCAACACGCCATTATATCTGCGAGGTCGCTTGTCTCGAGTTATTAATATGAAATAATAATAATATGGATTTACTGAATGATTATTGCACAGGGAGGGGGAAATACAAGAAATAGCCTCACCGAGGCCTAGCTACAATTTTACCCCAAATAATACAAATCTTGGTAGAGAATATTAAGAGGTCAGTCTTTTGGAGACACAGCCCTTGTGTGCAAGAACAGCTAATGGTTTGGCTTCGATATTCCAGTGCTCCCCATACAATTAAGAACACATATTAGGGATATTATAGCAGGGATGTCGGGCGCACACCCAGGGGGGGAAAGTATTTTAAGATCCCGACATTCTCAAGAGAAGTCAGTCCAAACAAAGCACAAGGTTAACCCTTCCGTTGAAATAAATGAGACTTAATGGGGACTGGATCATCCCCATCGCCTTTTTTTAAAAAACGAAGCTCTGAAATTGTCCCCATGAAACCCTAACTCAGTTCCTAGGTAGGGCGAAGGACAACCACCGGACTGGCTAATCCGATGGATTCGCGGTTTAGGCGCCAGTGAGTCGGCCGCTGCCCTGTGCACAATATTTGGCCTTTTACGCGCCACCCAACCCTTCCCACTGCTTCTCGTGTTCGTCCGTGTTTGATTCCCAAAAGAACGAACCCCCAAAGCACGCGTTTTGCAGGTTTAAAGACCTCCCTGCTGGGAAATGGCCTTTTCCTTCCTTGTTGAGAGGAGCCGCTCCTCCCCAAGGCTACCTCGGCTTTTCCAAGGGCGACTTTCCTTTTAGCGGGGGTCTCCCTCGCTCATCCCCAAAACCCCATCCAAATACACCATCCTCGATCAGCCAGGGAGCGTCTTTCTATCGCAAAGGAGGAAGGGCGAGGAACAGAATCAAGGCAGGCGCCATCGGCCGCATTTAGGCCCCAGCTACTGCCTGGCAGCGAGAAAAACGGATAACAAAGGAAAGATCGCGGCTCCCTTGTCCTTAAATTACATATTCCAGAAGGGCAGAGTCTATATCATAGGTGTGTGAGCGTTCACACAATCGTATCCGTGCTGCTTAGGTATGCATCTTGCACCCCTCTCTCTGGGAAACCCAACCAGATGGGTGGGGTATAAATAATAAAATTAAAATTAAATATAAAACGCACACACGGCAAGAGCAGCACGCATCTAGTGGTGCGCACGCAAGCTCACACACATTATTATTATTATGGATCTTTTGTCCGATCTCTCTCTCGGTGCTACTCACAGTTAAAGTCGGGCATCTTGGGCAGGATCATGCCTGCGGTGGAGGCCCGCAGCCACTGGTCCAGCTGGAAAGTGCCGGCGCTCAGCTTGATGGGGTCGGCGGCCGGGTGCGACGGCTGCACCTGCGAGTAGGAGTAGGAGAGCGCCGGGTGCTGCGAGGCCAGCGCGGCCGCCGCCGCCGGGTAGCCGTACATGGGGTGGCCGTAGAGGGCGGCTTGCGGGTGGAGGCCGGCGCCGCCTTGCGGGTGCAGCCCCAGGGCGGCGTGGGGGTGCGCGTGGGGGTGCGGGTGGGGGTGGGCGTGCGGGTGGGGACTCCCTGCCGCGCTTCCCCCGCCGCCCAGGAAGCCCGGCTTGGGCACCAGCCCGCAGTGCGCGCCCAGGAGCCGAGGCGGCGAGGGGCTGTCGGTGCGCAGGCCCTCGACGGACGAGGGCGGAGGCTCCGCCGAGGACGGCGGGCTGCAGCTGGAGCTGGAGCTGGCGCTGGAGCTGCTGGATCGCGAGCTGGCGTGGCCCGACAGCGAGGTGACCAGCGCCAGAGGCGACGTCTGAGCCGTCGAGGCCGCCGCCTTGGGAGGATCCATGGCCAGCAGCGCGTCGATGCGGAAATTCTTGGATTTCTCCATCCCGGCCGCGCGGGCTTAGACGGCTTCGGAGAGGCTCATGGGGTCGCCTTGCAAGCAGCAGCTCCGGAGGAGGAGGAGGAGCGGCGGATCAGCCCCAGCCCGCAGCAGCCCCACCATCCGCGCAACTTGCGCCCCTTCCGCGGAGATTGCACGGATGCAGCGAATGTCTCCCCCACCCCTCCAGGGGAAAGCGCTCCTTCTCTCACCGCTCTGGCGAAAGCGCTCCGGACCTGCTGGCTGGGCTCACTTGAAGGCTCGGGAGAGGCTCCCATAGGCTCTCCGGAGAGGCAGGGCACCATTGGTGGCCGGAGAGGCGATCCTGAGCAGCCGATTGGCCTCGGCACACAGCTGTCAAGAATGCTGGGATGCTAGGTCCCGCCCACCTGGGGGGAGCTTCCTGCTCTTTTTGGCCAGGGGGGCTGGAGGGGGAAGGAGAGAGAGCGCTGACGGTTTACGCAAAACGCTTCATCAGACGGGTTTCCCATAGAAGGGAAAGGATATTTTTTTCCCTGCCTTCAACAACAGCGAAGGAATCGCGTCTCTAAGTTTCTTTCCTAAGTTAGGATGCTCCGTCTGGCTGCGAGAGCGACATGCTCTAACCTTAATTAGAGGGGGAAAGGAAACTTCTCTTTGCTTTTCTCAGCTACTGAAAGTTATTTGGGCAACTCACGCAGCTAGGCGAGGGCTGAGGCTCTGTGTGTGTGAGAAAGAGAGAGAGAGAGAGAATCTGAAATAATTAATAGTAGCGCGGGGAGGTTCTGCTCTATTTAGAGGCTGTCTGTCCCGGGTGCTGAGTTCACAAATGTCCCCTTTGCTTTTCTGGGAGCCCGTGTGGATATTATTACAGAAAGAGATACATAATTTGCACAGAAGGGAACTCCCGGTTATTCCTGTATTTTACTTTTCTTCTGTAGGTAGCATAATTAGGATAGGACGAGGTGTATCACATCTGAAGCCTGATTATTTTGGGGCGGCGTAAATGATTTTCCTCGCCCTCTTTTTAAAACCTTTCTTTTACAGCGGTCAACAGCCGACCTTTCAGGGATGCTTAACAGTAGCACCCGAAGAAGACCTTTGTGAATTAAGAAGGGACAACAAATACATAAACCCCAGTTGTTCTTTTGTCTTGTTTTCCCACCCTCCTCGCATCTTGACCTGGATATGGAGCGCACGTCCAGTGTTTGAAATGGTGAATGCTGCCATTTATGGAACGTTGAGGGACTTCAGCGCTCTACTCCCCGGGAATGGAACGCGGATGCATTTTCCTCCAAGGATGATATCAAAAGAGCATCAACTCTTCGCTAAGGTGCTATATTTACTTACCTATGGATCAATGTTTAAAAATCGCATCCTTCGTAACAGAGTTGCAGGTGCAAAAATAAAAATGAGATGAAAGTAATAAACTCCGACTGTGTCAGTCTTTTAGAAAAGTTTTATTCGCGCTCGTTGTTCTGCTTTTCAGGTTGTCACAACTGAGGACCAGTTTGATCCCATGGTTGCTTACTTGGAAGTAAGCTCCTATCAGTTCAGTGGGGCTTCTCCCACATGCATGTGACTAGAGTCTCGGTATTATTATTTTCTAATCCTTTTCATCTTTAAAATAAAAAGGATGCCAGAGTCCTGAATTGATAATTCAGTCCGTTGTTAACCAAACATACAGGAAAAAACCCTCTGAATTTGCTTAGGCATCATAGCCTTTACGCGAAACGATGCACGATCCTGGTTTTGAAGGGAATGAAAAGGAGTCTTTTAAAATCCTATTAAAATTAGCGTCAATGATGTTCTCTCTTCGTTTCCTATTCAACAAAGATTCTTGTTTTTCTCCCCTCCACCAACTGCAAATTCTGTCGTCCTTGCCTATCGTGAAAATGCGCTCCTTTCATTTCTCCTCTCCTGCCTGTTAAATGTATTTAATGTGGATAAGTTCTTGCCTTCCAGCTTCTCCTCCGATTCCTGGACACCTGAAATTAAATATTCCCCGCCTCGACGGTGCCAACAGCTTTTTAACGAGCTGGAAAGAATAAACACGGCGAGGTCAAAGAAGTCAGGTCCGCCGCCAACGCATGTTTAGTCGATGGTGTTATTAAACCCACTTATCTTACACAAACACGGCCAAATGCATATAGATATATAGACGCATATAGGCGGCGTTAAGAAAGCGAGGGGAAGAATTTGGGGTTCATTTGCTTTGGGGGAGAAATCAGAAACTGCCAAGGCGGCTGCAGCAGGTTAGAGAAAGACAGAGCCGCCGGCGGGAATGTGAACGGAAGGTCACGTAACGTCGATACAAGGCTGGCAGAGAGAGAGCAAACATCGAGTCCTTTGCCTCTCTCTGCACCCCTTTTCTCGTCCCTCTCTTTCTTCAGAAGCTCTCTGTGAAGGAGACCAAGTTCGGCTGACTTTGTACCGGGAAGGCGCCCAGACCATGCCTGGTTTTGCTGCAGGAAAGACGGCAGCCTCCGGGGGTCAAAGAGGTTTCTGAAAATGGGTTTCACCTTTTGGTGCCTTCGGGGGCTTCTCGGGAAATAGGAGATCTCGTCCCAAGGAGAGCGAAGCGTGTGAAGAAGAACTCCTGACCCTCAAAAGCATTGGAGGATATCACCACAAATAAGCCAGCCTGCAACCAAGTTGGGCCTTGTTTTGTGGACGTTAGTTGGACGGCGGCTGAAGATGAGACTATTTCACGGACAGCAGCGTGATAATCTCTCGGCCACGTCCAACTAGGCATCGTGTTCCGTTCCTACACCGCTTAGCAAATAGTCTTCCTTGTAGATTTGCTTGATGATTACTTACTCGTTTATGAATACAGGGCAGGGAACTTGGGGCTCACGTGCCTTCTCACCAGGTTTCCCGCGCATTGAGGAAGGCTCCCCAAAAACACGACTTTGAGGGTGGCCCCTGCCCTATATGGCAGATATCCCCATGAATTCAAGAGACCAAGTTCATGGGCCTATACTGCGCTCCTGTGAGCTTTGTGTTTCACCAGATGATTTTAAGACAGGGAACCTGGTGGACTCCACCTCCCATCAGCCCCGGCCAGTACAGCCGATGACCAAGGATGATGGGAGTTGAGTCCAAGAACTTCTGGAAGGTCACAGCAAAGGTTTCCCATCCCAGGAAGATGTTCAATGTTATGTCCGCTAACAATTTGTCCCTCTGACCTAGAAGTGTCGAACGCTGAATGTTGGACGGTTCAAGGGCTCTCCATCTCTTCAAGCAGAGGCCTTTCTCATCTCTCACACACCTGGAGATGGCAAAATTAAACCTGGGACCTTCTGCCACTGAATCACGGCGGCCGCAGGTCCCCACCCATGTCTTCTTGAAGGGCTTCCATTAACTAGTTCTGTGTCTTCAAGGTTGGCTGAAAACGCACCTTACAATTAAAGCAGACCCAATAATCTTGGGAACTGTAGAATCTTGGGAACTTGTTTGGGTGCTGGGGATTGTAGCTCTGTCAGGGATAAACTACAGTTCCCAGTATTCTTTGGGGGTGGGAAATGTGCTTTCAATGTATGGTGTGTACCCCGCTCTCACACCGTGGTGACGCGACTTGTAGGAACGACCTGGCAACAGGTAAACGTTGTTCTCATAAGATGCTCCTTCAGCCAACCCGTTGATAAAGGCGGAGCAGCAAGGCCCGACTGAAAAGTTGGCAACCCAATTCTCTGGCTCTGTTCAACATACCAGGATGGGGGGCAAGTCCTAGAACGGTTGAAAGTCTTGTTCTGGAATACTGAATAGCACTGAGGCGTAAATAACACAACAGCAATATATTGTATGATCATTCGTTTTGGTTACTTCTAATATTTTGTAAATATCCAAAGATATAGACCAGTGGTTCCCAATTAGCTAATTGCTGAGGATCCCCTATTTTTTAGAAAGCCAAGCCAGGGACCCCCTACTTTTGAAAAAAATTGATAACTGTATGGAAGTTACCTCTGCAAAGCAATTTTCTGAACAAAATGTGGGGTAGCCTTTAATAAGCAAAGGATTTTAGGTATACTAAAATAAGACCATAAAATTTGTGATATTACCCTGCAAAAATGACCAAAAAAAATTAGTTGGGGGCAGGCAAGGGATGAGGCTGCGGACCCCAGGAGTCCCCGAGTCCCTAATAGGGAACCACTGATATAGACTGTTCCTTCTCGAGGAATTATGACACGTGTGAAACAAAGGAGGCAGTGTGCCCTTCCTGCAGCCAAGAGATCAGGCCATTGCACTGGATTTTGTATTCGCTAACTTATGTGGGGATGGAGGGAGCGGAGTCCCACCAAACCTTCTCGCGTGGAACGCAGCGGATAAAGCAGGGATCGGCCCAGCCTTTCTAAGTGGGCGAAAACTTCCAAGTTTGTGACCTCACCATCAAGCTCTGGTGGGAGTCACTCAGGATTCTTCTCGGGTCTCTCTCTCCCCTCCCCCTCCCCGCCCACCCCCGGCCTATAAATTATGGGCCTGTAAAACACACCGCTTTCATTTGTATAATGCACTCTTCCCCACCCCTTCTCTCAGAGGCCATAATTTATCCATCAATCCCCCTCGCCTCCCGGCGCTTTTAAAGACGTCTCTGATAGAACGGGGAAGATGGGCTTTTGCGAAGGTCCCAGGGACGCAAGGAAACCTCAGCAAATCACCGATTAACACTGGAGGGCTGATTCTCCCCCCTTAATCTTTTTAAGTCGTAGTAGTGGCAACGCAGGTCCGTTAAGCCAAAACTTCGAGGGCAATTTGGAAGCCACGCGATGATGAAGGAGGTCAAGTTCGCAAGCTGGTTCTCGCTGCGTTTAGACTTAGCCGCTGTTATTTATGATTGTTGCATGCACCGACAAAGCAAAGCAAATATACCTTAAATGCAGGCTTCTTGCAGCGGTGCTCCAGAGTCTTTCTCCTCCTATGGAGGGAGAGGCGGTTGCCAGATTTTTAACTGGGCTCTGCAGCTGTGCCTTTAACTGAGAGGCTTTTGAGTTGCAGGAATTGGCTGTCGGAGCTTTTCTCAAAGTGGAGATAAATGTCACCCACCATCTGATACCTCCTGCAAAGGAAGGCTCCGAGTTAAAGGCACAAGCACCGATTTTAACCCCGGCAGCCCCCTGACAACGATCGGCATCCGTCCACCATGGGGTCTTTAGAGGAAAGGAGTGGCGTGACTTGCAAGCGGGCTTGGGCTGCCCCCATCTACCCCGCCTCTCCGTTCTTATAAATGAAGCACATCTCCCAAACTCATCAGTTAAGACTGAACTGAGATCGGCCATGCCTCCTTCGGTTGAGCAGTCGCGACTCCGGATTTACAGCCGGAGCCGCTAATGGGGGAAAGTCGGAAGCCTTCTAATAGGAAGTCGTTCTTGTTCTCATTGCCTTTCCTTTAATCTGCTTTCCGTGCGGAAAGCCGGGAGATTAGCAGTTTGATCTGATTATATCCCTGTTAAAATTGTCCTTCTGGGTTACAGACCCTGTCGGCAGGCTAAAGTAGAGGGGCAGGGAAGCCAGGCAAACACCTCGATCTTATTCCTTCTTTTTTGTTGTAATACTTTCACATCATGCGAAATTTGTTTCTGCAAAGAGGGAGAAGAGTAGGGTGGGGATTGTTGTTTAAAATCCCTGCCCCCCCCCCAGCCTTTAACATAAACCCGACATGCAGTTAGCGTGCCAGGGCTCAATGGCACAGCAGCAGAGGCCGGCGGAGAAGGTGGCAACCCGTTTGTGCGCATTAGGTTGCTGTTAAAGGCACAGAAGCAGAGTCAGGGGAAAAAGTTGGCAACCCAAGCAGCACCTTCGTAGCCTAGGCTCCGAGGGTGACTCCATGTTTCTGACAAACCTGCTGGGCCTCTAAGAGATTGTTAGGTGAAGCTTTTATTAAAATTGAAATATCTGAATCTATCCCTTGGCCGTCGCGAGGATGTTGAAGGCACCGACGCCCTGATAGTATGAGATCAGATGCCCTTTGTGGTGCAGAGGACAAAATGTCTGGATTCACAGTCTAATCCTATGCATATTTCTTCAACATGTTCGCCATCCTGAACAGGAAAGAGTTGGGTTCAATCCTCTACTACTCCATGTGTAGTCTTGGGCAAATCTGATAGCATAATGCGTTTATATGCAGCAACGGGAGTTTGAATTTCTGCACCTTGGAGGAACGCGCTTTCCCCTCCAAGGAATCGCACTGAGACCTTTAACTGGAAAATCAGAAAGTTTATTTTTATTATGGGACAAGCACACTTGGATAGCAAAGAGTCTAACTATCTAGCTGGCAATCCAAGAGAGCCGCGCGTGCCTCTATATTCTCAGCAGAGAAATATCCAAGGGATCCTAAGAGGCTCGGAATAAGTGAGGAGCGAAACAAGAAGTGAAAGTTGCAGCTAAGAATATCAGTCTAAAATCAAAGAAGGGGTCAGTCCAGAGAACCTCCTCATTCCTAAACTGTCACACGCACAGCGTAGGACAGTTTAGGAATGGGGAGGGAGGTTCCCTTCTCTATCCGTTTTAACCCCGTGCAAACTTCTCGGCAAGTCGGGTTGCATCCCCACACTTCCAACATTACATTATCACTATTTTTCAACCTAACTAACCTCGCAGGCTGGTTGTGAGGCTAAGCTAAATAAATCCTAGACCCGAATCCTATTTCCAGAGCCAGGAGCATGAGACTCCCATCAGCCCCGGATCGGTCAGCATGTCCAATGGTCAGGGAGTTGTAATCCAGTAATTTACAAAGAACCATCCCTGCACTCGGGAGTGGTTCAAGTTGCTTTGAGCGTCTGCCACGCGCAGTAGCCCTTCCCGCTGGCTACCTGAACTACCTCTATGTCAGCCGGTCGCTAAGAACTAGGGCTGCGTTTGCTTCTTTCTTCTCCTTTCCCATCCCCCTTTCCTTACATGTTGTGCCCTTCAGATTATAAAACTGGGAAGACCATCACCCTTCTTCACGGCTGATCCCTGGTAACCTGCTGTTGCGAGGCATCCTGTCCCTGATCCTAAAAATCGGATATAGCCATCTTGACTAGCGGTCAAGGGCTTGTGGATTTCATCAAAGCCTCTCTCTCTCTCTCTCCCACCCTCCTCTCCACAGCTCCTTTCCCGATAATCCGTTCACTAGGCTGGATTGCCAGGGATACTATAGAAGGAGCAGGGATTATTTTTCCGTCCGGGGTGGGCGCATTTCCTCCTGAGCAACCTTCTGGGGTAATAATAATAATAATAATATTTATTTATACCCCGCCCTCCCCAGCCAAGACCGGGCTCAGGGCGGCTAACAACCAATAATAAAAACAAGTTGATTAAAATACAATTCAAAAAACAAGATTAAAATTCAACATTAAAACATTAGGATGCAGCCTCTTCACAGGAGGAGAAAGGAAAAAGAAAGGGGGGGGGGGAGAGAATCAAACTGATTCTAAGCCAAAGGCCAGGCAGAACAACTCTGTTTTAGAGGCCCTGCGGAAAGAAATCAGATCCCGCAGGGCCCTGGTCTCAAGAGACAGAGCGTTCCACCAGGTCGGAGCCAGTGTTGAGAAGGCCCTGGCTGTGGTTGAGGCTAATCTAACTTCCTTAGGGCCCGGGACCTCTAGGGTGTTGCTATTTATGCACCTTAAGGTCCTCCGTGGGGCATACCAGGAGAGGCGGTCCCGTAGGTACGATGGTCCTAGGCCGTGAAGGGCTTTAAAGGTCAAGACCAGTATATGGAAGGAAGCACATGCCAATTGGTAGGGGGGAGCAGAGGCAAAAGTGAACAGAGCAATGGATGCCAGGACCATGCGCAGAAATGGGCATGGCTTGGTGCATGTGCAGAGTGCATTTTCCTCTGCAACCGCATTTCGTCCGGGATTTTTCTGTATATGCTGTATGAATATATGAACTGGAATACGATTGTGCCTGAAAGTTCTGCGTTTGTTCTTATATCTCTGATGGCCATTTCATGTGCATCAACTGACATTACAGTCATCTCGTGAAAGTGATACAACCCAGAGGGGCTTTGACGTCTGCGTAAGCTTCAGACCCAGCACCGAACGTGAAAGCCCTGTACCCTGAAGACATGGCAGGCAGGCTGTCCAACAGGTAAAGCATTTCCGTTACGCGCTCCCGTGGGCTGTAGTGGTTAGTGTGTCGGACTAGGGTGAGGGAGACCTAGGTTCAAATCTCCACTCAGCCAGGAAACTCGCTTGGGCATCTCTCATCCTTTATACAAACAGACAAGCAAACCTTGCCTTGACTCGCTTGCCCTGTTGATTTCAATGCAAGAGCTGCCCGATCCTATTCACGTTTCCTGCGAGGTAAATCCCACTGAGTTCAACAGTGCTTGCTCCCAAGTAAGTGTGCCTATTGGACTGCAGCCTTAAGCGCAATTAGCTGCAGCTGGGTCGACCAGGGGCCAGGTCTCTCCCCCTGCCAGCCGGCCTGGGAATCAGAGAGATAATCTAGCTAATGAACTCGTTTAAACGCTCCCAGGTGACCCTCTCCCTCTCAGCCGGACTGATCTTTGCTGTGCAGGAAAGCACCGCACTCTCCCCAGGGCGCATGCGCCCTCCTCACACCATTTAATCAATCTTACAAAGGGGAACTTAAATCTCTCGTTTCTGCCTCCTGTTTAGATATTCTTCACATTGACCGTTTTCTCGAAGAAGAAAATTCTCGATCGTGTAAATTTCTCATCGCCTTTGAAATTGAGTGCCTCTTGAAAGGTTTAGGCGTTCAAGACATTTTTCTTCTGTTGAATCCTAAGTTTTATTAATTCGGGGAGTGGAGGTGGGGGCTTGATAGATGACCCCCTCCTATTTCATCGTAATTTCATTATGTGGGTTAATCATGGGGAGGGTTGCTGCTGTCATTGATATTATATATATATAATCTTCATACTGGGCCCCTGGTTCTCTCACAGGTCCGATCCTAAACCCATTATTAATTTGACGGAGGGGAAAGCATTGATTTAAGTGGAAATGAACCTGAGAGGCATGCAATGAATTCTACGTAACGAAGGTTGCCAACTTTTCAAGCGGGCCCTGATGCTGGGCCTTTAACGGCACCACGATTGCAACAGTTGGCAGCTGGTAAGGTTTTTTATTTCCGTGCCGTGCAAACCGTCCTCTTGAGAATAAAGTCTCTGTTAAAAACACAGCAGCTGAGAAGTTGGCAATATGCAATAATTGCTGGGGTGAATGGATGGCTAGATCTGTCTGTCGCAGAAAAAAAAACAGTAGAGCCTTGCAGCATCTTAAAGTCTAATTTTATTTATTTTAGTATCGCTTAATAAGCATGGTAGCATGCAATTATAATTTGCTCCACATTGATGTCAAATAAGCAAATAAGAGTATTGGGAAGGCGTAGCGACTGCCTGCAAAATAGGATCCCCATCAGCTTACTGTGGTAGAAAAAAATGCATCCGATCTCATTAAGTTCAACAAAAAATATAGTATTCCAAGTTCTTTGGGGGATTCGCTTCAGCCGCTTTGCCAAAAGAGCACGAGGAATCGTTGGCCGTGGGAGCTTCCAAGACCTGCCACTGACCCCTTTAGATCTGACCGATGCACCTGTGTTGATCCAGCATTTTGAGCCTTGTTCTGGGGGCGGGGGAAGCGGGACTGCTTTATCTCTTCCGAGATAGCTTTCTACATCCTAGGTGGTCCTCCCATTCAGGAAAAAGTTCCCAGGGCTGGCCTGAAGTTCTCTGGGAAGCTTCGAAACAAGAAATGAAAGTCAACAATCCTCTGATATCGCTGCCTCCCCCCGCACCTACTGGTGTTCAGCGGGACACGTGGGGGCTCCATTTCACAGAGTTGGAAGGGTCCACAAGGGTACAACCACCTGCGATGCAGAGATCTTTCACCCCAATTTGTCTGTTACAGGGAATAGCCGATGGTAGACATGCCCGGCACGAATTTATTATTCGTTCTTTTGAAAAAGAGAAAAGAGGCATCTTCTAAGAGAGTCGCTCACCTAAGGTGACTGCAAACCGCACAATCATAGCTTCACCCGCTGATTCCTAAAGATCCACCCTCTGTGAATGGCGCATTGTGTTGGGTTTTGTTTTCCCCTTTTTCCTGGCCAATTGGCAACCCTAAACCAGAATGGATAATTCTGGGCTGAAGAGACGAGGAGAGTCGAGCGCTCTTCATTACACGATGGTTTTGATGCTGTTGATATTGGGGGGGGGAGGGGAATCAATCTGCGGCCCGAGGAGAAAAACGAGTATTTAGTTTTTAAATGAACGTAATCGGTGACTGCAGCTTCTCCATATGGCTCCTCTTCTGCCTTATCCGGTTCCGTGACTTTGATCTGGCTTGTCGGCGGCCATCTTGTCGGCCCCAGAGACGCCTATTGTGCGCGACATTTTGCCGACGCGGCCTATGGAGCGGCCTGGTCGCAGGCGCCTTTGCTAGAGTAGTTGCGGGAGAGGGAGGCCGAGAAGCGCCGTTTCCAGCGGGAGGGAGGCCCCTTTCGTCGCCTCGCCTGGGGGCTGAGGCTCCGCGGCCCTCCCCGAATGGGCGACGAGGGTCAGGCGGAGGCGCAGCGTCGCTCGGCGGCTGCCCTGAACCCAATAAAGCTGATGGGCCGATCCATCATCCGCCAGCGCCGCGCCGCGCGGGCCCTTCCGGTCGGGGCCTCTGCGCCGTCGAGGCTTCGCTTTGCTCGGGGGAAATCAAGCCGGCCTCTCGCCCCCCAGGGGAGGCTGCCGAAGGGGCTCCACCGGCGCAGCCTGCGGTGGGGGAGACGCTATGGGGACGGAGGGGTGGGCAGCTTTTCAACCATCCCTGTCGACGCGCCATTAAGAGCAGCTTGATCAGAAGCAGCAACAGAGGGTGAAACCGCATGGACTCAGGATTCACGCTGGCCTGAAAGGGATAAAGTCGCTTTAGGAAATAGCTGGGACTTGGGAGACGTGGCTTTGGGTTGTGCGGGGAGAAATGGAGAAACCTACGTGGTCTGGGCCTGAACAGTGAATATAGAGGAGAACAGAAGGGATATATCACCGACCATCTTTGCTGATAGCCTCTTGCATTTAGAAGAAGAAGAATCTTTATTTGCATCAGCTACTAGCCATAGCAATAAAATAAAATGTGCTGAAGATAGAGGTAAAAGCTATAGAAAATACATTTTGGGAGTTTACATCAATAATCAAATAATAGATCTTATTCTAATTGCCCCTGCTAAAAACCTTGCATTTATTTTAGAGTGACCTAAAATGCTAAACACAGGTGACACATTCCACCCCACCCCCAGCTCCGGCCTCTTTTGCATCGTATTATATATAGGTACAAAGAGTGTTTTTGTATTTATAATTATTTAGGTAGGTAAGGTGCTAAGTGGCCCTTGCCTTTGCACAGCAGCTAGCAGGGTGAGAATGTCACCCCAATAATTGTCCACCTATCCTCTCGTTTGATTGGCAGTCCTATGCATTCAGATGAAACTGCAAAGGAGCGGATTGTATGACTTAATAAGTCTCATCGCAATCTGCTTTCCCCTTTTCTCCCAAGCACACTTTTATCGCATTATCTGTAGCTGCCCGTTTGCTCCTGGTCCAGGACCGTAATAGTTCACATGCACACACGGGTCCTTGAGTGTGCACCAAAAAGCAGGGTAAACAAAAATAGGCCGCAATCCAGCTTTGCCCATCACTGGAACTTCAGAGGAAACGAGACCCCTTTGATTATTTGTTCTGATGCAGCAATTAAAGAAGATAAGGTATGGTCTATTGGGGGATGGAGGAGAAAGGGGGGAACCATGTGTCGCAAGCTGAAACATTTCCTTGAAGCAATTCCTTTTGTTTTCAGTTGAATTTAGGAGTACTTCAGGTGTACACTCAAAACATTCCCAGATTCCTTCAGTGCTAGGAGAGGCCTGTTTACATCAAATAAATTTAAAACAAGAATCTAAATGCTATGAACTAATCAACACCATGTCACACTAGCAGCCACTGCAAATAAATCAAACGGAGAGTGGGTGACGGATAGCCTGTTAGTCCCTGCAGGAAAAAACCATGATGAGGTATCTACAGTAAAGCTTCAGGCTGCAATCCTGACCTGGGAGCAACCCCACTGAACACAATGAGACTTAGTTTTGCAGTTACTGTATTATCAGTTGGCAGAGCACCCATACTGTACTTACATATATAGTGGGAAGCTATAAACATAGGTACCAGATGGCCTTGAAATGCAAGAAATGTCTAGCCATTGGTGTCAGTCTAAGACATTTTGCTGCCTGAAGCAGAGAAGCAAAAGTCTCCTCCCACTCAGTCAAGTTAGGGTGCTTAGTAGCCAAGGCCAGTCCAAATTCTCGCCTCAGCCACTGAAAGTCTGATTAGTGTGTTGCCTCTTCCCATTGGTTACCCTTTTGTTACAACCCAAATCCTCGCCTCGCTCCAATTAGGACAGACTGCTGTTCAAGATACAGTACAGTACAGCTGAGATGTATGCAAGAGGAAGAGGGCATTCACATTTAACATTTATCTGTCCCTAACAGCTCAACCGCAGGGAGATAAAGTGGGAGGCTGGGGAGAGCTTCAGTCCTCCCATTTCTCTGTGTGAAACAGGTGCAGTGAAAGAACATGGCATTGTCAGTGACACTGTCCCTGCCTGCAGTGCTTGTGGCCAGGTTTACAAGTGACTCTGAAAATCGGGCCACTTCGTTGGAGAGAGACCATCCTTTGATTACATTATTGCCCTCTCCTGCTTTCTGCCTTCTGCAACATCCCCAGTGTAAAGCAATGCAGATTAAGAAGTGTTCACACATGCCAATATATTCAAATTCCCTTGCAGAAATCCGCTGTTTAAATTATACTGTGGACTTTCAGGATTTTTGTGGACTACGGATACATATAATTCGTACTGAATGGTCTATATCTTCAAGCCTATGTTCACTTTCCAGGAAGCAACTGAACACAGCACCACTTCCTTCCGAGTAAACGTATACAGGATTAAGGTGTAAAAAAGAGGGAAACTGCTAAATATTACATAACTTATTTTCTTCTTCAAATAGCAAGGCTTAAGATCATTTTCATACTTCTCCTTGTATATTTCAAAATAATAGTAATAGAAATAGTGTTCCTATTTAAAAGAAGATGAGTATCTGGAAAAGTAATGGCTTGGCAAAATCCGTAGAAGAGAATTGAGCACAGAAAGCAAAGCTGTGTGACCCAGAGCAGCATCCGTAAGCCCTCTAATGGAGGAACAGCAGCCAAATTCACATTGGCAGATGGCAACAACGGTGTGCAAATATTGCATCTTGCAAGTGCTCAACATCTTGCTTTTGACACCTAATTTTTAATCAATGAAAGCGAAGCATGGCTTTGCGTTACGCTGTTTACTGGCAGGTACTTGGATAAATACGGATGTGCTTGCTTGGTTCTCTTCCTTGAAACTGACAGGCATAGATCCCCATTCCACCAACATAGAAATGCCCATCTGCTCTCAAAGATGTTTAGACCAGTGAGTTTAAACAGCTTTTAACCCCCAACTATTTGTACAGTATATGATTGCCATGTTTTCAGCTGGCTTCTGCAGCAATGCCTTTAACGTCTGCTGAACCTGCAGTGTCTCTCCAGAATTTCAGGCGGAATCTCAGCCCAAGTTCTCGCTGGAGATGCGGGGTCTGAACCGAGGACCTTCCGCTAGTGCTCCGACACGGAGCACAGGCTGTTCTCAAGAGCTTTCTAAGGAGAAGCTGCCTTAACTTTCTGCAGCGAAGCAACACAAGAGTCTTGTGGCACCATTCAAGCTAACACATTTATTGGGGCAAAAGCTTTCGCGGACGAGGGTCCATTTCCTTGCTAATCTTTAAGGTACCACAATACTCTGCTGTTCTTGCTGGAATGAATTGGAAACCAGAGGACCACAATCGCCTTTCCTATAATAACCCATTTTGCTGACCACCGTGGTCTCACTTCCTTTCAGCGTGTCGCTTTCATCTGTTGCAAGAACCCCCCAGCAATGCAAATTACACCTGGAGGTCCGGTTTGGAAGCCCCCCGCCGCCCTAAGGACGTTTGCAGGGCGGATACGGGCTTCCATGTAACTTCTCAACAGGAATGTCCGTAGGAAGGCTCCCTCCCAACACCACCAGATTTTGCGCCCAGTGCACCGCGGTGGGGTCGGGTGGGTTGTTGGGCCAAGCCTGCCTGTTTTTCTGAGCAGCAAATCACGGAATTGCAGAGTTGGAAGGGACCTTACGACCATCTAGCCTACCCTCTCCTTGCAATGCAGAAATCTCAACTAAAGCATCCTTGTCAGATGGCCGCCCGAGCTCTGCTTTAGGACCTCAATCGGTTGCGCGTTGCTTCAACGCAAAGCCGTCGAGCCCAGAAGGAGGATTTCAAGTTGGCACAACTTTTCTCCTTACCCTGCTTTCGGTTCCAAGGGTGTTGCGAATGGGAAATGGGGTTTTGCTTGATTCTGATCGTCTTGGTTTTGCTTGCATTTTAATGCCACCCTCTTTAAATAAAGACTCACTTCCATCTTGCTCGCGAGTTTTCTGTGTGGAAATACTTTTTGGAGAGGGGCACATCGCGAGGCCTAAGTGGGGAGGGGCCATAATCATGGGCAAAGCCAGGATTTATGCTGGGGGGAGGCAGGCTCAATGTTAGGGGGCAGAACCTCAGTTAAGTATTTTTATTGATTTTATTGATCTGGGGGTGGGGGGAGCTGCCGCCCTGCCCCCTTGGCTGTTCCCACCACCGTAGTTCCGTGGGAGCCACTTCGGCTTTGCAGGTTCCAGGTAGGGCTTGGGAGACACACCCCTTGTCTGATGAAAGCCTGGGATGCCGCTGCCAAGGAAATGATCCAAATGGTTTCGCATCGACCACCTCTGTTTTTCTAGCGAAAGTACGCCTCTTGCAATTGCAATGGGGCGGGGGGCGGGGGAGCCCTACGTGGCTTTGAGCTGACGGATAAGCTGTTAGAGGGGTTGTGTTATGCAATGGAAATTATTCTGCTTGCCTTAGCGAATTTTAAAATCCCGGTCATTATTTCTGAATCTGCACACATGCATGTAAATTAGCGTGTGCAACTTGTGCGCAATTTTGTGCTCCGGGGGGCCCTTGCCCTGGATATTTTGAGTTCCCATCTATGGACACCCCTTGGAACGAATCCTCTTTTGTTCCCCAGGAAGGGCTTCTGATATCTCACATTCTGTGCGCAGAATTTCAGAGAAATCGCCGCTTGCACGACCTTTCGGAAAACACTTTTTGGAATTTTAGCAACGAAACTGTCAACAGCTTAAACACTCTTCCGAAAACGTGGGCAAAACCATGTAGATGTCCCTTTAAGCTCATTCCCCATGGCTATTCCCATCCCCCCCTTCGATTTAATTTCATTAAAACGGAGCATGAATATTTCTATTAAACCTAAAATGAAATATGAAGCCATTTAGACTTTGCCTGCACCAATCATCCAGATTTATGACTTTTATTCATCACATCAGGAGCTGGGGGGTGAAAATGAATTTTCTTCACCCAGGAAGGAAATAAAAACCCAGCCTCGGTCATTTCCAGAAAGCTGTTAATTTGCCCGTGTGGTAATTACTTTCACAATTAACTAAAATACAAATCAACTTGACAAATTGGGTTAGTTTAGATATTAATTAGCCCTCTTAAATTTATTCATTATGAAAAGACAATTTAAGAGGACCCCGGGTGTCTGTTTTATTGCAATAAATTATGGGTAGGAAATGGGGCTCTAATAAAAGAGCAACGCGCGGCGAAGCGGGGCCCCGTGGAAACCTCTGGAGGAGGGGCACTTGCGCTTTCACCCGCTCCACTTTGCAATTGACAAGGCCCGGCGCATTGTTGCAGCTCCGGCTCCTGCGCTTGGAGACGTGCAAGATTCCACCGACGAGGTGTTTGCCTGTGAAAACGTCCCTTTAGAAAGGTTGGGCGTGAAAGGGCGGGTGGGAAAGCATTGATTACACGTGTCAAAATAATAAAAGCGGGAGAGAGCGCTAATGGGGGAGGCAGCACCCTCGGATTGGGTCTCAACGCCACCCAAGATGAGTAGCCAAAGCGCCCTTCCATCTCCTTCCCTCCCTCCCGCGCCAAGTTAGATCTTTCTGATTTAACACCATGTCGATAGAATCATTCCATGCCTTTTAGCTTGTGATCTTTATAAATGTCCCTCTATTAAATTAGAAAATGATTCTCTGCTCGTTTAATTGTATTCTTTCGTTTTCTTATTTCCAATTAATTAGTCCTATCGACGTTGCAGTATTTTAAACGACTGGAGTCCGTTTGCAATCTTAAAATATATGGGTCAGCACACGTAATTTGGTGCTAGACAGAACTATATAATGTGGGTTTTAACTACTGTTCTCTCATTCGTCTTCAACGGCTGTTTGAAGGCATCAAAGTCTTCATGGGGGGGGGGGCGATGAGAGCTGTCTTTTCCAGCACCCTTCGAACGAGTGGTTTTGAGATATAATACATTTTTTGGCCATACATCTACTGGGGGGGGGGAGGAATGGAGGTGGGGGAGGAAGCAGTTTTCAAAAGGGTGAAAGGGGAAAAAAACCACCCACTGCTACGTGCTTCTTACAATCTGTATGTAAAGTAGGAAGAAATGACACCATTGAGTAGGATAGTCTAGTTCACTTCTTGAAAGTCTTGTTTTAAAAACACAATGAAATCTTGATAGGCAGATACTAATATTAAGCAACGGCCGATTTGACAAAAAAACACCCTACTGAATAAGGGACTGGGAGTGTCGGGGAAATTTATATTCAGTGCATTGTTTACTGAATATACATGCATTGGCTTGCAGGTTTTACACCGGTATAAGTATGAGAACACAAATATGCTGGAATACATACATGACCGCCGCCCAGAGTAGCTGGGGAAACCCAGCCAGATGGGCGGGGAATAATAATAATAATAATAATAATAATAATAATAACAATAGTAATAATAATAATATTTCTGTACACGCATGTCATCTAGCAATTTTGTATATACTTCTTTTTACATGTTTAAGCTATGTGTTGTGCTCCTGTCTTCCCAGCAAAAGGATTCCTCTGATTTCATGGGAACCCTGAATAACACACACCTGTGGATACAAGTTCAATTATTTTCAATACTGTCAAATAAATTTATTTAGGGACTGGGTGGAATGATAACTTTGTGCGTTAATGGTTTAAATATCCCGTTTGGTCGTAACGTCCTTTCCACTGGGAGTTTCAAGCTGATTCTTTTATCCCCCGATTCCAAATGGTAATTACTTGCAGGTAAACGCCATGGATTTGGAAATAAGCTCCATAGATTTCAGCGTGACTCACGTCCAAATTAAAGATGGTTGGGTCTGAATCTGAAAAAGCATCTGTTTAAGACTGCGATTCTATACGCAGTTACCTGGGAGTAAGCCTCGGTGACTTCAACGGGGCTTCCTTCTGAGTAGATACGCACAAGGCTGCGCTGTAAAGGAGGCTTGCGTTCGCTTCTGAGTACTGAACTGTATGCCGGAGACTTTGATTTTAAAAAGCAGAGAGGATCCTATTATATTTAAAGGTTGAGCACAGAGAGACTGACCAGCGCGTTTGTCAGGAAGAATTTATTGGGGAAAGGGCGACAATCTTGTCTTGTTCCAAATGCGCTGCTATCCTGATTTCTGGGGAAACAATCGTCTTGAAAGCTGTGCCACAAGCGAGGACCCGTTTTCCTGAAGAAAAGCTCAAATGACGAAAAAGAGCAACGTGCCGTTTCGATACCAATCCGATCCAATTGGCTGCTGTGACCTTTTAATTAAAAAGGGGGGGGGGGACTGCTATCGCGAGGAGGCAAAGAGAATCCCAAATTTGACAAGGCGCCTTTTTGCAGGCAGGAAAATAAAAACCCATCAAACCTACCACATTTTAAAAATACTCATAAAAAACAACCGAGTTTAAATCCCAATTGACCTAACGTAGCTGTTTACAATGAAAGGAAAGGAAGAACCCATTCCTGTAAACTCGACGGAGGTCAAAGGGGCGGTATGATTTTTGAGGAATTATTCAGTCATTCAGACACATGAGATTCTAGGATGCCGTTCAAAATGTTTAGGGCACAATGTGGGAGGGGACTATGTTATTTTAAGTTCCTGTATTTCAGTGGCAGAGATTTAAGCCAATGCTTAAATCAGGGGTGGGGTGTTGGCGTTTTGGAGTTATTTTAACTCAGCAGAAGTTGAACTTAAAACTGAATCCCCGTTGGAGAAGCACACTGAAACTCTTGAGCATGGGAAAATGAAAAAGCCACTACATGCTTGATAGGAAATACCCTAGTTCTGTCTAACTACGTAAAGTAAAGGTAAAGGGACCCCTGACCATTAGGTCCAGTCGTGGCCGACTCTGGGGTTGCAGCGCTCATCTTGCTTTATTGGCCGAGGGAGCTGGCGTACAGCTTCCGGTCATGTGGCCAGCATGACTAAGCCGCTTCTGGAGAACCAGAGCAGCGCACGGAAACACCATAAAGTAGAGATACCCTAAGCTGTGCTTGGTCTTTGCATCTCAGCAGAAGAGTTGGTGCTCATCTCGCTTTACAGGCCGAGGGAGCCGGCGTTTGTCCACGGACAGTTTTTCCAGGTCATGTGGCCAGCATGACTAAGCCGTTTCTGGCACAATGGAACATGGAAACCAGAGCAGCGCACGGAAACGCTGTTTACCTTCCCACTGGAGTGGTACCTATCTACTTGCACTTTTTGGGTGCTTTTAAAATACTAGGTTGGCAGGAGCTGGGACCGAGCAATGGGAGCTCACCCTGTCTCGGGGATTTGAACCGCCGACTTCCTGATCAGCAAGCCTGAGAGACTCAGTGGTTTAGACCACAGAGCCACCTGCATCCCACATGCAATTTAGGAAGCCTCAAATGGCTGAATGACCATAGCAGATACCCAAAGAGAACACAAGTTAGTGAGTATATTAGAGACCCGAAAGAACAATAGTAAATCACTGGGATGCTGTTCTCCCAGGATAGAAACTCTATGCAAGTGACAGGTCATAGGAGTTGGCTCCTATGTGATGTGAGGAGGTGAAGATGCAGTATGTGACGATGAGAGCAAAAGACATCCCATACATTGGATATCTTTTGATGAAACACATATCCCCAGAAGCACCATCCATCGACATCCCAACTCATTGAGCTGGAATATCATAGGAAGACTGTGCAGCTGCAGCCCATGTATTCTGGTTAGGGTCAGAGGAATTCTTGCGGTGGACTCTAATCTGTAACACACGTGTGCTTGTCAGGGGCCAGTCATGTCATCAAGGTGAATCCACATGGTCAGGGAAAAAAATGCATGATGAAATTGTTCTATTAATATATTGCTTAAGCATACTGAATGCTTTCCCACATTAAAAAAATCCTTAGCCCAAGAAAGCTAGTTGGTTAGAAAGAATGACTGTTGTCCTGGTGTGCTGACTTTCTATGTACTTGGCCATTTTAGTAGTGACATCATTTATGACCATTTAGTTGAATGAGATCTATGTTGCTAGAGAGTTCCCAGAACCATTTCACACATGATCACAGGGACAACTCTGGCTTTGCCACCTACTGTGCATTCAGCATTAAGCTTTGACGATCCACTGCTCTCTGCTGAGAGTTCCCATGATACGTGTTTCACCTAAAAATGCACCTAAATATGTAATATGTGGCTGCCTTTGGTGTAATTCAGTTTTGCTTAGTCTCTTTCTCCGTTTGCACTCTGCTAGCTAGATTCATGGGACGCTGGTGGCGCTGCGGTCTAAACCACTGAGCCTCTTGGGCTTACCGATCAGGAGGTCGGCGGTTCGAATCCCCACGACGGGGTGAGCTCCCGTTGCTCGGTCCCTGCTCCTGCCAACCTAGCAGTTCAAAAGCACGTCAAAGTGCAAGTAGATAAATAGGTACTGCTCCGGCGGGAAGGTAAACAGCGTTTCCATGCGCTGCTCTGGTTTCGCCAGAAGTGGCTTAGTCCTGCTGGCCACATGACCTGGAAAAACTGTCTGCGGACAAACATCGGCTCCCTAGGCCAGTAAAGCGAGATGAGCACCACAACCCCAGAGTCGTTCACGACTGGACTTAACTGTCAGGGGTCCTTTACCTTTTAGCTAGATTCATATCATGCCAAACACCAAGGACACAAGGCAGGCAGCAGTATGCACACAGATAAAAATGAAGATCATTAACTGCTCCACGAATCGTCAACCTAAGAAAGGAATGTGGGGTAGGAAAAAAACCCCACAACCTTTAACACTGAAATTCTAAACATGTCTGCTGACTTACTCTCAGCTAAGCACAAATAAGATTTTAGGCTATCTCTCTCTCTCTGACTCCTCTCTACCTACCCCAAATCTCTTATGCTCAAATTATGTTCTCTTCTAAAGCATCAAGATGCGCCACCCACTTCCCATGCAGAGCAGACGTCTCTCTAAAACTGAGAAGTAAAACAGACTGTTTCCAATGCAGAAAGTCTTAGAGAGTTGATTTATTTCACAGGATTCTTCTGGCACCTGCCACTTAATTTTGTCTCTTTTACTCTTTCAGAATGGTGGTGAGGGGGTCATTTTCTGGCTGCCAATTATATAGGGTGCCATGATTTCATGAGATTTATAATCAAATATGATTTGCTCCATTCTCACAAGAAAAGCATGCAAATAAGTATCTTTGAATTTAATGCAACTCCCCATGGGATTTTTTTTTTCATGCATATTTTTTTTAAAAAATATTTTATTAAGGATTTTCTTGTTTTACAGAAGTGTGGTGCCTCGTATTATTTTTTTTCATGTAACATTTTTACAAATCCGTTTCATTTGTTGAGGCATTAGGGGGAGAAGAAAAAAAAAGAAAAAAGAAAGGGGGGGTGGAGAGAGGGAAGATGGATAGGGGTGGGGTCGGGTGGCGGTGTTTCTATTATGTTTAATGTATGTAGAGTTTGGTGTCAGCGTTGCTTGTGTTGTTCACTTGTGTTCCTTTGGTGGTGAGAGCGGTTGGGGTTGGCCTAGGGTGTGATTGTTTGCTTGTGACTGGCTGTGGTGATCTTTGTTTTCGTGTGTGAGTGAGGTGGGTGGGTGTTTTGGATCAGGTTAGCCATATTGATTTGTATGCTGTTGGTGGATTATTGTCATTGTCCTGTTGGGCTGTGTATGTGATAAAGGGGAGCCATACCGGGGTGAAGGCGTCTTCTTCTGTTTGTCCCCGTGTCAGTTTCAGTTTATTAGTTAATTTTTCTAGTAGGGCTGTTTCCCATACTATTTGGTACCATTGGTCCATGCTTACTCCTGACAGGTCTCTCCAGTGTCTGGTTATGGTGTTTCTGGCTGCTGAAAGTAGGTGGGTTATGAGTTCTTTGTGGTGTAAATGGGCATTGTTGTCTTGGAAGATGTTTAGTAGGGCCAATTCTGGGGTGATGTCCCCATGGGATTTATTTTAAGCATGCACTTAAATGTTCAATAACGTGTGTGAAGTGCATTGAACACTATAAAAGTGCTACAGAAATGCTAGGTATTATTATTATTCTTCTTGGCAAATGTAGGAATGAATTGTCACATTGTGCTCTGCTTCCCCCCCACGGATCAATGCAACAAGTGTCACGGCACCTTAAATCTAACTTTTATTGTGGCAGAAGATTTTCTGGGCTAGAACCCACTTTTTCATATGTACAAAGTATTAACTTTTGTTAGAAGATATATACACACATGCACTGGCAAATGAAAAATATATAAATGTAAACAGAAAAGTCAAAAGACCATGAAATTTGTGGTTATGTGAAATTTCTGCAAAGAGCTCACACTCAAGGTGGGAAAAGACCGATCCATTCATAACTGTGGTTGTGATAATACTGTATTTCTAGTTATGCTATGTATATTAACACCTGTAGTAGGAAAGAAGCCTGTTGCTCTGATTAAGCATAAGATTTGCTTATAAATTCTAGTTCAGTCAAATTGAGTCTATTCATTTCTCTCTCTCTTTTTTTAGCAGCCTTTACTGGTTCCCATCTGTTAATATTTGGTCTGGTTGAAAACTTAGGATTCTTAAGACATGGGCACAGATCCTTAGACTCATAAATGAATAGACTACCATACGGTGCTTTTTGTGTGGTGAAAATCTGAGATGCATCTACTCATATCTTGATAAAAGGGCTGTAGGTGTCAGCACAAAATGGCTGCCATGGGCAGCAAAAGAGGCGATGGTAGAGTTCATGGCATTGAGTACAGTCACAAAACAAGCACAGCCATTATGACATAGCACAATTGGGTTAGGCTACAGTTTGAGGCCTAATATGGTCATCTCTCACTACAGAAGTGATCAATAACCAAGGAAGGGGCAGTTTAATTGTCCTAATTTCGCTGCTCAGACATCATTCTGCTGAGGGCTGGAGGTTGACACTGCTGGATAGGAAACAATATTTAATAGGTGGAGGAGCAGCTGGCCTGCTAATATAGCAATAGATAATAGGTGGCGAGTTCACAGGAGCATATGATGGGAAATATATTGATAATGCCATTTTTCTTAAACTTTTGAAAATGTATGTAATGAATGTAATTTCGGGTTGAAAATTAATTTAAGGTATAAGAATCATTGGATTCAAACTCATGCTTTTTCCGCCCTAATGGCACTCGGTGCTAATAATATCTGTCTAGCCAGCTAAAGAGGTTTTAAAAGAGTAGGCCATTAGAGTAGCCATCTGACCTTGATTAAAACTGCATTAACCTTTACATTAAAATGCATTTAAAATGCAGACATGCTGAAAATATCAAACACAAATAACATAAATCTCAGAGATTCTGCGGCTTTACTAGCTTATTTGTGTGAACGGCAGCAATTTGTTGCCGTGACATCTACAATTTCCCAGGGAGGAGGTAGCATTTTAGTCGCATTAATTTCCGTGCTGTGAGTTGGCATTGCTCTGGATGGTAATTGGGAGGAAGCAACGGAATTAATGGCCATTCCGATGAAGTTTCACAGGACACAATCTTTGCTGGAGATGGTCCGGAAGATCGTTTAAAGTTCATTTTAATACTTTCCAAGTCAGTGGCATCATTTTGAAGGGCAAATCCCAGTTGTCAGGGTCTAAAATTATATAAGGTTGGACTGTAATGGTGTATCACAGGTTTAACACACATAAGGTCTCAAATTCAACCCCCAGGATCTCTAGTTGACAGACAACCCTGTCTGAAACTCTGGAAAGCCATTGCCAGTTGCCAGGGAACGGTCTGAATCAGAGGATTGGGAAATACATTCTCAGCCAAATCAGCGCCTCTTTGAAGGAGAAGGAGGAAGAGGGGGAAGATCCAGCAGTTTCAGAAGCAGAGGGAGACACAAACACTGAGCAGCTTAGACAGGAGTTGCCTAGCTAAGAGATAGTGGACAAGGAAACAGAAGGGAGGGAACAGCCAGCAGAGACGTCATTAGAGTTTTGTGGGGCCCTCCCTCCGCAAGAACTAGGAGGTCCATCCGTATTAGAGAACAAAGGATGTAGAGCGGAAGAGGAACTTCCCATTGGCGCCTAGGATGTTGTGGGAGACGGAAGGGGGAGGATTTAGAGTAGCCAAATGCTCTCCTTGTGGAGAGCTGTGGATTTTTGCTTGCAACCAGATGATTGGATAAAAAGGACTATAAAATGTAAACTGCTTGTTAATTCTTATCTGTGAAGTTACCGAAGGGAGGGTAGGACTCTCCACGCCTCTCCACCAGTCAGCACAGTCGGTATGGAGATGGACAGACCAAATGGTCTGACTTGGTATAAAGTATCTTCCTGTTTGCCTAGTCGCACCACTACCTTTCATTCTGGAGCCCAAGGACAAGTGGCAGTTGGAGCTGAGTATTCTTTCTCCCTGCAGCTGCTCTTCCATTGGCCAATGGATGGGACCAGGTAGGTCTTCTGGTTGCTGTGATGTTCTCCCTGGGAGGTAGGAGGTGCAGCCATGTATCCAGTGACCCTTATTCCCTGATGGCAGAGGCCAGAGGCAGCTTCCCTTCAGGGGCGACAAACGCATCATGCTATTTATTGTAAAGAATTGGAAGTGATGTAACTTTATGTTGGCTCTCACAAGCAGAAGGTGAGGGTGCTACAAGTGTGACTGGGCTGCACCACTTCAGGTGGGAAGTCGTGCAATGGACTGCTCCTCCATACAAAGAGGCGTGTATGACTGATGCCACAAGCAACTCTGAGTTCATACCATTCACCTGGCTGGCATATTTGCACAGGTTTGGCGCTGTGTTCACTCAGGTCAGCTCCTTGGAAATGTTATCTCAGCATAAATATCTCAGTCTCCTTTTAAAGAACTCTAAGCTGCTGAATTACAGAGTGTGATTAGCATAATGAAGGGAAAGACAATATTGACATTTCCTATGTCTGCACTCAGATAATGCTATATGAAAAGAGATATCTGAAATGCTAATGGAAATGTAATTGATGTAGCCTGGGCACTTACATTACCACCCACTGGAAAGGTTAGGAGCAAGCTTGTGAGGTAGATAAGATTAAAAAGCATTACTATTGCATTAACGCAAAACATATTTAGATTGCCAAATTTGGTGTGAGATGGGGTGCTAAGAATTGCTTTCTGAATCGGAGGCCTTCAGCAGGGAAATGGTGCTCTGTGAATGAGGCTAACGCTATGACTTGCAGAGGGCTGTACTATTTTGGAGATTTGTTTTAGAAAAGAGAAGGAGAAAGAAAGAGAGAGAGATAAGGAAGTTAAGCAGAAAAGGAGAAGAAACACCAACTGTGCCAATTTATGCTGAGCCGGGTATCTCTAAGGCAAGTTTGTGGGAGTGGCAAAGCACATCCTGAGCATGTGTAGAGTGCATTTCACAATTGAGGGGAGCCTAGGAAGCTACATTAAGTTATACCAGTCAGCCACTATTGGTCCACCTAGCCCAGGATGAGGTCATTCTGACTGACAGCTGGTCTCCAGGGTCTCAGACAGAGACAAAGTTCTTCCTTGTCATCTGTTACCTGATCTTTTAACTGGGGAGGCCCAAAATAATACCAACAGGGGGGATATAAATGCAGTAAACAATCATAAAGTTATAATCATGGGTCTCCCAATGTCAGGTCTTATTTGACTCTCAACAGCTGCTACCCCTCACTCAATAATCACCCACCTACTCAACCTGTACGGTAACATGACAATTAGGTTCAGAGGCAAAAATGCCATTCATGAAAATTGCTGGGCAGGGACTGAATCTACAAGCCAGATTCAAAGGTTATATGGGTCGCATTGGCATGTAGGTCACCATTTTCCCACCCATGCGTAAAAGCATTGTTCTTCAACCTTGGGTTGCCAGATGTGGTTGGATGACAACTCCCATCATCCATGGTCAGCTTAACCAATGGTCAGGGCTGATGGGAGTTGTAGTCCAACAATGTCTGGGCACCCAAGACTGAAGAACACTGCTTATAGAGTAAAGGTAAAGGGACCCCTGACCGTTAAGTCCAGTTGCGGACGACTCTGGGGTTGCGGCGCTCATCTTGCTCTATAGGCCGAGGAAGCCGACGTTTGTCCGCAGACAGCTTCCGGGTCATGAGGCCAGCAAGACTAAACCGCTTCTGGCGAACCAGAGCAGCGCACGGAAACACCGTTTACCTTCCCGCTGTATCGGTACCTATTTATCTACTTACACTTGACGTGCTTTCAAACTGCTAGGTGGGCAGGAGCAGGGACTGAGCAATGGGAGCTTGCCCCGTCGCGGGGATTCGAACCGCCGACCTTGTGATCAGCAAGCCCTAGGCTCTGTGGTTTAGACCACAGCACCACCCGCATCCCATGCTTATAGAGTAGTTCTGTTCTAATTCTTACTGCCTGGTTCAGAGTACTGGCATTTCATTTAAAAATAAATAGGATTGGCTTCCTTTTTCTTGATGCACCTAAACACACGATCAGCCAAGGTTGTTTATTCCCACTGGCAACCAAGCTATTGTTTCAAAGGATGGCAGAGATCCAGTGTTCTCTTGGTTCACAGTGCAGCTCCAGACCAATCAACCTTAAGTTGTTTAAGGCTGCTGTGTACTTTAAGTGTCTATAAATCAGCCTAATGAATAAAACAGCACATGCAGAAATTCATTACATATTGGATACACTGGGGTGCGATTTTATAATTTGATGCATGCTTGTTTTGCAGCATAACATCCAGCATATGGAGGCAAAATTACAAAAGGCTGACATTTCTTTCCCTGTAAGTGGAAGGCATTTCCAAAATAAATGAAAGGAGAAAACCCAGCTAAATGTTTTATTATAATAATGTTACTTGAGGCCAGAAGTTCAATAAGGAGGATTTATAAACGTATCATTCCAGCTCTTGGAAGGATTTCAACATAATTTGCTCGTGGCGTAGCAAAGTGAGGTGAAATCCATCTATGGTCCTTGCAGAGCAATAAATACACAAAAATGTCTATTTAGATTTGCCATTTGAGTTTACTGTGTCACACACACAAAAATTGCTCTAGATCATCCCGACCAAATATTTCTGACTCTTGGGCCAGTAAGGAATCATTTACAGTGTGCGTTTTTAAAGTAACGAATGCCACTTTAACTGTAAGCACAGTGTTCATGTATGCCTGCAAAAAAAACCCTGGTCCTTGTAAATCCCTGCACTCAAATTGGTCTACTTCGATGTGTAAGGACTACCAATGTGATGGATGGTTTGCAGAGCTGGGCTCCAAGGTTTTCACCCTCCACAATAATGTTGCGTACCCTTTTAGGCTGAGTTGACAGTGTAAATACATTACAATAATGGAGGCTTCATTTGATGCCCATTTGTAAAGGCACATAGATTTTTCAGTTTATCCAGGTAATTAGGTTTCTCTATTTTCTTCCCTTCTTTCTGCTGTGAGACCACAATCATTTTATTTACAACCTGAAGCATCCTTACAACAACCATCTGCTGCTGATAAATTTCAACACATAATATGGTAATTCAGACAAACAACAATTTGTTTCAGTAATATGAATAATAAAACTGCATTTCAAATTCTTATTTTTTAATTTCTTTTTATTAATTTTCATTTACAAAAACCAAAAGTAAACAAATCAATAATACCCACACAACAATAAACAACAAAAAGATAATATAGTTTCCGTTACAATCCTTCATCATCTTATTTGTATCCCTCCTATATGTACATGTTGACCTCCCCCCCCCCCCCCCCGATTTCGGGGTTCATGGTAAAGCTTCTTTTTTTTTTTTTGCAAAAACTGCATTTCGAATTCTTTACAAGGTTAACTAAGAATGCTTCACTTGTATCAGCAATTCTAAAAATCAGATAATCATGTGCTTGACTCTACAGCTTTTCGTATAGGATTTTTACCTGTTAGGTTTACAAACCATAAATTTGCCTTTGTCAAATGAAGCAGGTCATATCCGTCAACATTTCTCCACTGAAAATATCCTGTCAACTGCCCCTGAGACCTGTGGGTATAGGGCGGTATATAAATTCATCAAAAACAGGGAGATCCTATTTCTTCATCATCATCATCATCATTTTATTATTTATACTCCATCCATCTGACTGGGTTGCCCCAGTCACTCTGGAAGGCTTCCAACACATATAAAAACATAATAAAACTATACAGGGCTGTCTTTAGGTGTCTTCTAAAGGTTGTATAGTTACTTATCTCCTTCACTCGGGGGTTGCATCTCCATACATTCCATCATTTCTCTGATGAAAACGGGGACATCCTACCACATCCTCCAATGTTTATTATTTATTTATTTATTCTGCATTTTCAAAAACAGGAACAGAGAGCATATTTAACCCTGCTCCCCCTCCCTCCCCTCCCCCTGTTCCACTTTCAACTTTGTACCAAATACAGCATGTGTACTTATACCATATGACTTCCCTTCCACACTTTACCTGATTCCTTTGCTTTTCTACTACTCCGCGCAATCCACATCTTTTTAATCATCCAATTTGTTATCAATTAAAAACTCTTATCTATTTCAGCTCTGCTTGATTCACTCGAAACCTGCCAAGCTGTGTATTTGTTTATACTGGTTCTTAAAATATTCAATGAACATTATCCATTCCTCCTTGTATTCCTTATCTTTGTTTGTAATAAATAGTAAACTTTGTTGGACTAGTCATGTCGTGCGGATGCCTGATTATCGTCTTCCAAATCAACTACCGGTACTCTATTCTGAACTTATAAACGGAAATCGTAACGCTGGTGGTCAACAAAAGAGGTTCAAAGACTCTCTCAAGGAACATCTAAAAAAATGTATTATAAACACTGACAACTGGGAAACACGGGCCTGTGAGCGCTCCAATTGGAAAACAGCCTTTGCCAAAGGTGTCAGGGGCTTTGAAGACACTCGAACTCAGGACACAAGGGAGAAATGCGCTAAGAGGAAGCCATGGTTGGCAAACCCTCACCATGATCAACTCCTGCCTTGAAACCAATGTCCCTACTGTGGAAGGACATGAGGATCCAGAATTAGCCTCCAGGGTCACTTACAGACTCACTGTTAAAACCATGTTTATGGAAGACAATCTTACTCGGCTATGAGTGATTGCCAAAGAAGAATAAATAGTGAAAGAGGTGAAGAGAGTACTCAGGATCAGGAAGTATGGCTGGGCTCCAGAACTGGTGGCAGAGAGAGACATGTGAGACATTGTGGGAAGGATACTGCTGTGCTCCCTGGATGACTGGTGGACATCACAGGTGCATCTTGAGGAGAATCTTTGCAGTTTTTCAGACAGCTGGGGAGCTTGTGTCACTTAGTATCACACAGACACAGAAGTGGGAAGAGAAGGACACAGAAACCACACACATCAATATTACCAAGCAGAACCCCTACAACTCATGGGAGCCTTCATGAAAATTCAGATGATGGCATTAATGCAGAACACCCTCCTTGCTTTTCCTTGCCATGGAGGGAACTATTGCCAGGATGGACTCAAGAATCCAAAATACCTTCCCAATTGCTTTCAGAATACCAATGGAGATTAATTGAATCAATGTCCTACAAACACAGTCATCAAATGTCCTACATAGACATTAATCAAAAGTGTGTAACATTTACTGTGTGATAGCTTTCCAATAGTTTCTCAAAGGTAATGAGAACGTATTTTCTTCCCTTGCCAAGACTCAATAGGTTTTTAGAGGCACAATTTTTTATTTATTTATGTAATGAATTTTTATACCGCTTTTTATCCTAGGGTTGCAGGGTGGTTTACCGTATGAAAACACAAAAATACATAATATTATGAGGTTTATTTGAGGGTAGTGGTGGTAGACTGTATGCCAAGACCCTTCCAATTCTGCAATCCAGCAAGTGTTAAAATCTATTCAAGGATTCAAATTCTCAGAAGAGCCAGGCTCACTTCAGGGTGAGGTAATGGGTCTTTAAGGTAACAAAGGAAGTGGATCTGTTCCAGAAGGATGATAGGTGGAGCCTCCTCCCCTAACATAATGGTAGTTAGAAAGACAAAGGCCAAAGCTGAGAGTTGAGTAATGTGAGCTAGAAGCTGAAAGCAAAGTTGCAGGCTGTGAAGCCAGAGACATGCCTGATTTCTGTTGGAATCCAAGGCTCTGGCTATGGGGGAAGCAAGGCCCTTTTGAGTTTTTAATGCTGTAACCCATCCCCCTCCCCAAAAGACACCACGGCCCTGCGGGATTTGACATCTTTCCGCAGGGCCTGAAAGACAGAGCTGTTTCGCCAGGCCTTTGGTTGGGGTTCAGTCTGATTCTTTTCTTTCTGTATAAGAACAAGCATTAAAAAGGCCTCCTAGCCCGCTCATAGGTCCTTTATAAGACCAGTGGTAACAGCTGGCCCTGGAGAATATTAACCACTCTCAATTTTACCCATGGACTGCCATCTGTCCAGATTTTAATTTGCTCTGAACTAATTTTAAGATGTATTTTAATTAATTGATTACCAGTTTTTATGTTCTTTGTATGCTGTGTTAGTTTTGTGATGTTAGCTGCCCTGAGCCCAGCTCTGGCCGGGGAGAGGGGGGTACAAATAAAAATATATTATTATTATTATTTATTATTGTAGACTCAGGTTGTATATCTGTGTAAATAAACCATATATCATAAAGACACCACAGTCTCTGCTGTCCTTCATGCCAAAGGAAACATGAACCTTCAGGAAACACCTGGAATCTCACACCACTCGAAGATTGGGGTGTCATGCAACAGTCACATAATAACAAACAAAACAATAACCCCTCCCAATATAGTTCTGAACCTGTTGACACAGCTCTTTATGGATCAGTTCACTCACAGCTATGACGTTTGTCTATCCACTCCACCAGCAACTGAGCTGGATTGGAAACCTTATAGTCTTTCCAATCACAGCACTGATGTTGTGAGCAAATACCCTTATGCTAAGTATACCATCCTAGAGACCTTTCTGTGGAACCAAGCTTGATGCTCCATGAATGGCAACATGAAGTCCGCACAAGTCTAATTCCGTTTCATACTTCTCCACTACAATGGAGGGATATATGGCTTGAAGAAACCAAGTGATCTTTTTTTCAGCCTTCACCTTGGGTTCTAAGTGGTTGTTTCAACTGGAAACATTTTACTAAAAGCCCTTTTGATGGAACCGAGTCCTGTAGGAACAAAGCCAGCAATTAATGAAATATGATAAAATAATAAAAGTAGTAATACATTAACTATATTATCCTTCCACATTTGGACAGTTCTTTTCATTATATCCTCTTTATGGACATCCTCCAGTCACATTTGAAAAGCTGCTTTATTGCAGTTCTGCGACTATTTTGGTTTCCAGACATTTAACAATCTACTTAATACCAATGTTCTCATTTGTCCTTCCATTTTCCACTGCAAGACATTATGCAAATGTTGAAGAGGTTTTTCTTTTATTTTCTTTTTGTCCCTGTTGTGTTCTGGATATTACATCTGCACCATTCCTGTAGGCTTCTGAATCTTTGTTTTAAATAGATTGTGAAACCTGACTATTTCTCCCTCTCCATCAGTATGTCTGGGATGAAAATAGCATGCTTATGAGAAGAAAACTCACCTACGTATGCACACAAGTTGCGTTTTAGAAACGAGATTCAGATTCATAGTGGGAAGGGATCAGTAGATCACCTGGGCCTGTGTTAAGATCCCATCACAGTCCCAGAGCGATGCAAAAGGGTTAAAATAAAAAAGTGTAGTCTTCTTTTCTGTAATTCATTTTCAGTCTTGCACAGCTTGTGCTTTACCAAGTCTAAATGCAGCTCAGCAGAGCAGAGATTTTTGGTGACTTAAATAAAGCACACAAGGAATAGTCTGCTTTTGCTTCCTGCTAGAACAGTAAAAACAGGAGCGTGTGGAGCAACTTGCAGCCCACAGTACATTGTCAGTGGGCAGCACCTGCCTTGGTGGGTTCCACACTGAACAAGAATGGAGTATATCCATGGAGTTCAGAACATAGGAAGCTGCCCTATCAATCTTCCTCGGGAGGTTGTGGACTCTCATTCATTGGAGGTTTTTAAGGAGAGATTGGATGGCCATCTGTCACTGATACATAGAATCATAGAATTGTAGAGTTGGAAGGGACCGCCAGGGTCATCCAGTCCAACCCCCTGCAATATAAGAATCTGTTGCCCTAAAATGGGGCTCAAAAGGACAACCCTGAGATTAAGGGTCGCACACTCTACTGACTGCTTTAGCTGAGATTCCTGCATTGCACGAGGTTGGAATAGGTAACCCTTGGGATACCTTCAAACTCTGCAAATCTGTGATTCAGACTGAAATGGTTTATCTAGCTTAGTATTGTCTACTACTTAGTATTGCGGCTTTGTCCCCATTGAAGTGCAGAGTGTTTGAGGACCAGGACATTCGCAGGGAAACCAAAATGCTTGTTTACAAAGCTATTGTACTACCAACCTTACTGTATGCTTGTGAAACATGGACCACTTATAAACGCTATCTCCAACTCCTCAAAAGATTCCATCAACGGTGTCTCTGAAAAATCTTACACATCACTTGGGAAGACAGGCGAACCAATACCAGTGTACTGGAAGAAGCAAAGATCACCAGTGTTGAAGCAATGGTTCTTCAACATCAACTTCGTTGGACTGATCATGTTGTGCAGATGCCTGATGATCGTCTTCCAATTTGCCTCGAGACAGTCTTTAAACCTCTTTTGTTGATCACCAGCATTACGCTTTCAATTTTTAAGTTCAGAATAGAACTTAAAAATTGAAAGCGTAATGCTGGTGATCAACAAAAGAGGTTTAAAGACTGTCTCGAGGCAAATCTTAAAAAATGTATTATAAACACCAACCATTGGGAAACACTTGCCTGCGAGCACACCAATTGGAGAACAGCCTTTACCAAAGGTGTTATGGGCTTTGAAGACACTTGAACACAGGACGCAAGGGAGAAACAAGCTAAGAGGAAGGCACACTTGGCAAATGGACACTGTGATCAACTTCTGCCCCGTAACCAATGTCCCCACTGTGGAAGGACGTGTGGATCCAGATTGGCCTCCATAGTCACTTACGGACTCATTGTTAAAACCGTGTTTATGGAAGACAATCTTACTCGGCTACGAGTGATCGCCAAAGAAGAAGAACAACACAGACTGGCAGCAGCTCCTCAGGGTTCCAGGCAGGGGTCTTTCTGCAGCCCTACCTAGAGATGAAGGGACTGAACCCAGGACCATCTGTATCAAAGCAGATGCTTTTCCACTGTAATATGGTCTTTCGCTATATCATATCTCCAATAGTAGGCCCACCACCAATGACAAGGAAGTTCTGTAATCATTAGGAGTTGTCCTAATCAATGGAACACCAGCTGAAACTTAGTGCAAATGAGGACGGTATGTCTTATTTTACTTAGGCTTCATAGAAACTGTGTGGTATTCTTTATATATCTTTCATGTGTTTCCTCCTCTTCTTCTTCTTCTCATTCTGAAATAGCATTCTTCCACTCCAGGAAGTAATTTTTTTTTTAATTGCCAGCCATGATCTGCAAGCGCTTTGCCAGGCTGTGAGAGAAATGTCAATTAATTGTCAATTCGGAATACTGAGGAAATTGATTAATTGGCACCATGAAAATCCCCAAATCAGCAGCAATAAATAATTCTTTTCTAAAAAAGTTTTGACCCAAGAAGTGCTAAAACACCTCAGATTGCTGCTGCTGCTGTTAAAAATGACTGATGAAGCTGTATTCTCACTGTAATCTTTGTAGGTCCTAAAACGTCTGACTAATTGATCATCACAAGAATGACACAAAGCCAAGAATGGAACAAAGTGTCACCATTCCTGAATGAGAGACCCCACCTATAGTCCTCATTTAATTTCTATTTTTCCTCCACAGTTTTGCTGGTGGACACCCTTGATTATTCTGAGGTTGAGGAATAGGGCAAGGACCATATCTTCTTAACCTTTGATGTCTATGGAATGAAATGCCATGCTTGGGCTGGATTCTTTCAGATTTGTATTGAGGGTAGCATCATGGATGCATGTTATGGGGGGTTTAGACATGCAGCATAATGAAGTGGTTGAAGTCTGAGATGGCTGAGTAGTGTAGACAACTCTGGACAACACAAGAGTGTTCCAGGCTACTTCTTTGGAATGCTCTCTCATGCAGTTAAACCAAACAAAGAAAACTGCACATAGAAAACTCGCATGCCAAGAAGAGAGCTGACTAGAACCTTTCTCCCTGATGAGCTACTACATTTCAAGGGAGATTGTTGTTGTTACAGTGGTACCTTGGTTCTCAATCTGTTCCGGAAGTCCGTTCCAAAACCAAAGCGTTCCAAAACCAAGGCGTGCTTTACCATAGAAAGTAATGCAAAACGGATTAATCTGTTCCAGATTTTTAAAAACAACCCCTAAAACAGCAATTTAACATGAATTTTACTATCTAACAAGACCATTGATCCATAAAATGAAAGTAATAATCAATGTACTGTACTATAAAATAAATAAGACAGCATTGTAGATGATAAAAATTAAAACTATTCTTTTCTTACCTGCACTGATGATAGTCATTGTTTGGATGGGGGACTTTTATCCATTTCCACAGTCACACAATCAATCAATCAATCAATCAATAGCTGAACTGGGTTCCACACAGTCACAAAAACAAATTAACTGAAAAAGCCGCAAAAACAAAAATGCAAAATAAATAGCAAAAACAAACGGGCCAAACTTAATCTGTTTCGGAAGTCCATTTGACTTACAAAATGTTCGATAAACAAGGTTCAGCTTCTGATTGGTGCAGGCACCCTGGAAACAATAGCCGACAACCGCATTGGACTTTTGGCTTCTGAAAAATGTTCGGAAACCGGAACACTTACTTCTGGGTTTTCAGCGTTTAAGAGCCAAGGCGTTTGAGAATCAAGGTACCACTGTATTATTAAAAGGGATCATTCCAATACCACCCTGTGTATCTGCAGTAACAGGCAATCAGGGCTGAGTCATGGAAAGAGCCAGGAGTCTCTGCCACAAAACAATCAGGGTCAGAGGGCCAGTCAGAAAGCAAAATACAGAGAACAAACCAGGGGTTGGTAATGAAGAGCAATTGGGATCAGAGGGCAAATCAAGAGGCAAGAATAGAGATGAAGCCACAGTTAAGGAGCAAAGGAAACTCCAGAAACACAGAAGAAGAACAGTTCTCAGGTAGATGACGTTGCTCAAGCAATGATTGAAAAAGCAGCCTTTGTTTTTAAAGTCTGTTGACTTTATCAATATTTTCTTATGAATATTTTATACTATTTTGTGTAAAGCACTTAGATTTTTATTATTATTATTAAGTGTTCTATAAATCTCGTTAAATAAATTACTTCCTCTCTATGACTGGCTTTCTGTGTAGAGGATATATTTAATGGTTTGTTTGTGTTTAAAACTCTACATATATATATATATATATATATATATATATATATATAAAATATACTTATGTTCCTGGCACACAAGGAATTAAAGCAAGCTCCCCAAATCTAAATCAAAGAAAACAACATTCCCATTTTTCAACACACAGTGAAAATAGCAAGTTGTAGCGATTCCTTATCATCTGAAACACTAGCGCTGCACTGATCTTTTCATCATATTTCATTATCAAATGCAAGGTTAAATTCATTATATAGACATTGGTGGTGTGCGCTTTGCAAGGTTAATGCTAGTACAGTGATAACTCCTCTTTGAATATAATTATATTTTCTTGCATTCGCTCTGATATGTATATTCCCTTGCTGGCCTGGATGATATAGGGAACCCATGTTAAGTCTTTAAGCCAGCTGTGTTATTAGCATTTGGCATTAGAATTCATTATATAAATTTATTGAAGTGAAAGTGGAATCTACCAAATACAGTGTGTAAAGGGCAGTTGTTGCCCAGGATATGTTTTCTACATTACGCTTGTAGCTAATGACTCGCGACGATCCATTACCAGTATATATTACACTTTGGGATGGTGCCCAAAAGCTATTTCCACTGAAAACAGTTTAAAATTAAGAATCAATTTACATGGGCCATATCAACACACATCAAGCTCAACATGTCTCTTCTCAATGGGAACCCTGGTTTTCTAGCCGAGGAGATGAATGAGTAGAACACTCAAAGTTCTGGTGAAAAGAACAATCCTCATTCCTCCACTTACTCTTTTATGTGGATTCCTGGACGCATTGTTCCAAAGTCTCTCGCTGTGACCCATTTGTCATATAACTCTTTACTACAAGGAAAGTTACATGGCTATTTTTTTATTATTAATGTGGATCCCAAGTTGCAGACTAGCATTAAAAGGTGGATGCCTGATATGAAAAGATTCAAGGTTGCCAAATGATATCTCGGAAGGCAGAGGAATTGCTGAATATGATTTTCAGGGATCAGAGGGTGGTAATCCATAAAGCCCTTTACTTTCTCCTATCTCCAGGCAGGGCTAGATTTAGGTTTGATGAGGCCCTAAGCTACTGAAGGTAATGGGGCCCTTTATATGTCCAGCTGTCCTTTGTCAACAACAATTTGTCGCTGTTTTTTGTGTTGAATATATGCTATATGGTAATTTATGGACCTAACAGGTATCTAAAGCCATTTGCCACTGCTGCTGTATGTAGATTTTATTTCATTTGTTTTTTATCTTATTTTTTGGAAATGTACACCCAGGTTTTTTCCCTTTAATTTTTTTGGGGGCCCCAAGCTATAGCTTGTTTAGTTTATACATAAATCCGGCACTGTCTCCAGGATTAGCAAAAGCAGAACAAATTATATGAAATAAACGCAGGAAAAAATGCTATGCAAAATTAGAAATAACATACATTTTCATAATTGAAACAAGGCACAGAATTCTATTCCTGTTTTTATATAATTTGGTTTGCCTTGCTACAGAATGTCTCTCTCTCTGTGTGTAATAACCTGTGGGCTGCATCTGCACTTCAGGGCTTTGACTATAAGTCAGTGCCAATTTAAGGGCAGGCTAAGCAACGCGCAGCTGTGACAATTGTCAATTGAGCAGTAGGGAAAGGATCTCCAGGGAAATGTCGCACAGGCGATTCAAAGGAGGCAAAGGCTGTTCAAGTTCCTGGGAAGTCATAAAAGGCAGCGGGACACTTGCCATTTGACTCCCACCAAGGCAGGATCAACTTAATAAATCTGTGGGGCAGACGTGGTGGCGTTTGGCACATGATTAACCCAGAGCATTACTCTAATTGGTTTAATTCATATATTTACTGTCAATCTTTAAAATACAACTTAGAGCTTTAAAGGGCTGAATGATCCTGGGGCAAAGCCACCCTTTGCAAAAAGCCTGCAAGAATGGTGGATGACTTGTTCGTTTGGCAATCACATATTTTTTCCTATTTATGGCTTAGATTGTAGGAATATAATGTGTGCTTAATCTCCAGACAGCTCTCCTATTTAGAATAAAGCTCAGGTGTCCTCACTGTGGCCAATGTTAGGCTCGCAAGTAAGGGAACACAGAAGAATCCTACAGTGCTATTATTGTGTGTGCAAGGAAAGTGGGGCTTTTACTGCCTCCTTTCTGGCACGACTGCCAGACTGGATAGGCCAGCCGGGCAAGGGACTCTCAGGTAGGCAGCCATGAGACTTAATTTGTATTTGCCCCCCACACTGAGGGGGCCCGGCGTCATGTGACCCATCCCACCTCCACCCAGCAGGCTGGCACTCACCCAGGGGGAAGTGGGAGGTGGCAGCCCCCCTCAATATGGGGGAGGGGGCTTGGCCCCTTGCCCAGAAATATTGAGGGGGCTGAATCCCTTTCTGCCCCCTATAGCTGGCACCACTGAAACTGGACATGAGTATAGCAGCACTTTGCCCCCCTGAGATTCCCAATAACTGATATTCGTGGCTCGTAGAACACAGCCATTAGTAGCCTTGTCCACCATACAGGGTGCACAGCAAACACTTATGAGGGGAGGCAGAAACAGCACCCAGCTTTCTTGTCCCTCACCAGTTCCCAAGGTAGCTTGCTTTTGTCTGTCAGACTCCAGTTTCATGGGTTCTCAACCTGTGGGTCCCCAGATGTTGTTGGACTACAACTCCCATCATTCCTAGCCAGCATGACCGGTAGTTAGGGATGATGGGAGTTGTAGTCCAACAACATCTGGGGACCCACAGGTTGAGAATCACTGAAAACAGAGGCTGATATGACTGGTTTTGCCAAAGTCTGCTGCTGATATAGACATGTGAGGGGCAGCGGTGGAGGAAGGGGGGTGCGGTGGGGCCGGGCCGCCTCGGTGTCACCATTGAGGGGGGTGGCAAAATGCCAGGCGGCACTCACCACAGGGCCTGCAGCGCGCCCAAGTCACATGTGTCTCTGCTCGGAGAGGCGCAGTGGTTTGGGCGTGTACTGGCTCCGCGCTGCCCAAACGGTCCGCCCGCTGCCTCCCCCCCAGCTCTAGGGCGGCTGAGTGGGAGGAGGCAGGCAGACTCCGGAGGCCCCACAGCTCGCCCTGTCCCTGGGTGCACTGCCCCAGGCGCCCGAGTGGCTTCCTCCGCCGCTGGTGAGGAGGTGGGACGAGGGGGAAATTTCCTTGAGTCTGGCAGAAATGTGTGCACGAATCCAACAGCCAATTTATTTGGCATAAAATAGAGGAGTACAAGAGTAAAAACCTTTCGTAAATTAGTGTTTCCTGTAAACGACTTAGAGATCTTACTTCAGTTAAGTGACATATAAATTCTGTTAATTAACTAATTAATTAGTTTAAAGGCAAAAGAGCATTTTAAGAAAAATTAAGCGGACATTCTCGTCCAACTCAATTCTATTGCAGCCACTTACAAGCAGGCTTCCGGTCTCCTCATACACAACACTGCAGGGTTGATTTTCAGATAGTAGTAGCAGAGGCAAGCAAAGCGGGAGACAGGAGCCTTTCCTCATGACCCCCCCCGCCACATATTCGTGATGGAGACTGGGAGAGACTGGGTAATTTTGAAGAGACAGGTGTATAACAGGCCTTCATTACAGTGTGCAAGTCTGCAGTCTGCATTACTGTATACACTGTAGGAACTGAAATGATCTAGAAATTGTTGTATGCAAGGAATCAGTTCTAGGTGGAACTAGCAAGGAAAGGAAGTTAAGGGATATTTGACTAGTATCAGTTTCATAAATAGTTTTGCAGTTGTTGTTGTTTAGTCGTTTAGTCGTGTCCGACTCTTTGTGACCCCATGGACCAGAGCATGCCAGGCACTCCTGTCTTCCACTGCCTCCCGCTGTTTGGTCAAACTCATGTTGGTAGCTTCGAGAACACTGTCCAACCATCTCGTCCTCTGAAGAAGAAGAAGAAGAGTTTGGATTTGATATCCCGCCTTTCACTCCCTTTAAGGAGTCTCAAAGCGGCTAACATTCTCCTTTCCCTTTCTCCCCCACAACAAACACTCTGTGAGGTGAGTGGGGCTGAGAGACTTCAAAGAAGTATGACTGGCCCAAGGTCATCCAGCAGCTGCATGTGGAGGAGCGGAGACGCGAACCCGGTTCCCCAGATTACAAGACTACTGCTCTTAACCAATACACCACGCTGGCTCTCATCCACTTCTCCTTGTGCCCTCCATCTTTCCCAACATCAGGGGCTTTTCCAGGGAGTCTTCGCTTCTCATGAGGTGGGCAAAGTATTGGAGCCTCAGCTTCACGATCTGTCCTTCCAGTGAGCACTCAGGGCTGATTTCCTTCAGAATGGAGAGGTTTGATCTTCTTGTAGTCCATGGGACTCTCACGAGTCTCCTCCAGCACCATAATTCAAAAGCATAAATTCTTTGGCGATCAGGCTTCTTTATGGTCCAGCTCTCATGTCCATACATCACTACTGGGAAAACCATAGCTTTAACTATACGGACTGTTATGTACTGAGTTGAATAGGATCCAAACTGTAGCAGTCTGATTGGTCCTAGAACAATAGGATCCAAAAGGCAGCAGTCTGATTGGTCCTAGAACAATAGGATTCAGAATGCAGCAGTCTGATTGGTCCTAGAACAATGCAGCAGTATGATTGGTTGGCAGGAACCACCCAATCCTGCTCCAGATAGAAGTGAATCCACAACCTGATTGGCTTACAGTAGAATTCCAGAATTAGCCAATCATGTGCAGCCCATTGTGTAAATAATGTATATAAAGCAGATACTGTGAGGGGACATTTATTCATTCCTCCTCACCACTATGAGCTGAATAAAGAGCATGAAATCACTTTGCGACTCTGAGTATATTTCACTGGCGACGAGGATGGGATCCCGCTGAGCTGACTGCCACACACAGCACCGCAGCACCGCCAACTGCCGCACCGCTGCCTCGCACCGTGTATCCAGGCTTCAGCTCCGGGGCACAAGGAACTCAGAATGGCAGCCAACAGCAGCTTCTCGCCATTCAACCCAGCATCTGGAGACTGGGAAGCGTACGCCTCCCGTTTCACCTTCCTCCTAGAAGCCAAAGGGGTCACCGACGAAGAAGACGCCAAGAAGAGGGCGATATTCTTCAGCGTCTGCGGAGAGGAGACGTTTGAAATCGCCCGGGCTCTCCTTGCGCCTGAAGACGTCGCTACTGTTCCATACAAAACAATAATGGAACAGCTGAAGGGGCACTTTTCGCCGCAGCCCTCAGTGGTGGCTCGTCGAAATGCCTTCTACGCAAAGCGGCAAGCCCCTGGGGAAACCATAACTGGGTTTGTGACCTCTCTCCGCCAAGCCGCCCGGTTCTGCAACTTCTCAGAGCTGGAGAACATGCTTCGTGACCGCCTCGTCGGTGGCCTGAAGGATGAGAAGCTGCAACGGCGCCTCTACGCTAAGAAGGACCTAACGTTCCAGGTCGCTCTGGAGGAGGCCCTGGCAACAGAAGCTGCCGAGAGGTCGACCCAAGAGGCACGGCCGAGCCTGCCATCCCAACCGAGGGTCCACCATGAAGACCTCACCGACGACTCAGGATCCGACAGGGAGGAGGTGCACCGAGTACAGCAGCGCACTCAAGCAGCGCACAGACCACAGCTGCCTCGACGAGAAGGAGGGAACTGCGCAAGCTGCGGGGAGAGTCACGAGAGGAGGACCTGCCATTTCCGCAACGCAGAGTGCAGGCAGTGCAGAAAATCGGGACACATCGCCCGGGTGTGTCGGGCTCGGCCCACCCGACACCAGGCATCAGATGACCAATCCAAGAGCCCCAGGTCCCGGGGCCCAACGCACCAAGGCAACTCGACGGAGCTCACGGACTTCCAGGTATACCAGTTGCCCCACCCCAACGTAGAGAAAATTTATGTAGAGGTACAGATAGAGGGGGCCCCATGCCGCATGGAGCTTGACACGGGTTCAACTCTATCCATAATCTCGGCAAGGACCTTAAGGAAACTGTGTCCCACTGGGGGTCCCAAACTCAGGCCGGCCCCATTCACCCTCCGGGACTTCCAGAAACGTAAGGTCCCCACAATGGGGGTGGGGACCTTCAGGGTGCAATACCGAGGGCGGACGCGGCAACTGGACTTGCTTGTGGTCAAGGGCCCCTACATTAGCTTACTGGGATTGGCATGGTTTGGACCACTGGGGCTAGCTGTCACCGGGGTGAACCACACTAGCTTACAAGTGGACGTGGACGCCATATGCAAGGAATTTCCAGGGGTTTTCGATGGGAAATTGGGACAGTATACGGGCCCCCCCATTGCGCTACAGCTTGACCCCGCAGTACGACCGGTCAGGCTCAAGGCCCGCCGGGTCCCGTTCGCCTTGAAACCCCGTATAGACGAGGAATTGGACCGACTCGTAGAGCAAGGAGTGCTGGAGCCGGTGCCTAATGCTCCCTGGGAAACCCCAATCGTCACACCCGTCAAGCCTAATGGTTCGGTCCGCATCTGCGCAGACTACAAATGTACCATAAACAAGGCCCTCACGGCCCACGCATACCCAGTGCCAGTGGTCAGCCATGTCCTGGCCACCCTGGCTGGGTCGAAAATTTTTGGCAAGCTGGACTTGGCCCAAGCATATCAACAGCTGCCAGTAGATGAGGCCACAGCAGAGGCACAGACGATTGTGACGCACAGAGGAGCGTTCAGGGTAAAGCGGCTGCAATTCGGTGTCAGCGTGGCACCAGGCATATTCCAGAATATAATGGACTCTCTCCTTAAAGGGATTCCTGGCGTCACCCCCTTCTTCGATGATGTGTTGATTGCCGGCCCCACACCAGAGGAGTTTGAGGACCGCCTCCGCACCGTTCTGCACCGTTTCCAGACGGCGGGTCTCAAGGTGAAGCGGGAAAAAATGTCTACTAGGAGTGCCTCAGGTGGACTTTCTGGGATTTATGGTGGACGCAGAAGGGGTCCACCCGACTGGGGACAAGGTACGGGCCATTTGTGATGCCCCAGCGCCCAAGAGCAAGACTGAACTTCAGGCCTTCTTGGGACTATTGAACTTTTACCATTCCTTCCTTCCCCACAAGGCGGCGGTAGCGGAGCCCCTACACAGACTCCTGGACAAGCGGGCCCCTTGGGTGTGGGGCCAGCGCCAGGAGGCCGCATTCCAGGCAGTCAAGGACTTGCTTGTCTCAAACTCGGTCTTGGCACACTTCGACGAGAGGCTGCCGGTGGTGCTAGCATGCGACGCCTCACCCTATGGCATTGGAGCTGTCCTGGGGCACCAACTCCCGGATGGAAGAGAGGTACCGGTGGCGTACTTTTCCCAGACACTCAACACAACCGAGCGGAACTACTCGCAAATCGACAAGGAGGGTCTGGCAATCGTAAAGGGAGTAAAAAAATTCCATGATTTCTTGTACGGGCGGCCCTTCACCGTGGTGACTGACCACAAGCCGTTGCTTGGCTTGTTTGCCCCCGAAAAGCAGACCCCCCAAGTGCTGTCTCCTCGCGTCCTCAGGTGGTCAATTTTCCTTGCCAGCTACCAGTATGCACTGATTCACCGACCTGGGAAGGCGATGGGCCATGCGGATGCCCTCAGCAGGCTACCACTACCGGAAACAGGCCCTGACCCAGCACCTGCACAAGAGGTTATGAGCCTGGAGCTGCTTCCCGACCGCCCCATTCAGGCACAAGAAGTTGCACACCATTCCAAGAAAGATAGGGTCATCTCCCGGGTCCTGGACTGGGTGTGGAGGGGATGGCCCAGCAGCAGCCCCGGGCCAGAATTCGCCGGCTACACAACCCGCAAACATGAACTGTCGGCCCACAAGGGGTGCCTGTTATGGGGAAGCAGAGTCGTTGTTCCCCAGCCCCTCTGCAAAAGGGTCCTCACAGCCCTACACGAGACACATCCAGGGGTAGTAAGAATGAAGGCCCTTGCCAGGAGTTATGTGTGGTGGCCGGGGATCGATGGAGAGATAGAGGCCTGGGTCAAACACTGCCAGGCCTGCCAAGAATCCCGCCCAGATCCCCCAAGGGCCCCAGTCCAGTCCTGGGAGTCCGCCCGAGCACCATGGTCACGCCTGCATGTGGATTTCGCTGGCCCCTTTCAGGGGAAAACATTCTTCATAGTGGTGGACTCCTACACCAAATGGCTGGAAGTCGCACTGGTACCGTCCACTTCCACGTCCGCAGCCATCCGGGTACTACGCAGGCTGTTTGCAACCCACGGGCTCCCTGACACTCTCGTCTCAGACAACGGGACTGCATTTACGTCAGGAGAATTCCAAACCTTCACAGCGCAGAACGCCATCCGCCACATCCGTTCGGCGCCGTTCCACCCTGCCACCAATGGCCAAGCAGAACGCATGGTGCGGACCACCAAGGACACCCTTCGCCGCATGACGCAAGGGGACTGGGAGTACCGCCTTGCCACATTCCTTCTAGCACAGCACAGCACCCCCAGCTCAACGACTGGCCGGAGCCCCGCTGAACTACTAATGGGTCGGCGCCTTGCAATCAGATTGGACCGCCTTCACCCCGATAGAGCTCAGGATGAGGTAGTGGTGGGGGAAGGCAGGAACCCCCGGACCTTCGAGGCCCAGGACCCAGTGTACGCAAAGAATTTTGGGGCAGGCCCAGCATGGGTACCCGCCACAATCACCAGGGTCACTGGCCCCGTGTCGTACGAGGTGCTAACGGATGGGGGGCAATGCTGGCGCCGCCACTGCGACCAGATACGGCGACGATTCCCGGGAGAAAACCAGGAGGAGGACAGGTCAGAGGAGTCCCAAGGGAACAGCGGGGCAGTGAGGCCCATAGAGCAGGAGGGGCCAGCAGGAGAGGCAGAATCAGTAAATACAGAGAGGACCCGTGAGGCCGAAAGGACACCGGAACCAGAACCACGACTGAGCGAGCCGGTTGCACCAGACCAAACAGCCGCATCACAGCCAGCATCCTTGGAACACGAGCCAGAACCCGGAGCCCGGACCAGGGAACACCCCAGGCCACAACGCACACGTAGGCCGCCGGCATACCTTGAGGACTATGAATGCGACCTCCCGGGCAGGACTGGAACTTAGAGGGGAGGGGTGTTATGTACTGAGTTGAATAGGATCCAAACTGTAGCAGTCTGATTGGTCCTAGAACAATAGGATCCAAAAGGCAGCAGTCTGATTGGTCCTAGAACAATAGGATTCAGAATGCAGCAGTCTGATTGGTCCTAGAACAATGCAGCAGTATGATTGGTTGGCAGGAACCACCCAATCCTGCTCCAGATAGAAGTGAATCCACAACCTGATTGGCTTACAGTAGAATTCCAGAATTAGCCAATCATGTGCAGCCCATTGTGTAAATAATGTATATAAAGCAGATACTGTGAGGGGACATTTATTCATTCCTCCTCACCACTATGAGCTGAATAAAGAGCATGAAATCACTTTGCGACTCTGAGTATATTTCACGGACCTTTGTTGGCAAGGTGATGTCTCTGCTTTTTAAGATGCTTTCTAGGTTTGTCATTGCTTTTCTCCCAAGAAGCAGGCGTCTTTTAATTTCGTGACTGCTGTCACCATCTGCAGTGATCACGGAGCCCAAGAAAGTAAAATCTCTCACTGCCTCCATTTCTTCCCCTTCTATTTGCCAGGAGATGATGGGCCCGGTGGCCATGATCTTTGTTTTTTTGATGTTGAGCTTCAGACTGTATTTTGCGCTCTCCTCTTTCACCCTCATTAAAAGGTTCTTTAATTCCTCCTCACTTTCTGCCACCAAGGTTGTGTCATCTGCATATCTGAGGTTGTTGATATTTCTTCCGGCAGTAGTTTTGCAGTAGCACACTGCTAAGCAAAGTCCCCTCCCCTTCTAATCCAGTCTTTGTGAATCATTTATAAACTTGCACAGGATGGGCTGTAGTTGAGAGACAGTAACTTGTGACAAAACACCCCGCAGGTTTAATACTGCCTTTTAAAACACTTAAATAATTCCTGTACATGTATTAAAAAAGAAGTTCTATCTTGTAGATACCTGCTGTGCGTAGTAATTAATAATGATTTTTAAGTGCCCTAATAAATTTGGGTTTCATCGCTATCGTCTTGCATATCACTGACTTTTTAAAACAAGGACCAGGAGCTCTTAAGGAGGACAATAACACATGCTAAAATGTACATTACCTGACATTTTCCCTTGGCACATCAATTATAATTAAAGAGTAATAAGAATGCCAAAATGGACCTCTCAGACACTTTCAGAGACAGGGTCTGGCATTAATAATTAAATCCATTAATTGTAACTACTATATTTTAGGGGTTTGTGTGTGAGCTTGAGCCTTCAGGTAGCGCACAAACTAATTCATTGCTTTTGCATTCCTGCCAGTCTTTGTTAATTAAGGTTCTTGATTTACTTAACTCCAGGACAGATGCGTGAGGAGTGCCCAAAAGTAAGCCAACAAAGGGCCACTAGTTCATATTACTGAAGACAGTTTGCAACCTCATGAAAAATGTTTCTGACGGCTTCACAAAAATTGATCCTCAAAATGGGTTATAATTGTTTTTTAAAAAGTTGTGGAGAGGGTGGAGTTTCTTTTGCTCATACTTGTGATTAACAGCGGGTTTCCTATGCACGTCCACTCAGAAGCAAGTTCTGCTGAGATTCAAGTGTGGTGGTTAGCTCTGGCGAATTTGTATTCATAAAGAATCCAAAATTGGAAACAGCCACTATGCTCTTTAGAATGTCCCTTTTGAATTGTTGATCGTAACCCATATGGTGGGTGTTAAGTTGTGGGTGAACATATCAGACAACATAGCAATTCTCCAAACAGCTCTTGTTTATTCACAGGTCAGAACAGAACAGAACTGAAGGGTTCAGCCAGCCTGCTTATATAGAGCTCCAGTACAACATAACTGTAACAACTTTCTGTAACTATCCAATCACTGAACATCACTTTTGATCCCTTATTTGCATATGTGGACCTGAACTATCTACAGTATCCCCCTGCTGGCCCAGGGTGAGAACTTCAGTACATAACAGTGGGGGCTGTTGCAATCTCTGGTTGACAAACTGGCAGGGCCGGCTGAATCAGAGTACAGCAAGTCTGCTTTCTGCTATCACGACAAGGCTCTTTTGTGTTTACCTTTTTGAACTGGTAATATTTTTACTAGATGCTGCTGCTTTTAGGCTATTTCAGGCTGTCATAATTATTTTAATTATTTCAAGCCTACGGTGTTAGATCTTGGTATGCTGCTTTGGGGGGTTTATTGGAAAACTGGCTTATAAATGCAAATAAATGAACAAGATATAATTCCTTTTAATAGGAACTAGATGTACATTGCCAAGAATAAAAAGTGTCGCGGTCAGCACGAAAGGGACACGTTGAAACTGGCCCAGAAATTTAGTTTATTTATAAGGGTGGCTTTAGGGGTTGTGTTTTTTCAGCTATGGTCAATCATACCGCTTTGAGTTGTCTCTACAAGCTTAGAGGTAAGGTTGGCATGATTAATGAAACCCTGAGTCTGCTGAATTTTATGTGAATTTTGTCAGTGAAATTGCTTCTGTGTAAGAACATGCCTATTCTTGCTGACTTGTTAGCATTTGGTTTTCGTGGGCAAGAACAGCAAATGTTCTTAAAGCATCCATTAATTAACTTCAATTAATTAACAGTAATGGCAATCATTCATCTAAACCCCTTAGTGGTAACTGCAATCCTGTATTCTTGTTTAATGTAATTATCTATATTAATTTTTCTGATGCACAAATACTATGTCCCATTGTAGCAGGAACCCCCCCACCCCAATCATTCTGCTTGTACAAACTTCATACACACACACACTCACACACTACATACGCCACATTTCTGTTATAAATTCATAGAAAATCAACCATACATTGGATTTGCACTGTTCCATTTTTATTTTACTCCATATGACAAGAACTAAGAAAAGGGGAGGGGGGTTTGACCCTGGTCAGCCAAAATCCCTTCACTGTCTCAGCACATCTGCAGGAGCCCTGCCCAGATGATCCCAGACAGAAGACAATCAAAATCACAAAGAACCTGCATATGGGAGTGGATTCAGCATGGACTGAAACAAAGGACAATGATCAGATCTTCCCTCAGGGGGCAGGAAACTGCAAACTCCCTTTTGTCTCCTGGAAGTGACTCGAGGGGTAGGGGGGAAGGGAGGAACCAGCCAGGTGACAAGACACTCAGGTTACCACCAACTCCTCCCTCAACCCCTCCTTTCTGTAATGTATGCATGATGTTACCACCACAACTCCACCCTCAACCCCTCCTTTCTGTAATGTATGCATGATGTTACCACCACAACTCCACCCTCAACCCCTCTTGTCTGTAATGTATGCATGATGTTTCTGGGGGTGGGCTTGATCTAGAGGAGGGGAATTTCAAAAGTTTTTATAAGACCTGGCACACCATTTTTCTGGGTCTTTTCCTCTCTCCTGCAAGGGAGGGGAACACCCTGTTGCAACAGTTCAATAAAGGCCAAGCCTACAGGCTGCTGTTTTGCTTCCAATTGCTCTGGTTGGTGTCTTTACTTTTTGTCCAAGGGAGCCCTCAGATTTTTCCGTTAACAGTTGGCACCCCAGATGGGACACTTGGTTCTCCTGCAAAGGTGAGAGGGGAGATAGAGGGGATCAGGCGCCACTGGGCAACCTTAGCCCAGGGATCCTTCTTCCTCTCCCTGCCTCCTCTTTGCGGGCGGTAATCAATCGTCACCAAAAGCCCAACCAGGGGAAGCAAAGGCGAGGTCAAGCCGGCTAAGGGGAAAGGATCCTGAAATCCGCAGGGGACATCTTCGAACGTGAGTATGGTTTGAAGTAAATACATTGGGAGGGGGGTGGAAAAGGAACATCTTCACGACAGCCAGACTTTCCTTCTTTCATTTCTGACGTTACCCCTCGGAGTCGCCCGGGTACGTTTAAATTCTGTCCTTTTCTACCCCGATTCTCCCCTTTCGGAAAGTGGCCAGGGAAATCGCGGAGCTTTACTGTCTGGCGCTTACCTCTCGGAGTCGTCTGGGTACGCCAAAGCCTTTCTCTTCTCTCCCCTCAATTTCTTACGCGGAGTGCAGCCGGGGAAATTGTGGAACTTTACTGTTTTCCGGCGCTACCCCTCGGAGTCGTCCGGGTACGCCTTAATCTACCTATCCCTTTTCTCCCCCGTTTTCCGTCTTGGAATTGAGTCCGGGAAAGCGTGGCTCTTTTACTGTTTCTCTGATGTCTTCCCTCGGAGTCGTCCGGTGGCATCTTTTCAAAAGTATTTTAACACAAGGTCATTTGCTTCCTTTCAAACCTTGGTTGTTTTCTTGGACCCCGATCTGGCACTGCATTGCGCAGGCGTTCAGTAGGGGATTCCGAACTTAGTCTCAAAGGCTAGGCAGGAGGCTGTTGTGGGTGGTAGAGGGGGTTTAGTCTTGTAAACAGCGCTGAGGTAAAGGAATTCCGGGCAGAGAGACCCGTGGTTTGAGTTTTCGGGCAGAGGGACCCGTGGTTTTGAGTTTCAGGTTCAGGTTTGAGATCTCCAGAAATTAATTCGTGGTTTATAGATAAGTAGGAATTGTGTTAGTCAAGGGTACTTTGAGTACTGAAAGGATCTTTTATCTGTCCCCCCTTTCTTTCCCATTGCCCCTCCTCCCTTGTGTGTGTGTTTCCACTCTTTCTGTCTTTAGTGTACGTCGTTAACGAAAAAAGCCCAATAATGACATATGAGAGAATGGGAGCTCACTAAAACACCCTAGCTGGACTCCTCCTGGCAACAAAGCTTCCATGAAGCCTTTTTGCCCCAGAGAGGATTCTAATACGCCCCTCCAGCTTGTCATCTCCAATTGGAAAAAAAAAAAAAAAAATAAAGGGGCAAAATGGTCTTTCAAGTACAAAGTATGAGACCGTTGTAACTTTTAGTGGGTGGCTTAGGCCCACCACCTGGAACCCAGGGCACAGCAGCCACCTCAGGGATCCTTCAACAAAATCAGGGTGTGAACCCTTAGGGAGAGCTGAAAACATCAAATTTGTGTTGTTAAACTATAACCTAAAGCTAGAACATGAAACCGTAAACTTAATGGTGCTCAGAAGGCAGTAGATATAATAACAGCCCAGCCTGAGAGCCCACGCATTATAGAGATCTTAGTTATTAAAAATAATAATAATAAATGAATAAGAGATGTACTCAAAGATTTAGAAATATTTCAAGGGTTTGTATTTACATTGGCCTCGGCATCCACAGACTGTTCCTAAAATGCACATAGTTTTAAATTGCAAACTTGCTTCAAAATTTTTAAAAACTAAGGAAGCCATGTTGGGCCTTGCCAATCTTAAACAAAACAAAATGGAGAATGAAGTGTGCAAATGTTTATTATTTGAGAAAAGCTCTAAAAGAGAGTTTTCCTCCCATGTGGTAAAATCCTGTATACATGCTACCTGTGTTCTGAAAGGGGGATTACCCCACCTCCTTCCTCTAATTTAAGAGAGGAGGGTGATTTTAAGTCTAGTGGTAAATGATGTTTTCTTGTAACCTTTGAGTTTGTGAGTCTACATCCGTTTTCCAGTCTTTTGTTCCAGTATTTTGAAATGTACTGTGAAAAAAAACAACAACTAATGTTTCTGCTGCAAAAGCCTAGTTGAGCCAACTGCTCTCTCAAGCTAAAATGCAGTGTATGTATTTCATTAAGCACATGCCTATGAAAGTGTGGTGTTCTTTCTAAGAAAATTGTTATTAAATGTAGAGGCTTCCATGGCCAGCAAAATTCTATGAGTCCAGTCCAAATATCAGTCTCTATAAGACTTCCTGGCTTCTTTCTTAGAAGATGCCCCCCCTGTTTCATTCTGTCTCTTTCAGGTTTTTCCCCTCTCTCTCTTTCTTCTCCTTCTTACTTCTGTGCCAAGTGCATTTACTCCTGAGTAAGCTTCCTTTAAAGGAAACTGCAAGGGGGGGCTTACTATTCCCCTGCAAGTTCAGGAAAAATTGTTCACTTTTGTATTCGGTTATATCAATTGAATTAACTTTGCTTTATAAGAGATCCTCTCCCTATCTTAGGAAAAATGTTCACTTCAATCTTCCTTTAAATATAATTTCTCTAAGAACTTGCATTCTTTAGTCTAAAGAAGCAAACTCACTCACACTATCTCAAGATCTGCAAAAAGGGTTCTGTGTAAAGTTGGGTACTTTTATTTTCCTCTTCCTTAGTACATGATAGGAGCATAGATGTTTCCTTTCCCAGTTGTAAATCTGTACTTAAATGTGTATGTCTCTTTGATAGTACAAATCCTGCTGTGAAATCTTGCTGTGAACTCTATATTTTGGAGGGTTGGACTAGATGACCCCAAGGTCTCTTTCAACTCTCCCAATTTGTGGCTGTGTGGAAGGAACATGTGTCTGCAAGCATTGGAGGGTAATTCCTAAATTCTGGTGTGCTGATGGAGTTGAAAATCAGCCTAGCTTTGCTCTTTAGTTTTAAAAGGTGAGAGGTGAAGCTGTGATGTTTTGAAGCACAACGGGTAATATCAAACATTTGAGTGATTACACTGTTTATCATTGGGGGGGGGGATCAGACTTCAGAGTCAATTCAAAGTTTAAGCACATACAAATACATATGGGGGCCTTGACCAATCCTGTAAATAAAGGGCAGAAAAAAAAATTTTTTGTCTGCAAATGGTGAGGCTGAAATGACTGAGAATATTTATAATAATAATAATAATAATAATAATAATAATAATAATAATATCCTATGATTTGTGACTCTCTGGCCATTTTCCCCATATATAAGGGCGTGGCATTGTTCTGCGAATAGCCAGAGGGATATTAGCCCTTCCCTGTACATAAAGGAAGCAGTCCTTTGCTTGGGCTGCAATTGCTAGCTTTGGTGAATACTTGAATTGCTGAGTTTCTCCTTTTGTTTTAAAACCTAACCCTATTTTTAAAATCTACTCCTTACCCTTTCCTTCCCTTATTCAAATTCTAATTTAGCCAAAGGTGCAACATTTTCAATAGTATAAAAGGTTTGCTTAGACATGAACTCTGCACATACACAGAGGCTAGATCAGTCAAAAAAGAGAGAGAGAGAGAGAGAGAGGAAAGGGGGGAACTGTAGGGTGTAGAGAGGAGGTTTCCACAAGACCTGGGCTGCAGGGAGGAACTTATTCAAATTTCCTTATGTAAAAAAACTTAGAACCATTGAGGGAAATCACCCTCAATGTGTCTTTGCTCCAGGGGCTACGTAAGACAAAAGGGTAAAAAAAAAAAAAAAACAAAAAAAAAAACTAGCCCATCAAAAGTCAAGAGCTTTCCAGGTTCCAAATCTTAACATGCCAAAATTCTTTTCACAGGTAAATATCAAAGCATTCCCCCCCTCAATGGAATTTAAATCACAGACTTTGTTTGTGTGCATCTTAGGAACAGCGTTTTCTGACAGGCTTCTCACATGAAATAATTTTCCCTTTTAACAGGATATGTGAACCCCAATAACAAAGTGTTTGTCCTTTTTTTCCTCCCACAGCAACTTTCTTTCTGATCTGTGAAACAAGTCTGAATCCCTGCTATATTAGTGACCTCCATCTCTTTGTGGCTTTGACACTTTTAAAGTTACAAATAATCTGTTTTCATGTATTTAATCTGTTTTTCCATGATGTCTATGAAGTTAATCGAAGCACAACCAAACATTGTTTGTGAAATGGTACTTGTTTACCTTTGCCTGAGCATCTCTTATTAATTCTGTCATTTTGGCTAGTTCAAGGTACTTGCACAATTTTAAATTGCCATTCATTTTTCTTGGTATTAAGTCATTTCCCAGCATTTTGCTATTAACATTCTAGCCGATGTTGTCACATCAAGAAACACTCTTTTATTTTCATTGTTACTTCAGATTACTTAAAATTGTGTGTCTTAGCATTTATTTATTTTTCGTTCCTCATAAGTCATTGTGTGTGTGTGTGTTTCATTATTTTAACCTTGTATTTTTTTTTCAGTTCTCTTTCTCTCCAAAGTGAAGGAAAGCAAACGAACTTAGCAGATAATAACAGTAATTATATGGAAATGTGATAATAATATTAAAATGAGTAAAATGCTTAACATGCTAAGATTTTATTATTTGCAGCTGATAACTCAAGGAGATTATCTTGGGGAGGGGCCTTTTGCCCCTTCTTTTCCTAACTCTTGTCTTTTAAGTCTCCAAACCCCTGCCCCTTACAGGATGTCACTTCTACAGATGTGTTGCTACAGACCTATGATGAAAAAGCCACCGGCTGCACCAACAACAGACACCAACAGACACCAAAGGATATAAACTGACGGGGGAGTGGGGCTGACAAAGGGGGGTGGAGTTGAATTGCAAGGACATTTTCTCATTTTTGAACCTTAAAGACTGTGCTCCAGGATTGAGAAGATCACAATTATCTCAAGATATGCAACTGATATTTAATTAGTTTGTTTTGTATTATGTGTTATTACGTAGGAATGTTGAAATGTGTCTGACAGTGTGTTATTTCCACAAAGGGGGGGGGGCTATTTGTGTGTGTAATTGTTTTTATGTTTAACGTCTTATTCCTTACACCCCAGTGGAAGATTCTCATACATTTTATGCGTTCTAAAAGGGGGGGGCTATTTTGGGGGCTATTTTTCTGTATAATTGTTTTTATGTTTAATGTCTTATTCCTTACAACCCAGTGGAGGATTCTCATACATTTTATGCCTTTTAAGAGACCAGGCTATTATGTAGTCCAATGTTTAGAATTAGATAAATTTATAACCATATTTCGTTGTTCCACCTGGCACTATGCCAACCTTCCCTACCCATTTTAAAAATGTGCTAAAACTCGCTTTACTAAGGAGAAGCTTCTAAGATACATGAAGGTGGATATGCTTTGGTTTAGCAGGAATAATCCCTTATAGAGTTAAATTGACTTATTTGGACAAATGCCCTCTAAGAATGGTTTTGTTTTAACAGATTGGTTTGAGAAGTTGGGAACCATGGGGCAAGATAAATTCAAATTGGACTCAGTTTGAATTGGGCAAGTGTATCCAGGCTGCAATTAGCTTTTGGTCCTTAAAGAGCAAGTGAGCAACTTCCCATGACTGCAAGACCAGAGCCTATAATAATAATCCCATAGAGCGGCCAAGGCAAAGACACTTCTCTCATGACGTGCCCAAACCTGTGCCAGCTATGGTGGGTGCCATACAACATGGTTAATATGAAAGCCCTAAGTGGATTCACTAGGGATTGCCACTGCTGTGACACCATGCCAGTGTGAGACCATAGAAGAGCTACCTTGACACCTGAGAACACAAAAATGGCGGGGGACAAAGCGAACTGCATTTTTCAGTCATTAGTGGACCTTCCTGCTAAATGTAAAGCATACGCCACTATTGAGAAAATATCTCTTCCAAGGTACTAGAATGCCACAAGTAACTGAGCAACAAAATATTAATTTTGCATGATATCCTATGTCTAACTATGTGCACTGTTACACCATTATATTTCTATGCAAATATCCTTAAGAAGCATGACATCCAAGTCCCTTTCACGTTCACATGGACACACGGAGAATAGCAGGTTAATATTTACCACCTTAAATTGTGCGGAGAAAAGGATTGCAAAGTAGCCACCTTTGCAATCTTATCTCCGAAGGGGGGAACTGTAGCAGGAACCCCCCCACCCCAATCATTCTGCTTGTACAAACTTCATACACACACACACTCACACACTACATACGCCACATTTCTGTTATAAATTCATAGAAAATCAACCATACATTGGATTTGCACTGTTCCATTTTTATTTTACTCCATATGACAAGAACTAAGAAAAGGGGAGGGGGGTTTGACCCTGGTCAGCCAAAATCCCTTCACTGTCTCAGCACATCTGCAGGAGCCCTGCCCAGATGATCCCAGACAGAAGACAATCAAAATCACAAAGAACCTGCATATGGGAGTGGATTCAGCATGGACTGAAACAAAGGACAATGATCAGATCTTCCCTCAGGGGGCAGGAAACTGCAAACTCCCTTTTGTCTCCTGGAAGTGACTCGAGGGGTAGGGGGGAAGGGAGGAACCAGCCAGGTGACAAGACACTCAGGTTACCACCAACTCCTCCCTCAACCCCTCCTTTCTGTAATGTATGCATGATGTTACCACCACAACTCCACCCTCAACCCCTCCTTTCTGTAATGTATGCATGATGTTACCACCACAACTCCACCCTCAACCCCTCTTGTCTGTAATGTATGCATGATGTTTCTGGGGGTGGGCTTGATCTAGAGGAGGGGAATTTCAAAAGTTTTTATAAGACCTGGCACACCATTTTTCTGGGTCTTTTCCTCTCTCCTGCAAGGGAGGGGAACACCCTGTTGCAACAGTTCAATAAAGGCCAAGCCTACAGGCTGCTGTTTTGCTTCCAATTGCTCTGGTTGGTGTCTTTACTTTTTGTCCAAGGGAGCCCTCAGATTTTTCCGTTAACACCATATTATCTTCCAGCTTTCAGTTACCAGTCCTGAAAGCATTTAATCATGAATGTGACATTCAGCTGAATGGATTATGGGACTTACTACATATCCTCCAACATGATGAGTCCCCAAACTGGGACGCACGCTTTTCCATCTGTGCTCCCACTCGAGTCACATGACCCATGCGAGATCACGGAGCCCCAAAGGTGTGCTTTTTTCAGGGCCATGCTCTCATGGCACCCAAAAACTTCCCTGAACAGGGCTGCCTGCGTACTCATGACTGGTGCCCACTGGGGCAAGCTGGGAATGGAGAAGGAAAGGTTGTGGGCGTAGAAAGTACTTGTGGGGCGACAAAGGACAGCAAGAGGATGGGGGTCAGAGCACAGGAACTAGAAGAGCAGGACCCCTCACCATCACCAGAGGGGCCCATCTCTCTACAAGCATGGCAGAATCTGAACTATAGCGAGCTCAGAGTTGTTAGACTACAACTCCCATCATCCCTAGCTAGCAGGATCAGTGGTCAGGGTTGATGGGAATTGTAGTCCCAAACCCAAGTTTGGGAAACCCTGCTCTAGGAGACAAAGACAGGCAAAGTCGCATAGCCCAGCTCCCTAGCTGGCCAAGTGTGGCTTGTTAGCTCTGGGAGTAGGTGTGTGATTCCTCAACTGGATTAGGCTCAGGGCAGCTGAGGGTCACACGCCTCATAAAGCCCAGATGTTACAATCAAGATTCAAGGCATAAAAGAGAAGCAGAACCAAGATGCTGTGTCTGTTCACCTTTCCATACTGATGAACCATGGTTTGGGTATCTGAGGAGCTCCATGGAACTGATCTGCAAGTACCCTAACCCTGGTTTGGCTGCATAGACAGGAACCTGGCTTTTGGACTTGGCTTGTTATATTGAACCTGGACTGTGTTTCTTGACCTGTTGGACTGCCAGATTAGCATTTGCCCTTTGGACTGGTCGCCAGGTATGCCAGGATTCTGGACAGATGTTCTCTCTCAGTTGTGGGTCAGACACCCATTGCTGTTGACAAAGATTCTCACTGAGCAGATTATTAGCACCATCAGCATTGTATGATTTGTCAGAGCTGTTAAACTTTTGTTTAGTGTTAACAAATTTTTTATGGTAAGCTCAGTGCGGTATTCAACCAATGATCTAATAAATTGTCCCAATAAAATTTATCAGTTGAATTAATCAGGGTGTAAAATGACTACTCCACACTATATTTCTTGCTGTTTGATTTTTATTTAAAAACGGGCTGAATGAAAATTTATGAAAACAATTAAAGCTGTCACGAATAGAGTCAGACTCTCTGCCTATAACTTAAGGTAACAGCAAGTCACTAACAGGTACAAGATTATAAAGTTAGCATGTTATTCTCGGGAAGTGTTACATTACAGTCATAAATTACCACTCAGCAGTCCATTAATTCCAAGTCGGTCTCTGAGAAAGAGGCTTTGTTTCCGTTGCTGCCAAAGCTCCAAATGTCACTTGAGTAGCTTGTTGCTCTGGTACTGGAAACCATAATGACTGACAGACCAAGTCCAGATTTTTCAGAAGAAGAGATACTTACTTTATATGTATTTATTATTGCATTTCTCTCTAAGGTGCCCAGGGTGATATACATGGTTCTCCTTCCTCTCCATTTTACCCATACAACAATCCTGTAAGGTAGCTTAGGCTTAGAGATGGCAACTGACTGAAGGTCGCCCAGTGAGCATCATGGCTGAGCAGGGATTTGGACTCTGGCCTCCAATTTCCTTGCCCAACACTTTAACCATTGAACTACATTTTTGGTGATGGACACCACCATGGACAAAAGACCAACATATGCCTGCTTTGACGGTTTCTGGGATTATTCTCCACTAGCAAAATGCTCACTGTGATGTGCTTGATGTATGCAGAAGGATGTATTTTGTCTTGTGAAAGCCTCAGGGTGTGTGGCTATGGGCTCTGACCCATCACACCTAGTATGGGATGGCTGTAGGTTAGGTTTTGTCACCCCGTGTCATGGGTGAAATACTCCCCCCCCCTTCCACACAGCAAAGATGAACTTCTTTACTTGTAAAGTGTGTGGTGTATAGCATACCCCTCTAGGATATCCACCCACAGTTCAAATTTCTTTTTATTCATGAAATTTGCAAAATGGCGTTTGGCCGGTCATTATCACTTGGCCTAGACTACCCCACAGAGTTGTGAGGATTAACAAAAAGTGGAGAAGGGGTAAGAGAAAAGCATAATAAATACATAATTTATTTTTATTATAGCCACTTTTTCTCCAAGAAATTCCAGACAACACACATGGTTATTTGCTCTTTCCCTGCTCCAACACCCTTTAATCCCATCCTCACCCTGTCAGGTAGGTTAGACTACAGCTGATGTAGCCTTCGAAATGACAGGGGCTACAAGTCCACCCCCCTGAATCTTTGACTATGCTTTCTGGAGCCAATGGAAGTGGGGAATCTGTGGCCCTTTAGAGATTGTTTGACTACTACTCCTATCATCCCTGACCATTAGTTGTTCTGGCTGGGGCTGATGGGAGCTGGTCCAACGACATCGGAAGGGTCACAAGTCTCCCATTTCTGTTGGACTTCAAAACATCTGGAGGGAACCAGATTGTGGAAGGCTCAAGCATCATGTGATATTTCCATGTGTGAATTATTGTGCGAACCTGCCTTTAGTCTAAAGCAAGAACTGGGAACCTGATTCTCCAGGTGTTGGTGGCCTACAGTTCCCACCATCCCTACTCGTTGACCCTACTCGTTGACCCTACTGGGAATTGTAGTCCAAAAAGACTGGAGGATACTAGGTCACGGAAGCCTGGGACGCATGGAAGTAGAGCAACCTGTGACCTTCCCAGATGATGTTGGACTTCATTCCTGACTGCTGTTCAGGACGGGGCTGAAGGGCAGTGGTTTTCTTTTCAGGGGGTACGCAAGGGTACGCAGTACCAACACCTCTTTTTTATTGTCATTAAAAAAGTGTGGCATTGCTGTAACAACTTCATGGTGTTACATTTTTCTAGAGAAAAGGCGCTGCTGAAGGAAATTGAAGGGAGCTGCAGCCCATCAACATCTGGAAAACCACAGGTTCCCCACTGATGATGTACAGATGTAGACACCGTCCTGAGGTTTTTTCCTACACTCAAGTGGTGTATCAATTTTATTACATAAAAAAGTAAAATTAAAGCACATGGCTTTCCCGCAAAGAATCCTGAGAACCGTAGAAAACTTTTCACAGAGCTACAATTACCAGCGCCGTTAAACAACGGTTTTGTTTATTTTACTTTTTTTAAAAAATTAATTTATTAAATTTGTATACCACCCTATGCCTACTGGTCTCAGGGCAGTTCTAAGCATATGGGGTAGATGTGTGTGTGTGTGTGGGGGGGGAAATACAAGAAAAAGTGCAGCCTGCGACCACATCCCAATGAAACCTTTATTTGCGTGCAACATAAAAACAGTGGCCACACAGGACAGAAACCCCAAGGAGAGAGGACCCTTTTCTTTGGGAGGCAAACTGCCTTAGGAAGCCCGGGGCGAAAGGAAACTCCTTTCTCAGAAGAGGCGAGAAGCCCCATCACAGCTGAGGGCACCACGTTGCGTATGTGTGTGTTTTTGTGTTTGCACCCACGCCACGAGAACCTGCTCTAAAAACCCCGCCTTGAGCTTCCTCTGCTTTTCCCCCCCGCCTGTCATCCTCCCTCAAAAAGTGCCGGGCGCTCCGTCTCGCTCTCCCGCCTCCCTTTTCCTATAGGAGGCGCGAGCGCGCCCGCGCGCCCGAGAGGCGGGAGCGCGCTGAGGGAAAGCTGCAGTCGGCGGCGGCCATCTTCTTTCAGGAACCGGCTGATTTCCACCGCGCCCCCCCCCCCACCTATACCCCCTCCTCCCCCTCCGCTGCAAATGAGGCAGCCCCAAGCGAGACCCCTTGCCACTCACTGAGCCGGTGCCGGTGCCGGGGGCGGGGAGCCGGAGGCACACGGAGAGACCCCCACACAGGATAATTTGGAAGTGGGGCGGGGGAATCTCCCTTCCTGGCCGGCCGGGGTGCGGAAGGGGCTGAGGGAGGAGAGGGCGCCTCAGCCCTTGGCATTAGGAGCCCTGCGTCGGGAGTGGGCGGGTGGGCGTGAGGCTGGGGGCTTCCTCTCGGGGTCGGGCGCCCCTTCCCCGGTCGCCACCCCCCGCTGGCTCTTTCTGCCCTGCCAAGGTGCTGCTGCTGCTGCTGCTGAGGAGGCGGAGGCTGCTCTCTCTCTCCCCCTCTGGATGGGAGGATAAGCTGTAACCATGTTCAGCTTCGAAGGGGAGTTCAAAACCAGGCCCAAGGTGTCTCTTGGAGGAGCCAGTAAGAAGGTAAGCGACCCCCGCCCCACCCACAGTGCCTGCGCTGCCCGTCTCGGGGTCTCTAGGTGTTTTTTGTATCCGCCCGCCCCGTTTCCCAGCCTGCGTGCAGATTCCGGTGGGGCCCCGCGAAGCAGGCGTGACTAAGGTTAAATCTGAGCAACCCCTTGTGTCTAGTGTTTTCTCACCTTTCCTAATAATAATCATCATAATAATGATTTTTATTATTCCCCCACCCCAAGACCAGGGGCCTCTCTCAGACCTGCGGGTGCAGCTCAGCACCAGTGTGCCCTGGGTTGGTTTTTGTTGTTAGGAGGAAAAGGCGCCTGGAGAGTCATTTGTGTCGCCCCGGCTTTGGTCTTTCCCGGAGAAGCTTTCCTTCAAGGCCGAGGGTTTTGAAAAGAGAAACTTGAGATGCTTTGGTTGCGAAATAGCCAGCGAAAAGGCAGAGGCGTGATTGGAAAGGGGGGGGGGGGAAGGTAAGGGGTCACCGTCCCATTTGTGAAACTCTTGTGATACATCAGCTCTTGCAAGTGTCTCCTTCTCAGGTCCCTTGGCACCCAGTTGGGTGAAACGTAATTGTGGGAGGGGAGAGCTAGGGGGCAGCGGATAGGCCTCACTCTTGTGTTGGGGGGAGAGTATAATAATTTAGTCTGTAATCCTAACACTGTTTACCTGGGTGTGATTGAATTGAGTAGGCATGGTTAGGGTTCCACTGTTAAATTCCCACATTGCACTCCTGAACTGTACAGGAGTCTGCGAAACATACTGATTCTCGACACTGCCTTTTTAATACATGATTTGAGGAAAAGCGCACTCCAGGTTTCTGAAGTAGATAGGACAGCAGGGAATGCATTCCTTCACTTTGGCCTAGGTTTTTCTTTTCTTTTTTCATTTTCTTATCAGCACTCTCTTACTTAATTCGTAGGCCTCTCCTAGTGCTGATAAAGCGCATAGGGGCCCACTAAAAATGTCCATGCACAATATGGCATCTATGTATAGCTTTCCGTTTTTTATTTAAAATAAGTATCTGTAATCTAAATAGGTTGTGTGTGTGCTTTTTAAGTATTGAGATGGCACAAACTGAAACCTGGCCTGGTTTCAAAACTGTCTTGTGTCTTTTAGTGGTTTAGAGACTATTTATGCAAGTCATTGGTTCTTAACATAAGTTTCCTGCCTGCAATGGGAGTAATAATGCTTATCTCATAGGATTGCTATGCAAAGGAACAGGTTTACCCACAAATGCAGTCATTTTGCATTTGCTTTAGTTAACTATAACGGCCTGTATGTTTAAATGTACCCATCATTCAGAATTGAGGCAGACCTAAAAGCAACAGCTGGTCAGTCTGGTTTGAAGCTATTCAGGTAACAAATACAAGATCTCACGAAGCTTGTGAAGCAGTTTGCATACTGAAAGTACTGTGTCAGTTATTAATGAAAATATGCTTTATTTGGATTCTTGATTTTTATTTTTAATTCTGAAATTTAAAATACTTCTCATGAATTGTATGAGATGGGGCCTTTAAATGATATATTATGCCATAAAGAAATACACAGCACACCCTTTTCTGTGCGGTGTTACCTAGGCCATATTTTCATGAATCAGATGCACATCAGAAGTATATTAGGTATGTGTAGCTATTCATCTGAATTATTGAGGAATGATCTACTGACACATTTCTGATGGCTAGAAGCCATTTACGTTCATTAAATCACATGTGCGATACTGTTTTCTTCACTGAAGAAAGAATAAGACTTGATATGCAAAGATGGCAATTGGCAGGGTATGTCCTATTCTTCAGGAATGTATCTTAGGTGCTTTACATCTTTTGTCATCAAATTATGAACACTAATAGTACCACTTAAAGATTGTGCTGCTTTGCTCAAAAGTTGGGCAGGAATAATATATTCTTGCTATGATTTTTAAACCTCTGTTGAATTTTAAACAACAACTAAGGGTTAGGCTGTTTGTGTAATAATATTGAGTGTGATTTATTAAGACTTAGATCAGGGATAGCTGATCTGCAGCCCTTATTTCTACACTGACCCAATAGTTTGGTAATATGTAAAATGATTGCAGAAAAAAATAAAAACCCTGTTCTGCTGTGGCGCTGAAATATTTCTGCCTTAATTTATCCTGTGAAGACACCTCTTCTCCCTCTGGTGAAGCACCATTGCAGGAAGGTTTCGGTAGACAGGAAACAGGAATAAGCACTCTTTAGTGTTACACTGGACCAAAGTGTGCTGATAGTAGAAGAAACCAGTCAGTTTATTGTCCTTAAAATTAGATCTGCCAGGAGAAAGAATGTGACTTTGGATTTCACATGGAGTACTGGGGAAAACTGAGCTCTCGCGGTGGCTGAAACACTTGCCTTTGTTTGCATTTAAGCTGAAAATTTATAGGGATACAGCGTTATTATTACACTTATATACCACTTTTCTGCCAAGGTACCCAATGTGGTTTACAGTTTTAAAGTACTAAAACAAATGAAACAGAATGTAAGGTTGGCCAGGGTGGGGAAACAGTCTTACTGGAGCAGGCCCTGATTTCTTTGCCTTCCTCCCTTGGTGTCTTCCTCTTGGATTATTACCTAAATCACTTGAAAGGCTCATTGGTGAACCTGTAGCACACTTTCCCTTCCTTTATTATCTTGTCTCTTTCAGTTTCCCCCATCCCTTGTAAATTTGATCCCACTCCCATCCCCACAGACTGCCTCCCATAAATAGGTTTATTCAGTGGAAGCTTTCTGTAAGAATTGGCATGTAAACATGAGGCCCATTCCCTCACCTCTGCTGTGACCCCCTCGATCCAGGTAATGGTGGTGGGGACAGCTAAAGTGGGCCATGGTAGAGCTTTATAAAATGATGCAGAAAATGGATAGACCTTCCCCCCCGCTCCCCCCCCCCCGCACTCATAACACTGGAACACGGGGTCACCCATTGAAATTGATCCGCAGTAGATTCAGGACAGAAAAAAGGAAGCACTTCTTCCCACAACACATAATTTATGGAACTTGCTGTCACAGGATGCAGTGATGGCCGTGGCTTTAAAATGGAATTGGACAAATTCATGGAGAAAAGGTCTATCAATGACTATTAGCAATGGCAGCTAAATGGAAGTTCCATGTTCAGAAATGGTATGCTGCTGAATAACAGTTGCTGGAAGGAGACTGTATGAGAGGGCTGTTGCCTTCATGCCCTGCTTGTGGTCTTCCCGGAAGCGTCTGGTGTGGTGTAAATAGGGTACTGGGCTAGATGAACCTTTGTTCTGATTCAGCAGGTTATCCACACAGTCATCCTGGAATATGTGCTTGACAGATAATTCTGTTGAAATCAGCAGAATATACCTTCAGAGAAATGCATTTGAGATAAGGGTTTTCCCCAAGGATTTAGGAATGTGATGGATGCTTTAGTGCTGGGTCTAATGCTTACATACTACTTAGAGGCAGCTTCCGTTGCTTTAATGGTTTTGTCCATTTGAAACCATTGGCATTGACTTCTTCACTAGAGCTGTGTGTGAATGGCGTAAAGGGAGAAGCAAGGGAGCCCAGGCTTTTATCCTCAGCTCCAGTTCGGCCTGAGAAAGTCACTTTACGTTTTATTTAATGTATTTGTTCTAAAATATTTTTAAAATTGTGAACCACCTCAGGTTACTAAGCAGAAAGGAGGCATATAAATTTAATAAATAACACACATTGGTAAGTTGCATGTCTGATAACTCGGCTATACAGTGGCACCTTGGTTCCCGAACGGCTTAGTTGTCAAACAAATCGACTCCTGAACGCCACAAACCCGGAAGTAGGTGTTCCGGTTTGCGAACGTTTTTCAGAAGCCGAACATCTGACGCAGCTTCTGTTTGAGTGCAGGAAGCTCCTGCAGCCAATTGGAAGCTGCGCCTTGGTTTTCGAATGGTTTCGGGAGTCGAACGGACTCCCAGAACGGATAAAGTTTGAGAACCAAGGTACCACTGTATAGGGAGATCTTGAGTTTGGATCCTCATCTGAAGTTTGAAATCTATTGGGTTGACTCAGCATTAGTAATGAGGATGTAAATCTGTGTGGTTTATTGGCCTTTTTGATTGGTTATTGTTAGGCCTGTTGTTTTCACTTTAAAAATACTAATAATCGACTTTGTAAAAGCCAGTGAAATTTACTCAGCTTCCTTCCCAGTGCCCTAAGTTTTGAATGTGGAAACAAAGAAAAAGAAGGATGCATGGATAAAGAAGGATGCATTTTGTAATGAAAGTAACTTTGAAAAGCAAAACTAGTTATAATTGCACCTGGCTTTTAAAATGCAACTTCATTTATGAATCTCTTCACCAAATTAGGCTTATTTGCTATTGCAAATGTTTAGTTCTGCTTTGTGTAAGCAATAGAGAAATATCTTAAGTGTGTAGGCTTCACCACTTCTTTTCTGATATTACTTTATCAAATTATAAAACCAAATAAGGCAATATTGTTAAACAGTTTTTCTACTGTAACTTTCCTTTTAAAATTGCTTTGACTTAATTCCTTAATTACATTATAGTTCCCTAAATCCATTCTATCATGGTGCTCAAATGCATGAAATACTTTCATATTTACTTTTATTTTAGCACCTTCTCTGACATTGGGCTGTGGGTGGGTATTGTTTGGAGAAGATCAGTATTTATTTAGATATTGATATTGATATTTATGCAGTTTAATTGAATGAACAGTGTGTGGCTGAAAACTTTTTTTGAGACTTTGTTGGGAAAATCAGAAATTGTAATGGATGTTCGTTCATTCATTCATTACTGTTAACTGGTTGTGCCAGTTGAATCCACTGCAGTTTTAAATTGTGTTAATTACTGTAGTCTAGTTTAAGCAAAATAAAGAAATAATCATGCTCATATTTGTGATGGAGACCGTTCGGTAGAATGACTTTAGGCTGATTTGTTGTGTGTCATTGATTGTGTTGTATCTAAGCACATAAAGGAGGAAGATGCATGTTACTTTTCTGCAAAATATTTTGGAAAGATGATGTTTATCTTTATGCAAAACTTTAAATGCATTGTTTAGGTAGAAACAGAATATAATTTATCGTCTTTTCCAGGAGGAAAAAGCATCTCTTTTGCATCGCACACAGGAAGAGAGGCGGAAACGAGAGGTATGATACAAGCAAAGCCTTTTAAAATAGCTTCCAGTTGAAATATTGTATGATGAAAATGCTTATGTTTGTATTTAAAGCACTGAACAGCTGGACCCCAAGTATCTGAGAGAATACTTGCTGCCGTTCAGTGAGATCCATGGACGGTGCCCTCCTAGGGCTTCCTGTGCAGTGCTAGGTACATAGGATTGTGTGTGGGGGGGTGCTGTTTAGTGGTGGCTCCAGAACGGTGGAATTCCTTCCACAGTGAGATTTGTCTGCCTTGTTCTTTTACTCTTAGGCAGTGCGGATCAAGACACCCCTCTCTTGACAGGATTTTGAAGGAGGGGTAGGGTGAAGAATGTTTAGCTGATTTGCTTTATAGCTACCTCTTTTTTTGAAGCATTGATGACCAGTTGGATGCTGTCTTTCGTCCCTTCTCTGTGTTGGAGTTAGGAACTGATTTAGATTAAATTAGTATTTTATTTTATTGTTTTGTCTTTTTTTATAAGTGTAACCCTCCATGGGGCCTACTGGCAAAGGATGGTATATAAAACTCGTAAATAAATAAAAGAGCTTGGGTATTGGCTTTTTAAAACCTCCTGTTTTCCTCATTTTGTAGTTGCAGAATTTTTGAATGCTAAATAGTAGGGCCCCGCCCTTACATTGTTTTGCACCAAATTTAAATTTTGCTGGGATAATGTATGCAAGCATGGTACCTTAGAATTGCTAACATGATCCTGACTCACTAGCAGAAAAACTAGTTGTAGGGCTGATTCACACACTTGTTTGGCAGACTAGAGCAGTGTTTACTATGCCATTCTCCTTAGGGATTTGTATGATAATGTTTCCTGATTAACCATGGTTTACTGACATATGCATAGGCAGGAAGGAGCTGCCTCTAGCTTTCATCCTCCCCTCTTGGACTCCAACAATTTGTTTTCCTGCTTCTTGTACGTCTAGGCTTGTTGTGTCACCTGAACCAGCCAGTTCTTCTCACTTTCAAAACAAGCAAACTTCAAGCAGTGGTTCCTGACAGTCTGTGTAGAGTTTGTTAACAAACCACTTTTCTTTATCTGTATGATGCACCAAGCCTGCCTTTAAAGGGGAGTGGAGCTGAAAATTGATGGAGTCATGCAGGATGGGGAGGAAAAAGGGGGCGCCTCAGCCTGAGGCTCCCTGCAGCTTCTTCCTTCTTGGCTGCATATTACTAAGCCGTGTTTCTGTGTATTGTGTGAACTGGACTTCAGTGTCATAGGCAGTCATGTGAAACACTGCCTATGTTTGAGACTGTACATCCCAACCGTCATTATAAAGTTGATTAACTACAACCATAGAAATTCTTTTGTCAGCTCCAATGAACAGATAATTTGCCCGTTTCATTATTTGTAAGGCGCCGGTGCAGAAAATGTGCATAAGAAACAAGGCAACCTGTATTTACAAGAATGTATTTTGTTACGCTAATGTACTTTTGAAGATGTAGCATATATCGGGAAGAAAACATGACTCAGTCTATTGAGAATAAAATCAGACACAGCTTTAAAAAATGAGTAGTGAAATTGCTGCAGTGACCTCAGGCTTCAAACATTTGCAACTATGGGTCACTAATTGACAATTATGCATTCTTGGATGAAACCTATGCCTAATGAGGAGAATATAACTGTCTTGTGTTGTAATTCAGCTGTGTGCTGTGGAAGATCAGTTGCTGCTGCTGTTGAGATTGCTGTTGAATTTTCCTGTTTTCTTTCTGTTTTTTAAAAAAACCAGTACAAGTTGATCAGCAGGCTGCCCGTTTCCAGGGTCTGTCATTTGAATATCCTTGGCTCACTTCTTGCCAAATCTTTATTCATTCAATTTCTTATTTCTGTTCTATCATTCCTTCATTTATCGGTGCTGCCACAGTAGTGTATAAAAATCTGAATTCCACCTCAAGTAATCTATCCCCCCCCCATTTAACTTGTAATGCCGTATTCTCATTCCACCAACATCTATTAAACAGATATTTTAGTAGCTTCGGGTCAACATTTTCTGTTTTGACAGCCATGGGGTACATAAGGAATGCTGGGGCACAGTTGTACATAGATATTGGATATGAGATGCGAGGTTTAGTTTTTTATTAGCTGGTGGGAAAAGCAAGGCGCTTTGTAGGGTGGTGATGCTCTGGTCTCTAAACAATGGACGACCTGCCCAAACGGCATTTGGCTTGAGTCTTCAGTATAAAGGCTAGGAACTTAGTTTTTCAAAAAAATTTAAAATAAACTTTGTTTTAAATTTGACAGATTCGACAGGAAATCCATTATATGGTAAATTTGTTGGATATGCATATAATAAAGAGAGCAGAAAAGCGTATCAATGGAAAAGCACAATGTTCCTAATGGGCAGCAAGATATTTGTGTTCCTTTCAGTCTGTCTTGTTTGGCTATGGCTTGGTGTCGGGCAGCATAAGCCCGTTAGGTGGAGAACCCAGACCTTCTCTACCACAAACTCCACTGCTCGTGTTCCTCTGATACCATTGAAGAGAGAGTTTTTTGTGTGAGGTTATTCAGTGACTGCACAGGTGTTTTTCTTGTCAGTGCTTTGTTCTATTAACTACAATGCAGCAAATTTTATTTTGACCTTTGTCTTGTCTCCTTAGGAAGAAAGGAGAAGGCTGAAAAATGCAATAATCATCCAGTCCTTTGTTCGTGGGTACAGGGACAGAAAACACCAAGTAGGCATTTTTTTATGATTGACTTTTCTTATGTGCTTCTGAGTTTGCACAGTAACCACAGAAAGATATATCTAACAGGAGTTAACACTGTCACTATTTCAGCCTGCCTTCTAGTCACTACTATCAGCGTGTGCAGAAACAATGTATGCTGATATGCTGTAGAAAACCCTCTGATACTTACTACTTCCTCAAACCCACAATGTAATAGCCATGTGGACAAGCTTGTACTGTACTGTATGTTAGTCATTCTCTCCCTGTAGTATAAGACTCCTGTTCAGTGATTCTCTGGACTGGGATTATTGGTTGCAGCCTATGGGGAAACCATAGTCTTAAATTTAGTTTGGAACTCCATTTAGAAGGACTTGTGATGAATAAGAGCACAGTAAAAATGAAATATAAAATATCTATTGTATGGCTTTAAAGAACTCTGTGCTTTCTCCCAGGAACATCTGTTTATGCCCAGAGGTTTGCCAAATACCTTCATTTGACTGCAGCTCCTTGTGCTACATAGGAAGCTCTGTAGCCTGACTTCTGGAAACAGGCCAGTGGGCAGGAGCAAACTCTACACATAGCCCTTTCAATCCTTGCCTGTGTAAAAGTGCAATAAAATTATGAAAATATGAACAGTAGTTCTAATCTGGAACATTTATTCATATGTCTAGTCGTAATGTCTGTTGGGAAACTTGTTTATTGTTAGTCTCAATTAGATGAATAATGCAGTAGAAGATGAATTCACACAAAAGTAATTACTTCACATTAATCTTATTCTTGGTTCATTCTAGCTTTCAAAATGAGTTCTAATTCTGCTCTTAGTACATAGGCAGTTCTGTTTCCATAGGATTTGAGGGAGTTGATGTGTACAAATGACAATACTTGTACTGTACTGACTGATTATGCTTTTAAAATTTCTGAAAATGCTATGACATCACTTTGCATTTTTGCACCTTTATGTACAAGCCAATTTAACCTCCACACTTGGCCTTGAGCAAGTGATTGTTCCAACAATGTACCTCGGGTTATAAACAAAAACCAATGCTGAAGAAATTATATGCATAAAATTGTTCATTGGGGAAAGCTGCAGCTTCAAATGAGTATATTGAAATCTTGCCTGTGTTTCATAATGTTGACAATACAGTACATTAACTTAAATTTTATTCTTCAATTTAAGTATTCCATTCAGAGGAGCGAATTTGATTACTGTGCTAATCTAGCGCAATCTGGAGGAAGTTTCTCCACTGCCAATGGAGCAAATCTGACTCTCTTAGTTCGCCAACTTCTGTTTTTCTATAGGCATAATGAGGATTCTAAACGTTTGGTAAGTACTCAATGAGAGTGATTCCAGTTTCTTGTGTGTTTTTAGTAATTATTTTTAATTTATTGGTTGTCAGTACTAAATGATCTGTTCAAAAGACAGTGAGGTTGAATCTGGACATTCAGAAAGTTACTTGTCCTTGCAGAGAGGGGGTGGCTTTCCCATTCTTCCTCCTCTTCTGATAGCCACCCCAAGAAAGGACTGCTCCTTCCTTCCCACAAGGTCAGGGTTTCACTAAGGCCAGTATACCATCTGCTGCAAGAGAATGGTGCCACCTAAAAAAATCCCCACTTGCTTATCTGTGGGAAAACATGCTTTCAGTTTTCATTCTGAAGTGTGTGGATCCAGCTAAAGTTTTGGAGAACATTGCAACCTAATAAACATGCAGCTGCTGTCATAAAGTCAGTGCTATCTAACCTTAAGGGCTTTATTTATTTCATAAAATTATGTAGCAGTTTATAGTTAATGGAAGATGGCACAGGCTCATTTGGCTGAGTATGCATGGGGGGGATGGATGGACGGACAAGACTTAGGAATGTACCTGAGACTCATAAGTTTCTCTCAAGAGTGCCTCTTCCACATAAAAACCTTTCTGCAATGCTCATGAAGTAACAACAAAATAAAATGTATATGCAACACCCAGAAATTAGTTTCTTCCCTTGGTACATGTTGGTGTTTAAATGAAATAAAGCTGAAGTGTGGAATCTTTGGGGATGGGGGTCAGTGTGGTGAGGCCACATCACTTTCCTTCTCTTAAAAGCAGTTGCAGGGCACTGTATGTGTATGGTTGTTAATCCGTTCGCTTGTGCTAGTTCCTAATGTGCTAGTTCCTGGATTGTCCCTCTACACGCACTCCCCTACTCCACTGAAGCAGCTATTAGCCATAGATGGTAAAGATCATTTGGTACCTTTGTTTTTTATCCTCCATGGCTATCAGTAGCTTGGGAAGGGGGATTTAATTTAGGGCCAGAGCATAATATTTTTGTGTGTGTGTGTGTGTGTGTGTGTGTGTGTGTGTGTGTGTTTAGGGAGCGTTAGCCTCTTCATCCTCAAGATACCTATCCAAATAGGGTGCCTTAGTGGCTGCTTTTACCAAAAAGAAAAAGATGTTCAGCTATCCTGTTGTACATCTTGTTTGCCCCTCAATTATCCCTTATTTCTGAATACAGATTTGTTTTTCTTAGGCATAAAACAGGAGAAAATAACATGGTCTACTATTCAAGCTCGGTGCAGACAGATTTGGGACCACCTCGTTATGGACAAACTAATGTGCCACATAAAGATAGCTAACAACTTGCCCAAAATTGGAAGCTTTGTTTACCATTTCTTGCCTCTTCTTGGCATACTTTGATGACATATGACCAAACACAACACTATCCTCCAATTCCTAGATGCTTTGGCGGTGCTGATTTTTTTTAAAAAATCCTGTTTTGGGGTATTCTGCTTGGGGGCAGGTGGGGATTAACAGTCTTACATGATGCTAATGAAGAATTAGAAATAAAGGTCTGGGAGAGGAAAACAATCTCAGCTTGGCACCAAGCAGACATTATGTTGGTCATACGTTTCTAAGGAGAGTGTTCCATAGCTAAGGCCAGGGGCAGGGCACATCATGGCGAAAGCCCTCTCAGCATTTGAGATTAGAAACACTTGAGGAAGGGCCTCCATTGATTCATCTTGAGGTACAAGAGGTGTTTCTTTAGATCAGGAGGAATCTTTGGCCCTCCAGACTTTAGCTTCCATCAGTCATATCCAGCATGGCCAAGGTGCGGTATGAAGAGAGATAAAAATCTGAAAACATTTGGAGGCCACAGGTCCGCATTCTTGCTTTAGATGCTCGTGCATGCTTTATGTACGTGAACAGTCACAAAAAGCACCAGTGTTACTTTTTAGAGCATTTTAACACTTGTATCTGCGGATGTCTTTTTCCCTCATCTCCAGATATGGATATGTCAGAACTTGATTAAGCAGAATTCTCAGTTTGTGAAGCAGCTTGATGGCCCTGAGAAACTTACATGCCTGTTCCAGATAAAAAGGCTGTTGGGCTTATGTTGCAGGTAAAAACAAATAAACTTAATCAGCTCACTGCGGACTTAACCATGTTCCTTAACTGAATTAGCTCACTTAAGGCTACAAATCTATATTAAATATGTTAAATGGCCATCTTGAGGTCTTTAGCCCCAGTTGGCTCTATGGACAAGAGCACTTTACGTTTTCTTTTGAACTCTGAGGTCTGAAATCTTTCTTCATTGTTTGCAAGTTAGAACTGTATTCCTTTTTCGCTTGAAGGGAGAAGCTATACCATTTGAGTGACAAGTTTTATTTTTGTCATAGATTGCTGCAAAACTGCAATGATGACAGTCTGAATGTTGCACTTCCTATGAGGATGCTTGAAGTATTTTCATCTGAGAATACCTATTTGCCTGTTTTACAAGATGCTAACTATGTAGCATCAATAATTGAACAAATCTTGCACTACGTGATTCAAAAAGGTTCGTGTAATGATTGCTTTTCAAAATTTTATTGAACTTTGAATATGTAACAGCTGCCAGCTTTGTGAATGAGCTACATTTACAATAATACCCAACAATTGTGAATATTGCAGTAATATTGAAATGAAACATAATCTTATGTCTTCGAAAATGCTGTTTCTTATTGAAATATTGTAAGTGTTAATGCTTTGCAGATGGTTGTATATGTTTTCAAATGCTTCCTGATGCTTTATTCAGGTTTTTTTTTAATGTGTGTGTTATTTTTTACTCTTGTTATTTTAACTTGTGATAGCTTTAATGTTCATATTGCCTTATTGTTAGCTGCACTGAGAACATTCATCCTTAAGAATAGCTTGTAAGTGTTTAATGCAGAGTCCTTTTAACATTCTTTTTTGCAATTGTAAAACCATGGACTGCTAGGCTCAAATTCCATAATACTATGAAACAGCAGATTTAGCTGGTGTTTTGAAGAGCCAGTGCTTTGAATTGGCACTAATTTTTGGATTTGATTAACTAGATGAGATCAGTTGCCAGTTTTTTTTCTAGTTTATCAGCTATGCTGCTAAAATTATAGTTACTATATTAAAGCACATCTCACAATGTGGTCTTTGGCCCAGAAAAGCTGTTACTTGGCATCCTACAAGACTCTTAGTTGTGTTTGTGCGACCTTTGACATGCCTCTGCCTCTGAAATATATTTTAGTCAGTTGTAAAATAATTTTATTGTTTAAAAATAAATGTATGCCTTAAAATGGGTACAAATGCTTGAATTCTTTTTCTTTCAGGATACTACAGGTCTCTTTATCTGCTAATAAATAACAAGCTTCCATCAAGTATTGAGTATTCTGATGTGTCTCGAGTTCCTATTGCAAAAATATTGTTAGAGAATGTTCTGAAACCATTGCACTTTAATTATAGCTCCTGTCCAGAAAATGCCAGGTAAGCATATTTAGTTGTGCATTGGTATGTATTAGTTTAATTTTTTCCCCTTACCATGGCAAAGTACTAATAGGTACTAATGGAACAAATATGTAAAGCTTTGTGGAATGACTAGATCATCTCTTTCTAGTCTTGAAACAGCCTCTTATTACTGTTCTGCAGACTTGTTTAGCAAAAATAAATACAGTAACAAGAGGGTAGAAACAGATTTAATAAAATGCGCCTTGACAATTACAAAGAAAAAAATCCCAATGGGTAAAATATATTTCCAAACTTGAATATTTTATTGTATTGTCAATGTAGTGGTGGAAAGGTATGTTCACATTTCCCATAAAGAGAATCCTTTCTTTACCTTCTGCAGGCAACAGAATTTTGCTGCTTTTACAGAAGAATTCCTGGCAGCACCTTTTACAGATCAGATATTTCATTTCATCATTCCAGCGCTTGCAGATGTGAAGACCTGTTTTCCTTATGAACTCTTTTTGAATGCACTATTGATAACAGAAAGCAGGCGTTTGAGGAAAAGTGAGAGAGCTCCTTGGCTTTTCTACGTTGTTCTAACTGTTGGGGAAACATATTTAGGTATGTAAAGCATATTTAATCAGTTAAAGTATCCATTTGTTATATGCTGTCCCTGCAGTAGCTGGCTAGGTGCTTTACAGTTGCAAACATTATTATTATTACAACTATTATGCCTCTTCTACGACAGCCTATCTTTCCTCCAAAGGCCTTAAGGCAGATTACATTGCGATTCACTGCATTGTTCACCTTAAGACCTTTGTGAGGTATGTTAAACTGAGAGTTAATTGACTGGTCTTTGGTCACATTCCTACTTTCAACCTTGAACATCCCAGTGAAAATTTAGCAGGTTGACTTCATACTGTTATAAAAATGCACGGTGATTGTGATATTCGCAATAGAATAAATACGTGGTTTTGGTTCTTTACTGATCTCAGAAACCCAATGCATAATTTAATCATTGTTTTTAGGTTCTCATGTTTAAATATTGACAACAGTGAGGTCTTAAAAACTTAAGAAAGCCCAGAATCTCAAGATTTGAAAAATCTGCACACCATGTGGCCTATGAACCATATATATATTACTTATCCCTAAAATGTGCACAGTATCAGCAGCGGGTGTGTTCAGTTTCTTACAAAGAGTCATAAGTGATCCCTGCTCAGTATTTCTGTGTTCTTTATTCTGTATTTAATCTTTTCCTCAATATAGGATCTCTTTCAGAAGAAGGGCTGCTTGTGTACCTGCGAGTACTTCAGACATTTCTTTCTCAGTTACCGGTGTCTGCGTCAGGGGCAGACTGCCAAGATTCAACCAGTGACTCTGAAGATGAAGATGAAGGAATTAGCAAGATGACTTCCATGCCTGTAGGTATTAAATGTCAGAAGAAATTGCACACTCAAGCTTGGAGTAGGCTTCCTCTTCTGTAATACTCCATTCTTCTTTGGCTTTTGCAGCAAAATATATTGGCAGTAGTTAACTTATATTTGGCTTGGATCTATTTACATGTGGACAGTTTACAGTTTCCCTTGTATTTTCTGTGTGGGGAAGCACAAATGTTTAACGTTTTGTGTGTGTTTAACTTCGAATATTGTGTGCAGTGCCTCTCCCAACCCACCTCATTTCCAGGTGTTTTGTTGCAGACTGCTTACAGTGGCTTTTTCATGGCTAGGCATGTCAATTGCAGTCAAATAGCACATTACACAGGTGGCTGCATAATGTACTGTGATTTATTGTGGAAGAGAATGGAATTCTAATGGGGGCATAGAATTTAATGACTGTTCAGAGAGATCAGTGAGGTGGTGTATAAAAGCCTCACTGCTCTTTGTATGCATTTATAAATAGAAGCCTGATTTGTCAATTTCAGGTAGTAAAAAATATTAAAGTTGCTGGTATTAGGCATCACACATTGCACTTGGACACATGCTAGTAGTCACTCTTTTTTTACAACAGGCTTTAAACTAGTCGTTACTATTTAGGGTTTTTTTTAATAGATGTTCAGATTTGAGAATTAAGTCATTGTTATGTTTCTTATATGCTTTTGGAAAACTGACCTTGAAAATGCACAAATGAAAAATAACTCTGGTCTTTAAACACTATCTTTATTGGGTATCTTGCTTGAATATAATTTGTTAATAAAGCCAAGGACACAAAGTGAAATAACTAAAAAGTGAAGATCTGGCATAAGTTAACCAAGACTTGAAACCACATTTCTGAAGAATTTGAATACTTGGAAATTAGCTTTCAGTGGTTAACCAAAACATTAGGTGAAACTTTGTAGAACAAGAGCCGCAATACAGTGTGGAAAGTTCAATATTTTACTCTTTTAGGTCAGGGGTCCTCTGGCTCATGGCCTCTTTGTTGGAATCACACTAGATTTTGCATGGCTGCAGTGTGTGTGGATGGGTGTGGGTGTGTGGATGAATTGAATTATGTGAATGGGATGTTGCATGTGTGCCTGCCTTCCTGGGTGGGGGAATGTAGCCCTTGGGCCGAAAAAGATTCCCAATGCTGTTTCAGGTTGTCCATAGAGTGATGCTTTCTTTACTCACCCAGGTGTGTGCAGAGATCCAACATACTGGAGCGGCAGGCCATTGCTGTACTACGTTGTAATCTTCAAACTGATTATACAAGTATTGCAGGGCTTTTCTTCATGGCAGCCTTCTTTATTATTCATCTAGTACTAGGGTAGTAGACAAGGAACCCAGATAGAACAATGGAACAGCCCTTCAGAGAAAGAGACTAAATCCCCCCCCCCCCCTTACTGCATGGCTGGTGCTGATCTGTGACTGAGTTCTCTCCCCTCCACCTGCCTTTTAGGTGGTGTGGCTTGCCTTGAACAGAAGGACTAATATAGTACCAGCCTCTTCCATGTACTGTGGGATTCAGAAGCGTATCTTTGCATTTCCAAATCCATTTAGAAAGTAGAACTGATATCCTGCTTTTGCTGAAAATTGCAATAAGTGCTTTGAGGCTTGTTAGCTCCTCCCACCCAAAAGAGGTTAATATGCATCATTATTTAAAAAGCACAGATTCTTTGAGATGTTAAAAAACCATTTTTTTTCCTTTTGCAGGGAGATGGAAGAATATCAGTCCAATATATAACTGAAGAGTGTCTTTCAAAACTGGATACAAAGCAGCAGACAAACACTCTGCTAAACATGGTTTGGAGAGATTCAGCTAGTGAAGAAGTTTTTACTCTGATGGCTTCCATCTGTCACACATTGATGGTGCAGCACCGAATGATGGTGCCAAAAGTCAGGTAAGTCTAAAAAAAAGAAAAGTGCATTTGCAGACATAAATCTACAAATTTAGGGGCAATTCTGGCTTTCTTTCCTGCGTGCCTGAAACACTGGTCCTATGTTAACTCAACTTCATCAGCAGTATGTGTTGGAATTATTTGGAAGTTCACTGTCCAGAAGCCCTAGAAATCTACTAAGGACAACAGGATATAGGGCAGTTACAGATAGGTAGCCGTGTTGGTCTGCCATAGTCAAAATAAAAAAAATCCTTCCAGTAGCACCTTTAAGACCAACTAAGTTAGTTCTTGGTATGAGCTTTCGTGTGCAAGCACACTTCAGATACACTGAAACAGAAGTTGCCAGATCCTTCTATATAGTGAGAAGGTGGGGAGGGGTATTACTCAGAAGGGTGGTGGGAATGGGAGATTGGCAGATAGCTGAGATGAGCCTGCTGACGACTCTTAACGACTGTAATAGGTCTTACAGGAAAAGGCAAGGGGTGAGAAGGTGAGAAATGGCTTAGTCATGTATAATGGGATAAGAATCCAATGTCTTTGTTCAAACCAGGTCTCTCCATGGTTTTAAGTTTGGTAATGAGTTGCAATTCAGCAGCTTCTCTTTCCAGTCTATTTCTGAAATTCCTTTGTAGTAAAACAACTACTTTGAGATCTTGTATAGAATGTCCTGGGAGATTGAAGTGTTCTCCTACTGGTTTCTCTGTTTTGTGATTCTTGATGTCAGATTTATGTCCATTTATTCTTTGGCGTAAGGTTTGGCCTGTTTGTCCAATATAGAGAGCTGAAGGACACTGTTGGCATTTGATGCCATACACAATGTTAGATGATGAGCAATTGAATAGTCCCGAGATGGTATGTGTGATGTTGTTGGGGCCAGTAATGGTGTTGTCCGGGTGTATGTGGCAGCAAAGTTGGCATCTGGGTTTATTGCAGGCTCTGGTGCCAGTGTCCGTGTTAAGTCTGGTTGTAGTATTATTGTGGGTTAGGAGTTGTTTAAGATTGGGTGGCTGTCTGTAGGCAATGAAAGGTCTTCCTCCCAGAGCTTGAGAAAGAGAACTGTCATTGTCCAGGAGAGGTTGTAGATCTCTGATGATGCGTTGTACTGTTTTAACTTGGGAGCTGTATGTGATGACTAGAGGTGTTCTGTTATTTTCTTTTTTGGGTCTGTCTTGCAGCAAGTTCTCTCTGGGTATAAGTCTGGCTCTGTTGATCTGTTGTCTAACTTCATCTGCTGGGTATTTTAGGATATAGGGCAGTTCTCTTTGATTTTGACACTTTTTGGTAAAACTGAGATCCTTGGTTGCTTTGATATAGAAACAGATCATTTTATTTCGTTGACTCAGCACTTGCTGAGAGAACCTTCAAAACAAGGCTGTGGTAGGGATCTCTAGATGTTTGGGAACCAGGAGGCAAAGAGCTTCCCATCTTAAACTAATTTAGATCTTAACTGTTGTGGGTTTCCCATGTACCCTACCAGGGGTATTTAGTAGACCATTGTGAGAACAGGATGCTGAAGTAGATGGTCCTGCAGGCTCGTTTATATTCTTGCGATTCCATCTCTTTCTGCAGCTTAAGTGTAAGCTATTTGTTTTAAAAGTAAAGGTAGTGCTGTTGGTCAGTAGGAAATTCCATAATGGGGAAATACCTCTTAGGCCAACCAAAATGTGTCAAAAATAGTGCGCAAGCTTCTGAGTTCTCCAGAACTCATCTGGCTTTTAAAAAAGATATTGCCCTAATGTGGATTTTGGAATTTTATAAGAATTTTTTGATGCCACCTTGACAACTTAGCCAAGCTGCTGACCGTTACCTTTTGCCCACATTAGCCGTTAACCCTTCAAGCACTTATCACCTGTGAATTATTGGGCAGGACTCCATCCCAGACCAGTTGAACAACATTATTCACATGGGTATGGCAATGGAACGTGCCTTGCTCACTGTTTTTAAGTGAAATAAGCAGGCTAGTTGCTAAAGCAGCATGAAGGCTTTCCATGCTTTCTATGGAATAGCCAACTCACATTAGGAATACAAATGCAGCACTACAAGCTTTATAAAAATTGCCGGTAGTACACTTGTTAGATGAGTGGATAGAAATGTGTAGTCTTATCACTCGGAATCCTAATAAACATGAATCTAGTTTTCTAAGCCCAAGGGTGCATTTTTGTTTATTTAAAATACGTTAAGCCGCTCGTTGTCATAACTGATTGCAGGGCACATTACATGTATAAAACCATAAAATTTAATTATATCTAATACAGGCAGTGACCATTTTAGGCGTGTCTGATATGCACGTGACTATGCACATGTGCATTGCTCTGAATCTGGGAGTGCCCTGAAAATGTCGTAAAAACATCACAATGGAGGGCAGGGGTAGAACAGGGCAGGCCACCTTACGTGGGCCCTGCCAATGCACATGGGAGACTGGGACGTAATCCTGGCTCAAATTGGTCGCTGCCTGTATACAATTTAAGGGGGGGGGACACACCTGGAAGTGCATAGGTAGTCTGCACAGTTCTCTCAGAACTTGGTGTACATGAATCCAGCTGGCTAAGCTAAACTTTTCTCAAACAGCAGCTCCACATGCCCTATGGGGCTGTGGTGGTGATAGGTTAGTTTCAAAAACAGTTTATTGATATATCTTTGTGGGTGGGTCCAGCTATTAACGCAGGGGAACAAACTAAAAACCCTGGCCTGCCTCTTTAAGGGGTTAGCTAAATGTGAGAGGTGTTGATTAGAAAGACTTAAACATTAAATGTAACTGTGGACCTTCATAAAATACTGACCAATACAAGAGGTAGTGATTGGCGTTGGCTGACACCCCCCCCCCCATGAATAAGTGGTACAGCAGCCTCTTTAATTTTAAACTCACAAGAAGTGGTGAATTGCACAGTTACTGGGAATACCATAAATACTCCTGGTATTTTGGGAATGCCCTACTACAGTTGACTCAAACTGCTTGGTAAACAACGATATAGAAAGCTAAGTGGTGTAGTCTCTTTAGCCCACTGGTGTTTACAGCTACTCAAGGAAGTAAGATGTCAGTGAAACTGTGATCACTTGATTAGGGTAATTAGTTCTTTGTCAACTAATGGCATTAGAACAGGATGTGAGACCTGGAGATCATAGCAGAAGCTGAATTAGTATGCCTCTCTTTATTGCAAGTGGTCTATTGCCTTGGATAGTAATTAAGGGATTTAAATGGACCATTGCTCTGACTTGTGGTTTATTGGTGAACTGTGCAGTAAAGGTGCTTAATTAGTGACGTTTCTATAGCCTTAATTGTATGACGACAGCCTCTATTTCCTCCAAGGAGCTGTGCTTAAAATCCTGTAGTTCTTTGTGTGAATTTATTTGGTTTTGCTTCCAGGTTATGAAAGTGGTTAACTTTAATTGTGTGCATGTTAGGCTGGCAGCCCTTTCAGACCCACAGCTCACCTTTAACCCAAAGGGGCCTGCTTTTAATTGTTTTACTGCCTGCCTTTCTCTTCTTTGGGTGACAAAGGAGAGATTTCTGGCAGGTGCACCTTGGCATGCAGGATATGTGTACCTGCATAAATTCACTTTTATGGAATCAGTCAGTAAAAATAAGGGCGCTCTACCCTCCTTTCTTGATCACCCCTTTCTATTTTTTATTTTCTAGTTATGAGGGGTGGAATACTAAATGAAAAATGGTGTTCGTATTGTTGGAATGCCCTACTACACTCCAAGACCAAAGTATTCAATTAGAGCAATATACTGATTTCCAGTTCCGTTTCTGGGAAAGTTGTTCTCTATGGAAGAATTAAAATATTGTATTTACTGCTCTCTATTAAATACATTTTTATTGATCTGTTACCATTAACTATAGAGTTCAACATACTATGCTTTCCCTTTTTTATGCAAAAAGCAGAGTTACACATAAGGGCAGGTTAAGAGTGCAGTCCTAACATCTTTGTGGTGTGTTCACACTTGCAAAGCTGATGAAATAAATATTTCCTTATCTTCGCAGCCATTTGGTAGACGGAAGACTCTTTGTTGCTGTGCTAGTATTTGTGCCAATGTAAGCACAGGGCATTGCTACAGGTCAGGCTGCAGTGAGTGCACAGGCCTTGAGTGTGTGCTGTGAGAAAGCAATAAAGATCAGAGGCAAGCAGTAGCACTGGTCAGTGTCTCTATTCCCTGCCTTTTACCTTTGTCTTCAAGTTAGGAGTTAGGAGGATCCGGGGCATGGTCTGGAGGATACAGCAACTTTGCTGAAGCTTAAGAGATCTGGGTCTGGTCTGTTCCTGAGTGGGAAACTGCCTGGGTGTCCTATGTATGCCATCTGGAGCTCCATGATGGAAAAAAGGTGGGATATAAATGTAATAAACAGATGAGATACATGGAGTATCTGTATGATGGAAGGGCACAGTTACTGTGTGTATTTAAACCCGCCGGAGTCTGTGGACTTCCTCAAAGCACTTCTACTTGAAGCAGGCGGGGGGCAGGCAAAGAAACCTGCTTTGTACAGGATCTGCTTGCCCACTCAAAGGAGAAGGTGCTGCCTGTCAGCTGATATCATATGTGACATCATCTGATGGATGAGTGGGCGTGGTGTGGGGAAAATGGTCTCACGGGCCGAATTGAACTCCCTGATGGGCCAAAGGTTCCCCACCCCTGTTCTAATTGAGAAAAACAATTTAGCACAATGTCTACCCAGAAGGAAGTCCCATTGATTTCAGTGAGTCTTACTTCTAGGTAATTGAATATTAGATTGCAGCCATACTCTCCTCCCATGTATATGTCTGTACTAGTTCCTTTTAACTGCCTATTTGATTTTTCAGTAAATGGGAATGTCAGGATAGATTCTAGAATAACTAGGACTATATTATGCTACTGAGTCTATTTCTGTGTTGTGTCAGCACTGCGAAGCACCAGGTGTACAGAGAAAAGCAATTTTGGAATAAATTGTGCCTAAAGAAAATGACCATTTGTTCTTAAGCAGTTAGTTCTTACACCTCTAATCCATCTTTGCCAATGTGCTATTGTAGTCAAATAACTGAATGTTTTCATAAAACCCATGTGACTATTCTTTGTAGTGCTTGCTAATTTCATTTCATCTAGAACTCTCTTCTGGGTTTTTTGCTTTTTTTGGTAAAATTAATTTGAATTGTCTGCCTTCTAATTTTATTTCCTGTCTGCTTGTTGCCTGTCAAGATGGATAGAAATTCAGAATAGACTGAAATTTTCAGAAGTACCAGCCAGAAGTAAAATAATGAATTACTGCTTTTATTCCTGGTTACATATGGCTATGAGAGATGACTTTGTCCGATGGAATTGTAGACAACCATCCCTCAGCTACTATTTTGTTATGCCTATAATGTTACATTTTTAGTCGGTCAAAGTTAAATGCACACCATATTTCTGCAAAATCAGATATTGGAATTGCTGAATAATTCACAAGTTGCTTGCTGGGTTTTGTTTTTTCCCAGTTTGGAAAGGAAAAACTTGATTGGTATTTACTGGTTCCATGTTGAGCATGGAAATGTGAGGCATAGGAGGTATGAGCTATAGCTGTGTGCTGCACCTTCTTTGGGTCAGGGCTAGGCTGGAACCATGGGTAGCTAGAACCAAATTTAGGCTTGGAAGGGGGCTCTCAGGAACATCCTGTAGAGGATTCTGGATTTTTCTGTTGACTAGACAAAAACAGATTGAGACTAGTGCGGGGTGGCTAACCTTTGGCTTTGAAGATGTTGCTGGACTGTGGTTCCCATCATCCCTCACTATTGACTATGCTGTCAGGTGCCATAAGAAAGATGCAGAGATAGCGCAGGATAGTACGCACCCCGGTAATGATCTCTTTCAGCTTCTGCCTTCTGGAAGAAGGTATAGGGTTATAAAGACCAGGACTAGCTGCCTGAGAAACAGTTTCTACGCAAATGCAATTCTGGTTCTAGACGCAGCATAAGGAGTCTTTATAGTATATTGTATTTTAAAATGGGGTTTCAGAGTTTTTGGGGTTTTTTGAATGTTTTATGTAGATTTCCAATTTCATTGTTCTGTATGAGACAATGACAATAAAGATATCGTATATTGTATGTCGTTGATTGGGGTTGATGGAATTTGTCGTACAGCAGCAACTGGAAGGACATACAAGGGCTGTAGAGCACATGCTTTGCATGCAAGCAATCCCATATTTTTTTATTTAAATCAGATTTTTTTAATTTAAATTGAATTTTTTAAAATAAAATGCTTTTGGCGGAAAAATCTTTCTAAATATAGTTTTCTATTTATGTTACATTATAGTCCAAAGGCTATTCATCAGGAAATAAGATTTTCTTTTAAGTTTTTCATGTGTGCTAAAACTCAGTCTAAGTTTTTTTTTAAAAAAAATTGTTTAACCACATCAGTTAACAAACATGGATACATATGCTGTAATGTTATTGTTTCAGTTAAATAAATTGTTTAAATTGTTATTAAGGAAATGATTATTTTTCTCCTTCCAATAAAGTACACCATCTGGTTGTAAATATTAAGATTATATCTTTTTGTAAAAAAAAAGATTCAAATCAAGTCTTACTGACTAGTGATTTAAATTGTGATTTAATTCGTGGTTTAAATCAATTTGATTTAAATCAAATCCACCCTGATGAGAGCTGCTCATCTTCTAACATTAGGCAGATGAGACTCGGGAATATTCACCTTTCTAGTTAGAGAGAACCCATGTTTTCAGAGAAACTGTTCAAGGCACCTCTGGGAAGCAGTTGTGCTTCACGGAAACGTTCTTTGCAAAGTGAAGAACATTTATCAATGTATCGTGAAATTACTATTCTGAACTTGTGTTAAAATCCGCATGCCACACTGCATAAAAATATCTAGAGAGTGTCTTGCTTGTTTGTGCAGGATAGACGCCCTGGACAGGCATTAGCAGAAAGGCAGCATTTGTTTACAGTTCTTTGCTGGTGTATCCGAATGGCTCACTTAATCTTACGTAATTGCAGTCACATCTGTTATCTTCTACCTGTAGCACCTTCCAGTTTGAAGGAAGTGTCAAAATGTGTTTCCCTACTGTGGTGACCTTTTATCCAGCTGTATGAGCTTGTCTCATTCTATTGTATTCTCTTCATTAACTTAAATGGTCTCTGTGGGAAACTGGGCCCAATTTATGACCTAGCCAGAAAATCTTGCCTTTAACTAATTAACTTACAGCATCACCTCAGCTAAATAAAGCTTAATGGGTCATTTAATCTCTCCCATTCCAACATAAATAATTTTACACTTTTTTAATAAAAAAAGAGAAGCCAAGGGTGCACAAGATACCCTTCTGCCAGACACACACAAATCATGTACTCTTTGTGAACAACTAGATGCTTGCTTAGAGAATCTGCAGGATTCACATAAAATTGCTGTGCTTTACCCAACTCTTCCCTTAAACTTAAGAGATGTAAAATAAATAAAGACAAAGCCTTGGAGGCCTTTGGCAGCCCAGTAGTTCAAGCTGAAATTGGATAATTCCTCCTTCCAACTCCCCATTATTTGAAGCTAGTTATCCCATATTTGTTCTATTTAAAATATTTTTATTTTGTTTCTCAGTTAAAGACTCTCAAGTTGGCTAATAACATTTTAAAACAATACGTATATTCAAATTACAACAATTAAAGCAAAATACTAAAACTGACTCCATTAGCAGACAGTAATAAAACAGCAGTACAATCAAATGCTACTAAAAGCTAGAGAAAATAAAATATCCTAACAGATAATATGTGTTGGGTGAGATGTGTTAATGTACATAAGTAATTGGGTTATGCTGCTTTACAATAGCTGCCAGAAATGGAAAAAGGCCATTTAAATCTTGTTTTAATTTCATTTGAATTCTTTAAGCGTTAATTGTTTATAGAGCTGTGGTTGTAGATAAGGGCGCACTTTGCTGGGAATTTCAAAGCTTTTCCTTTTGGGATTGGTAATAGTAGATGTAGCTTTGGAAGGAATTTGCTGGCTTCCTGGACGCTTTCCTTCTTAGTTGGGTTGGGAAGTGGATCTAAAACTCCACCACCAACTCAGGCCATTTTGACAGGTGCCTGGGGCCACCTACCTTTATTTATTTTCAGCTATAATTATTTATTTCAGAATATAATTCAGTGCTTTAAATTTTTAACACCTTTTGCTGTTGCCACTGGGTGAGAGAAAAAGGTGCCAGTGGATGGAAAGGAAGAATTGGTGCGCTCCCAGTTCTTCCTTTTCAGTTCGGCCCCGTAGGAATACCTGTCCTATATCAGGTGAGCACAATTTTGGGGAAACCCCCTATAGACCAAATGGTGAGGCCTGGCAGTCCTAGTTAAGCCTGTGGACCTGAGGTTCTGCACACCTGCCTTAGGGAGATACACATTACGGTTACGGTAAGTGTTACAGAACCAAACCATACTAAGACCTTTATTCACTTTCTCAGTGATCTTGGAAATTCCATAGGCTCTTATGGCTTAAGATATGGAAAAATACATGTAGTAGTTCTTGAATATGTGAAACGTTTTTTGCACGGAAGCTCAATGTTTTTGAAAAGTTGCAGGAAGGTTATAATTCTGTTGAAGGTCTTCCCATAATATCACCGTTCACAGCAGCTTTTGTGTAATAAATTGAATACATGTGACTAACTACAACTATAATTTGGAAGGGCCCTGTAATGATTAGTGAAGCATAGAAGAACAGGTTAACAGATCATCTCTGATTACTTGTAGCATGGTAAATGAGTGCTATCGTCTTTACATTTGGAAGGCATCTGTACAGTTAAAACAGAGATAAAATAAAGCGAGTTGACTAGTGCTGGAAAGAATACCTATTTAGGCATGTTGCTTTGAGATAAATATTGAAATGAAAGTTGACAGAAATGCTTTTTATTACCCACACGATATTCTTCAACCTGTTTCCTTTTTTCCTTTTTAGACTTCTGTACAGCTTGGCTTTTAATGCCAGGTTCCTGAGGCATCTTTGGTATTTAATCTCCTCAATGACTACACGAATGATTACTGGGTATGTCATATTCATTAATAATCTAAATGTAAATGGAGCAGTGTGTGCCAGTGCAGAACCAAACAGTGTGCGAAAATAAATGGGAGGTGTGTTGGAGACAGGAGGTGCCATCATAAGAGGCACTTCCTCTTATGTGAGAATGAAGAAGGAAGTTTCCTCTAAAACGATGCCTGACGTCTAGTTTGCGGGCTTCCCGAAGGCATCTTGTTGGCCACTGAGAACAGGATGCTGGGCGCTAGATGGGCTTTTGGTCTGATTCAACAAGGCTCTTCTTAGTTCTTAACACACCTAGGCATCATCTAAAAACAAAATACACTTTTAAAAAAGCATATTTATATGGATAACTGGGAATGCAGCCCAAGGTGAGTTTACTCATGTATGCTCTCTTTTCCATACCATGTTGATTATGTGGAGGAGCAAACACATGAATGGGAGTTATTATTTCTTTAATGGGGGGCAGCCCTTTTACACTTGCGGAATTTCACTACTGAGCTAGATATTATTATTGATAAACCAACTTAGCTTGCATAAGATGAAATGAAATTATATTTTTTAACCTTTCTAGGCCAAAATATGGTTGTTCATGCTGGCTCTTGATCCTGAAGTTGCATCAGTCTCTATAAGTACTGTGATGCACTGATACACCTATCACGTCTGCCCATCCACCTGGGAATTTACCGTATTTTTTGCTCTATAAGACTCACTTTTTCCCTTTTAAAAAGTAAGGGGAAATGTGTGTGTGTCTTATGGAGTGAATGCAGGCTGCGCAGCTATCATAGAAGCCAGAACAGCAAGAGGGATTGCTGCTTTCACTGCGCAGCGATCCCTCTTGCTGTTCTGGCTTCTGAGATTCAGAATATTTTTTTTCTTGTTTTCCTCCTCCAAAAACTAGGTGCGTCTTGTGGTCTGGTGTGTCTTATAGAGCGAAAAATACGGTAGCTTTGGTTCCCCTCCCCCCCTCAACTTCAGTGCACCTCATTTTTCCAATTAGAACATGCTATTTAAGACGTCTTAATATGAGTGTCTGTACATTCTGGTATGTTAGTGTCTTCTCTGTAGATATTCATAAAATAGCTTTTAACATTTTTAACGCCTGGCTAAGTGACAGAAAATACCTAATATTCCGTTGGGATATTCAGCTGCGTGATAACCATCCTGAGAATATTATATAAACAGAAACATAAATGCCAGCATTATTTTATTAGAATCCATGTTAAAAGATAAATTATGAATCTTCCACCTTTTAAATATAAGTAAGTTAAATAAATATTTATTTATTTAATAATTTTGTGTACCTCCCTTCATCCAAAGGCCCAAAAATATTATTTGCAGATTCTAAAAAGCATATTTCATCATTTTAAACTTGTTCCGTATTGTGGCATCGGGAAAATAAAAATCACCTCAAGTCCTCCCCCCCACCCCCAGTTCCCAGGTCCTAAGATTAAATTAATGACTGCTCTTCATCTTTTGTTCTGTTCTGTTAAGGTCTATGGTGCCGCTCCTTCAGGTGATATCACGTGGCTCACCGATGTCTTTAGAAGATTCTAGTCGGATCATCCCTCTCTTTTATCTTTTTAGTTCCTTGTTTAGTCACTCACTTATTTCTATACATGATAATGAATTCTTTGGTGATCCTATAGAAGGTAAGAGTATCCTCCTCAACAGCTTTTGTCTAGTGAAATATTTTCCCTCAAAACTCATATTGTTGTTATAAACACATGGTCGTGTGTGTGTATGTGTATTATCCACACACACCCGGGCTGGAAGTGTACAGTATTTCCCAAAATTCTACAAAACTGAGTAACTGTTGGTTGTCTCATTGTTTTGTTGTTGCTATAATTATACCATAATTTTGAAATATTCTCCTGTTGTTTGTCTGTCCCTGCCCTTTAATATCTCTCAGGAGTGGAGGGGAAATGATGCTAAATTTGCTGGGGTTTTATTCAGGCCTGCCTGTAGCAACTTATGACTTTCAAGCTGGACAGAACCCATTGGACACACAATAGTCATCTGCAGGGTGTTTAAGCATCCTTTATTTTGGCAATTGAAAGCAGCCAGGCAGTAAAAAGGAGCATTCTGGTGCTTCCCTACATGGTTTGTAGGTGTGTTGGGCTTTTTGGGTTAGAAGTTGTATGGATCTGGTTAAAAATAAAGTGCCAAACTTGAGTTTTGAAATTGCTGCTGAATTGTCATAGATAAAACAACAGGGAAGGTTTTATTAGACTTGCACTGCTTGTATAAAATTGGCATGCGAAAATGTTATAACACAAGCCCTGTACTTATTCCGCTATATTAGAAATGTAGCTAACTCTTAGCTACATTGAAAGCAAAGAGGCCTAATTCTAACCAGAGATATTAGCATACAGTGGTGCCCTGCAAGACGAATGCCTCGCAAGACGAAAAACTCGCTAGACGAAAGAGTTTTCCGTTTTTTTGTCGTTCCGCAAGACGAATTTCCCTATGGGCTTGCTTCGCAAGACGAAACGTCTTGTGAGTCCTTGCGAGTTTGTTTCCTTTTTCTTAAAGCCGCTAAGCCGCTAAGCCGTTAATAGCCGCTAAGCCGTTAATAGCCGCTAATAGCCGCTAAGCCGCTAATAGCCATGCTTCGCAAGACGAAAAAACCGCAAGACAAATGGATTAATTTCGTCTTGCGAGGCACCACTGTAGATCCAAAATATCTCCTCCAGTTCTGTCTTGTAGTTTGGGTCCGGAGAAATAACTTCTAGTTATGTATTGTCTAGTTGTAGGTCCAAGGCAGTCATCGATGATGCCTTTTACGTTAGAAGAACTGGTAATATTATCACGCTGCCTTCGAGATGCTTGCTTAGGAATCATTAAATTGGCATATCCTGAAACCAAACCAGAAGTTCGTGAAGAATACATTGCAGCATTTAGAAGTGTTGGAGTCACCACAAATACAGAAATGCAACAGTGCATCCAAACAGAACAGAAACGGTGGATTCAACTCTTTAAGGTACAGTATAGTTTTGATTTATATATAGAACTTCCCTTTTCATGCACTTTAAACATGGAGATAACACAGGTGATGATGTCTACATATGGAGTTAGCACCTGATTTAATTACAAAGACAGTAAGAGAGATTAGTTTTTTAATTAAAGGGTTTTTTATAGAGTATGTTTCTCCTGATTGTAAAGGCTATTGTAAAATAGTATTTCTGGCAGTATACTTTTAATCTAATTGAATTTAAGTGGGATCTTAGAATTGTTAAAAATGCCATTATATCTTGGAACAAGTAGTTTTCTTGAGCTTAGATGCAGAAAGGAGAAGTGATGTAGAAAATGGGTGCTATATTCGTTTCTGAATCAGCTACTGATTTTCAGCTGTCAGTTCTTGCAGATGTTAAATGTCCATAAATAATGAGTATCCTAGGGTCATCATTGTCCTATTGTCCAATGGATTACTATTGGCATGTTTAGAGCTTATTGCTCTGCTTTCAGACAGTTTGGAACAATGCAGTAAAAAAGACCAAACTGAGTAGGGCTTTAGAGATGGGTCTTTTACAAAAATAGATGACATAAGTTGGTTTTTTATTTCATTTTTAAAAGAAACTATTCTGTTAACACAAGGGTGGGGAACATGGGACATTCTAGCTGTTGCTGGACTATGGTTGGCTGGGCTGATAATAGTTGTAGTCTAAGAACATTTGGAGGACACCTGGTTGGCAACCCTTTGTTAGTGAATCAGTAGGGCTAATAATGCATTCTTCAGTTTTCCCCTATTTTTGTTTTTTTCTCTGTTGAGACAAACAATCTTGGAGCTATGCCCATGGTCCATACTTCATGTACTGTTTTTTGGGGTGTCTGTATGATCTTAAGCTCCTTTTTGAGTACCATACATATTGCAGAGCCTGGCTGAAAAGCTATTGTGTGGATATCAACCACCTATGGGTGCAGCAAATCAAGACTTTGTTTGCACATCAGTTACAGTGTTTCAGGGAGACTAAATGAATAGTCTTCTACCCAGTCTATTTTTTCTTTCTTTTTGGCAACCCAAGGTTGAACAACACTAAGGAGGTGGGTTAGGAATCGAGAATATAACAGTTGTGCAAGAAAGTGCTTGACTTGCCATGAAATTTCTGCAGCAAACACATATAGTCAGCTAAAATTACTCATTAAAGGAGTGGAAGCAGAAGAAATGCATTTTCCAAATTGAATGCTAGATTTACAGTCGGTTTAATACTGGCGACCTCTCACACACTAATGTTCAGTTCGAGTCATCAGCCGTCCCTTCAGGTCTTTTATCACTGCTTTTGTCAAGCTATCTATTTAATTGAAAGAAGTTAATTGAATGAAAATGATCAACTAAGCTTGTATTAATATTGCTAATGGAACTTTCTTCTTGGCCATGTTTGGAGAAAGATGTCATGCTAGACTTTAGGAAAGGCCCATTAATGCTTGCACTTAACCTGATGGGCTAATTAAGGAATGCTTATTCATTCTACAAGTCTACAATAGCCTCTATCCCGCCCATTTTGCCCGATTTTTACAACACATTTCACTTACGAGCATGAACATTACGGACATTACCAGTGATGAGAGTAACTGATAATGTTTTGATTGTGTTGAATACGGTCCTAATGCATCACTAAAGTTAGAATTTTTGCAGATTGATCTAATATCTGTTTGCACAATTTTATTTAATTAGATGTCCTTTCATTATCCTGTTACATGCTCAGTTTGTTAAGCTGGGCAGAGAGGCCCAACATATGTTTTTGTATGTTGTGAAATCATGCCATGTCCTTGCGCTGTGCATCATTACAACCATTTAGCAAACTATCTGGTGTTGAAATCTACAAAAAGAACTGTTTTAACGCCTATGTAGAGTTGTTAAAATTTGGAAAGATTCCAGTGGGTCTTGATAATTAATAATTGTACAAAGAAAAGCAAGTTGCAGAATAATGTTCACCAAAGAAGAAATACATATAATGCATTTCTCTTAATCTGTGTGTATTCTGTGCCTTTAAAAATGGAACTGCACAAGATACACCTCTGTGGCCAAGGGATGGAAACACGTGGTCCTCCAGATCTGACTCCCATCATCCCTGAACATACCCCATGGCTGATGGGAGCTTGAGTCCAACATCTGGAGGGCTACCGGTTTCCCATCCCTTTTGCCCAACACAAAAATGATAGAATCTCAGCTGGTTAAAGCAGAGTGCTGATAATGCCAAGGTTGCAGGTTAGATCCCCATATGGGACAGCTGTGTGTTCCTGCATTTAAGGAGGTTGGACTAGATGGTCCTTGGCTTCCCTTCCAACTCGCTGGTCTACATGTCAGATATAACATAGACCCAACCCATTATAATTTCACTTCTGTCATGTTCTGTGAATGTAGGAGTCTATGGTAAACGAATTGAATGAGATTTGTAGAATATAGTCTGTACTAAAGGTTTCAAGTCCTGCATTTTTGCATGAGATTCAATTTTTCGCACAAAAGTTGTAGTGGGTGATGCTCTCACTGATAACCCATCACAAAAAAATTCCCATTACCTAGACATACATGCACAGTTCAATCCTTCTCTTTGAAATCTGCCCCAAGAAGGGAAGAAATCGGTGTCTCACTCAAGCAATGTGCATTCCTACTTCTAAAGTACAGTACAGTAGTAACTTCTTACATAAGGAACCAGTTTGCAACAAATTTACTCTTCCTTTCGTGCCAAAGGGCAGCTGAAAGAGAGGGATTGTAGGTGCCACTTCAAAACAAATAGTTTTATCCTTGTTTGTGTGCTTCTGCTGTTGACAAACCTGACTTATCCTTAGTTTCCACTCTTCAAGAATTTTTTAAATGAAAAATTGGATACAAACCTATTGAACTAACAAAGTTTATGAATTTGTTTTGTTTCTATCAAAAAAAATAAAATGCTTTCACCCATATTCTAGTTCTAAATGTTTTCCAAAAGCTCAAGAGATTCCTAAAACAATTTGTAAAAACAACGGAACCTTACTTAAGAGAATAATTTTTAAAGTTACACTGTTACATTTAGTTTTAGTTTCCAAATAAAGAGGGGACAAGATAGAAATTTAGATAATTATTAGGCATGGTATGGAGAAAGTGGATAGAGAATTATCCCTGTCTCTCCCCACCCCAATATAATACGGCCCCGATCTAGGGCCCAAGATCACCCCATGAAGCTGGTTTGTAGAAGATTCAGGTCAGATAAAAGGAAGTGCAGCACATAGGAATTCACTCCACAGGCTGACAACATGGGTGGCATTAAAAGGGGATTAAAGGGGAGACAAATTAATGGAGGATAAGGCAATCAACAGCCAGGCACTACTTCTATAATCATACACCGCATGCTTCTGAATACTAAATTCAGACAGATTCAAATTACAAGAAGATTTTGCCTAAACATTAGGATGAACTTTCTGACAGTGTTAGAAACTGAGATATGAAAGCTAAGAGCTAAATGGCACTTTGAACCTAGGTTATGGGCGCAGCAACTGAATGTCTAGGCACATCTTTTTAATAACAAGAATACAAAGCTTGAAAATGAATGAACTGCAGCTCAAATATTATGTTCATTTTTCACATGGTCTAGTCCTTCCCCTGCCCACCCCTCTAATATTCTTAAGAGGGTCTCTTCTCCAGTCTTCAGAGAGTGGCTGGAAGTGGGGAGGCAGAAAAAGGTAACCCTTTCCTTCTACTCTGCAGTTTTAATCTGAAATCTTAGGCGCAGTCCTGTGCCCAGAGCTCAGAAACTGCTCGCGCTAATGAAATTCCCAGTGGCAAAATACACCTAGAACAATGGGAGTTTCAAACACTGTTCTGACAGTAAGAGCTGCATAGTATGGGGTTGGACTAGATGACTCGTTGGGTCCCTTCCAACTCTACAATTTGGATTCTTCATCCTGCCTTTGCACTTCCCATGGGCTTTTAATTGGTCATTGTGAGAAAAGGAATGTTGGACAAGAATAGATAGGCCTCTGGAATAATCCAGCAGGGCTCTTTATGTTCTTGCCTCGTTTTTAGAATAAAAAATGGTTCCCTTTTGTAAATTTCCCCCTGCTCTGGTGTGTTTCTGAGCAGGCTTGTAGGAAATTGGTCAACCCCCCCCCCTCAAAAAAAAGAAGAAGCAATAAAGACTATCTTTGCCTCAGATTAATTTCTTTGAATGTCTTTCAGATTACTTCCCTCAGTGCTTGAAAGGTTTCACTTGCAATATCTCATGACGTTTGCAATCAGGGCCTAATGGAATCAGTGCTTGAGTGACCAACTTGGCTAACCTGCATTGAATTTTACAAAGGGCAAAAAGTGGTGAAAAAGATTCTGCATAATCATACAGATCTCCTAATGGTCCCCCCACCAGTAGTTTTCTAACCTGTAAAAAGTTCACTTAATAAACCAGATCATTAAAAAAAATATCTTCAGTATGTGGAAAGGAAACCTTTTTGCCTGTCCATTAAGTTCTTTTGCTCCTTTTGGCATCTGCCCACTAATGCACCAGTTGAGACATTATTGAAGTAATTACATTTTTTTAAAATAAAAGAAAACCCCTATTGGCTCCATATTGTACAGCATAGTGCCATACATCTACTGTGCTACTTTCAAACTTGATATAACTGTATGGGAAGGGCAGGGATTTTGTTTAGTCTTATAAATTAAAGATGAGTGTCTTAAAATGTTCAATTACGATCTGGGTCTTGGATCATCATATGCATTCTTGGATCTTGTGAATGTCCCAAGGAAGGGAATATGTGACATCTTTTTTCTAGCATTATTCTTTTTCCTCCCTCCAATAATCACCTGTGATCTAGCACTGGTAACTGTTGGAGGAACTGGATATTTGCGTATGTGTTAATTTCTTTTATGGTCACAAATCACCTGATGTATGAGATAAATCAACAGGCAAGGTCAACTAAGCCAGTTAGTTACTATGGCAATGACCCAGTGTTTAAGTCATGTCAGCTCATTAGTAAGTCAGTCTGTCCATGAGTTGGAGTCTGTGTTATGTCTTGAAGGTGGAGCAACAGAGATACTTTAGGCTTGTATATATCTGTATCTGTAGAGCCGACAAGCTGTATGTATATATGAACACATAGAACTGTATTACTAAAGCCTTATCTTTTACAGTCGTAAATTATTTTGGATTTTAAGCTGCCTCTGGGTGGTGACTGGAACTGTGGGGCAACTACTTCTATGTGGGTATCTTACTCAGATCACCTGCCTCCTGAAACTTCGTCCTTATATCATAAGGAGTAGATACTGGCCTGTCCAAATGTAAAACCTTTACAGCAGTGAGCTGCAGCAAGCCTTGGTCTTGTACACTTCCATCTCCTCCTTGGGTGCATTTGTAAAAAGGAGTTAAGAAATACTCAGTTCCATTTTGAAATAACTGCCGCTTGTTGTGACATCTGAAGTGTACAAACTGGTTAATCTTAACTATGGCCTATTCCAACAAACTATAGTAAAGATTAACCACAGTTTATCTAGATTCAGATATCATGACAAACGACAGTTAATCTGAAATGGAAGCAATACTTTGCTGAGGCTTACTGTGGCTCATTCTTATAATGCTGAACCATGGTTTAGCAGTATATCCGAATACAGCCACTATTTAGACAAGTTAGTGCAAAATGAGGCAGTGCAATTGTTGGCAGGAATGAGAGTCTGTCAGAATATTATACTTGTGCTTAAAGATTGGCACTGGCTACCTGTTGGCTACTAGGCTGAGTTACTATAGGTACAAAAGGCTCTTAATTGTTTGGGACCAGATTACTTAATAGATCACCTTACCCCGTACATACTGATGCAATCACTTTGATCTGTGGAACTTGTGCCATGTCTACATTTGCAAGGAGTAATTCCCTTAATGTGGCAGCACCTGTCCTTTGGACAATTGCCATGACTGTACTGTTTTAGATGTTTGCGGAAAACTTTTCTGTTTCAACTGGCCTATCCAGACATGTAATTTTGTTTCATCTGCTCTTAAATCTGTTTTAGATGTTTTATTGTATGTGGTTTTTATGTTTTAAATTTGTTTTTAAATGCTTTATTTATTTATTTATTCATTCATTTATTTATTTTTTCTGCCCAGAGAATGGCAGGATGTAAATTTAAGTTAATAAATGGTACAATTGGGTATTTTATTCTAAATTACGTTAAATGAAAACAATTTCGTTTCCTTGACTTTCCTCGACATCCTTTTTTTTTTTTTTTTACATGTTGAGAGATTTCAGTTATTTTGATGAAGAAGTAATTTTAAGTAATTTATCTAATGAAATGCGGCCAAATATTTGATTACTTAATCTTGTCTCTTAAGAACAAAAATACTGTAACATTGTATATTTTAAAACATTGCTGCTTTGTCTGTGGTATTCTGAAAAGGACAAAGTTACAATCTATATTGATATATTTCTGCCATCCAGGTAATCACTAACTTGGTGAAAATGTTGAAATCTAGAGATACAAGAAGGAATTTCTGTCCACCAAATCACTGGCTTTCAGAACAGGAGAACATTAGAGCAGATAAGGTAATACAGATGTGGCTGTTTTAAAAAACACTTTCATTCTTTTAAAATCAAACAGATTTTAATTCAGTTTCCTTTTAAAATCAAACTCCTGGTATTAATAATCACATATGTACTTTAGTACAATTCTGGTGTGCAGGTGTTAACCTGACTCCTTGAAGTATTTGGCATGTTTACGTCACTTGTTCTCAGTTCTCTATTTGTGATATATTTGTCATGTCCTATGCATGTTTACTAAGAAGAAAGTTGCACTAAGTTCAGTGGTACATACTTGGGAATAATTTTGTGTAGGATTGTAGCATTAATGCATAAGATATTTGTCATATTCCCTGATAAACTTGTGATGCCTTGCTCTGTTGCCCAGTGGTAGAGTTAATCAGAATTTAGGAATTCGTAGCGGTGTTTTATTTGAGTTGAGCATTATTTTAATACATGGTGTCTGTTTTCCTAGAACATGGTTTGCGGTATCCTAACAGAGCTGTATGTCATTTGAAACTCTGTTTCTGATAATGATCATGATTAAACTGCAGAAAATACTTTTGTTTTAAGGTTTTGACATGAAATATTTAACTATTACATTTAATAAACAACTAGGTTACACAGCTTTATGTGCCATCAGCCAGGCATGTATGGAGAGTGAGAAGAATGGGAAGAATAGGACCTCTGCAGTCTACTCTAGATGGTAAGACAATATTGCTTTGACTCGGAAACTGAAGATGTTGCATCTTTTCTTTCTTTTAACAAATGGAGAGCCTGTTTCTGGAATGTGAGCTTTCCCAATCTGTTGATACAGCATTTAAGAGAATTTGTGCTCCAGTCACAATGCAGTTCATTGGCAATAGCATGCTTCTGAGTTGTAGTTGCTGGGAAACAATACATTGTGCTCATGTCCTCTTTGGGGCTTCCCCAAATATCTGGTTGACCACTGTGGGACAACTAGACAGGATGCTGGACTAGATGAACCCTTGGTTTGATGATGTAGGATTTTTCCTACATTCATGCCAGCAGTTGTTAATATACCAACAGCTAAATTTTACCTAGACAATTGATGGTACCCACTAAAGACCAGTACCTTTTTACATGGCCAGTTGGTAGGTACTTGAAATTCCACTGTATTTAATGTCCTCTTATCTGTGCAACTGATATATTTGCATCCAAAATCAGTTTTCTCTGCCTGTTCACTTTAATTTCTTGATGAAATAAAGGCTTAATCTTCCATAGGTTGTGCCTCTACCTTTCTTGACTGAATGCCCTTGAAATGAAAAAAGATGTGATCAACATGATTGTGTGAAGAAGGGCACATAACAGTGTGTTTATGATTTGTTTAATCCCACTTGACTCCATATGGGCTAGAATCAATTAGTGTGAAAGAACCACTGACTCACATATGGCTATGTTTATTTGTGCTTTTTCATTTACTTAAATGGCAAGCTCTTGAGTTCTAAATGTCTTGTGTATTGATGACTCCATCCCATATTTCTCTTTAAAGATGGAAACGTTGATGGGGCAATGTAGATAAAATTGACTAATTGACCAGAATAATTGAACTGCTGAAGTTAGATAGTGGTTTACCTTTGCTGTACATGCACTTTGTTTTAAAATGCTTTTAACCCTTAGCTTAATAGATAGCATACGTTGACTGTAATTAAAACTGTTTACTGAAAGTTAGGAAAACACTCATTCCAAGGGCTTACAATATTGGTATTTGCCAAAAATTCCCAGCTCTGTTTCTGTTGCACTAAATAGGCACTCTTAATAGCTCTAGTTAAAAATAGCTTGAGGAGCTCAAAAGTATAGTATCTGTTACTGCTGATGCTTGCTATTGAAAGGCCAGCTAGTCACTACTACCCTGCAAACAGATGATGATGATGATGATGAATTGCTTCTGCTTTAATACTCAAGTCATACATACCAGGTCTTCCAAGAATTTTTACCATTCCTGCAGACAGTGTCTGCCTGTGCTTGGGAATAGATCTTTCATCATTTACTCAGATAACTAAAATTTTGTACTTTTTTTGTTTGAGGAGTTTTCAGTTCCAACCAAATTGGTTTGCCTTTGTCCACATGAACATTTATATGAGGTGTACAGTTTAACACAGACTACACCTCTCTTGTTCCAGTGACTATAGCCAGGACTCAGTTAGGGCTATACAATCAAGTGTGTGCATTTGTATACCTGGTGGGACTTCCTACAGTTTCATTTCTGCACTACAGCGTCTCACTTTGCATTGGAGACCACTCCCAGTATCCTTTGAGCTTGGGAGCTATGTGTTGAACAGCACAAAGTATGTGGATGGTTCAGTAGGAAGAAATGCCACCAAGTCTAAGTATATGAGCAGTAACTCCCCACACAACTATTTGGATCTCAGTTTATCATTGCTTTATACAGTCAGCAAGCTTGGCTCTTTGTATGGAGTGGTGTCTTTACCATCCAGAGAAGAATGGAAAGGTAGTATATTGTATTGTGCACTAAAACTGAGCTCTCTCTCCCTCTCCCTCTCTGACTTTCAATTTAAAAAGTGGGGTTGGATCCAGCACCTCTTTCCGTGTCTGAGGAACGACAGCTTGCAATATTGACTGAGCTACCTTTTGTGGTTCCTTTTGAAGAAAGAGTAAAGGTACATCATCTCTTTAAGTATTGTACTTTTGATAGTTAGCATAAACCAATGTATTTGCTAAATCCAGAATCTTGCTACATGATTTGTAAAGGACCCTGTTCTGCAACACAGAAATAGGCGATCTTTCTGGGTGATCCTATCATTCCAGATGCCATTTTAAAATCATAAGTGAGTGGTGGCATGGTTCAAAGGTTCTTCAGTTTTAGTGCCTCTGTCTTAAAGTGGCTGGGGATGTTTGTATGTGTCTCGTGGTGTGATATTTTCTTTTTAAAATCCTAGATGTGCCAAAGCTATTCTTCGCACCTCCTCTCCCAACCTGGTGTAATGAAGGTGTCTTGGACTACAGCTTTCATTAGTGTGCCTAATGCTCACAGATGATAGGAATTGTGGCCCAAAACACCTGTGGGCACCAGGTTGGGGAAAGTTGCCTTATGTGATCACAGCTGTGTATGCCTTGCTGGTGTTTAACAGTCATTTGTTGTTCTGGTTGCAGAGGATGGGCAACACTAGAGAAACAAAGTCCAAAGCGCTGTTATATTTCAGAATGGGGAGTGCCTTTTTTGGGATGGGGTAGGGGGATCCTGACCTCGACCTATAATTTAGTTATAACTTTGAAAATCATCAGCCCTTTGAAGTATACCACAAAGTGCCTATTGTTTAAAGGGCTGTCTTCATCTTCTTAGTTTAAAAAAACTGTAATAACTTTCTAAGGTTCTTTTGTTGACTCTACAGCTTTCAGCTAATTAGCAAACTGAATTCCCAGAATTGTGCTGCCATCAATGTGTGCTAGTCCTATCAAGGAAATGAAAGATAGTTTCATGGGAGAAATAAATCACTGTTTCCCAAAAGGACAATGATAAATGGAGGGGAAACGTGTTGTTTCGCTTTGGTGCAAGACTTACAAGTGGCACAGAACAGAATTATAACTTGAAACTTGCATTCGTCAAGTTTCTTAATGCAGGCATAATACTTTTTTTAACTATTCCCTATACTAACAGTTTACACACATTAACAAATTCTCCAGTAGATTATCATTAAACACAGTTTTGAAAGCAAGCTGGAATGTTGTGAAGTTGTGGGATATTGAAAATCCATATTTAAATGGGATTACCTTTTCTCTCCCTTTTACTACTCGATTTATACAAGATATTTCAAAGGCTGATCTATGCTGACAAACAAGAGGTTCAAGGAGAAGGCCCATTTCTGGATGGAATTAATGTCACTATTAGGAGAAATTATATTTATGAAGATGCGTACGACAAACTTTCCCCTGAAAATGGTAATGTGTTTTTAAATTAATGCTAAAATAAGTTCATGGTAATAAAATCACTTTCCTTGGGAACTATAAAAATATGAGCCAGATACGATTTTCTTGCATGAAAAGCTTACATCCAAATTGTGGGCCAATTTGGTTAGTGCACCATATGAAGATGAATAATTTTCTACCTTGGAATTCCACCTATCTATCTATCTATCTATCTCCACCGGGCTCTTGTGAAGCTGTGTTCTATTTGGGATTTTTAAAAAGCTTTTTTTTTTATTAAAAAAAAATGCCTGTTGCACATTAATTTTGCCTAGATTTCTTTGATGTGTTACCTGTTTTTTCACATGTTGTGAGTGGATATTCATACTTTCAGTAGGATTTCAAACATTTAATATGTGAACAGCTTACTGGTGGATAGACTGTTGTAAGTTGAAAGAGCTCGTGATCTGAATAAAAGAAGGCAGTTTTGCTTCATCTTTCAAGGCGAAGATTTGGTGGTGAAGCTGTACTTGCTTTCTAATTAAGGACAGAACCACTGTAGAAATGTTAAGTTCAGCGAGCAATAAAAACAGAGGGGCTTCATTCAGTCGTTGAGTTCCAGAAATAAACCTTGTAAGTCTTAACATGGAGTCATCTGATGGGAGTTCTCTAGCAGCACCTTACAGGGGCGCAGGTTCCTCATCGCTTATTTAGAACGACTTGTCCTGAAGAAAGCCTGAACCAAATGCACCTTTAATTTTTGTTTAAGTGGAACTGCAATTCTTTTATAACATTAGGCATGTTAATATGGTCAACAGACTTCATAACATGTTTAACTTTACCCACCAGTGGATTTTTGTAAAAAACAAAACAAAAAACCAACATGAGGGAATCCATTACACTGGGACAATATTGATGAGTTTTAGCTCATGAACTTTTAGATTGCATATTTTATTAACCCTTTAGGCACACCACTGTATAGTAGAAATAAAAAAATTCCTTCCTGTAGCACCTTAAAGACCAACTAAGTTAGTTCTTGGTATAAGCTTTCGTGTGCATGCACACTTCTTCAGATACACAGTGTGCATGCACACGAAAGCTTATACCAAGAACTAACTTAGTTGGTCTTTAAGGTGCTACAGGAAGGAATTTTTTTATTTCGACTATGGCAGACCAACACGGCTACCCATCTGTCACTGTATAGTATTTCTTCAGAAAGTTGTCTTTAAATGCATGCATGTGTAAAGAGTTGTGCATTTGCAAATTCTTACATAACTTGTTTTCTCTTTCTCTAGAACCAGATTTGAAAAAACGAATTCGTGTCCATTTACTTAATGCCCATGGTCTAGATGAAGCCGGTATTGATGGGGGTGGAATATTCAGAGAATTTCTGAATGAACTGCTTAAATCAGGATTTAACCCTAACCAAGGTTTTTTTAAGACCACTAATGAAGGACTGCTTTACCCTAACCCTGCTGCACACATGCTCATTGGAGAGTCATATGCAAGGCACTACTATTTCCTTGGGAGGATGCTTGGAAAGGTAAAAAATAAATAAAATTGCAGATATATATGAATAGGAGCTGCTTGTGTAGTATATGAGATAGAAGTGGATTTTTTAATGGAATGTTTTCAGAAATGGAAAGTACTTGGGAAACAATAATGGGTTTGTATCCATTTTCTTTGCCCTTTCTATGAAGAGAAGAGCGTCTTCATTTTGATCATGTGTTACATTTGCTTTAACGATATTGATGGCTAAATGCGCACAGCTGCATTCTTCATGCTTGACATTCTTACCACTTGAGGGGGTTACTTTCCTAATGCTCCATGTTTTAAGTGAAAAGATACACACACCATTTTTGGCTAAGATATTTTCCAAGCTGAATCTCCTTCACACACAAAATTAACAAGACTTCGTTAGCAGGTTATAGATTATGAAGTCTGAATGATCACTAGTGTCTGGTAAATTTCTGTTTCAGGCAGACAATGATAGATAGATAGATAGATATGATAATGAACTCTCTGATTTGATAGGGTTTTATTCATAGAATCTCAAACCTGGTCATGGTGTCAAGTTTTAGTTTTTCAACATCAGGAAAAATGCATATGATTTCCACCAAGATGATTCATTTTCCTTCCCAACCCAACCCAGCAACTTTTTTTCTTGTCTCTAGTTCATGGAGCAGGACCTAAGGTTCTGAGCCGTGATAAGTTAAACAAAAGAACAGGATTATATTAATTACCATTGTTCCTGATTCTCTAGTTCCGCCCTTAACTTCCAGTATTGACAGTCATTTCATTGAGCTCCCACAGTGACACCAATTGCACAGAGGGGCGAAGGTGCAGTAGAACAATTTCACACATTGTTTTTAGGTGTACACCTAAGATATTTTAAGTGTAGATCAAAACATGTAAATCACGAACCTCACAGGTGTGTCTTTGCAAACTTGTGTCATCGGGAGCCTTGTTGAGTTGGAGCACTCTTGACTGCACACTCTGGATTTGTCTCAACATGGTGTGTGAAATGGCCTTTGCCATCTGGCCATGTCAAGGCTCCACATAACAACACTAGAGAACAGTTTGTGCTGATCTCGGAGCTACTTGTAACTGCTAGAGAAGACATGTATTGGATCTGGAAGACTTGCCTCGCCAACATCTAAAATACAAAAGCCTCTATATTTTACCTGGATATTAACAGGTTAATTGTAGTATTAAAAGGGGAGTGGGGGAAGTTTGACTTTGGGTTGGGAAAAGCTGAGTGTCATGGCTGTTCTTATACTTTGAGATCAGAAGGAACCCAGTTACTTGTCATTTTGAAAGCAGTCAAATATTGATGTGTGTGTGTTCTGTGTTTACATAAGGCACAAAATGACTACGTTATTTAATAATTAGCTGTACCCAGGTGCAGAAACACCCTTTAACTGGCATGTTTGGAAAGCTGATGAATTCAGTAGCAAGATAAGGCACGGTTTTACTATTTGGTCCCTGCCAGTATTGTGGTTTTAGTTAAAGACTTTATTAAATTCTTCGGTTTTATAAAAATGCTTACCTTTTATCCATTTGCAAATAATTTCTGAAATGCTGCAGTTGTTTAGTCTTTGTATAAATAAACTGCATGCCATACAAAGGAAGCCGTCTGAAATCCACAGAAATTTCTTATTTGTATAAATAAAAAATGCAGAGAGTGTTGCTGCTAAGAGCTCTATTTATATGACAGTGTTATCAGAAAACAAATACATTAACATTGAATGATTTACCTATATTCTGTGTAGCCAGCCATTCAGTGGTAATCACCTAGTATAGTTTAGTTAGTGTTGAATATTTCTTACCCCAAATATTTTTAATCCCCCCAAATGTTTACTATTAAATAAAATAAAGAGCATAAATAAATACTAATACAGCAGGATGAAAGCAGCATAGGGTAGGACATTATCATTGATCTTGTTCTAAAATATTACAAAAATACCCATTTTACCATAAACATGGCTTATATGTATTCTTTTGTAATAAGTTATCTTAGTTACTGTGGATCAAATTTTCTCAACCCATGCAGATATCCATTTTTATTTTTTTTAAACTCTCTTGTTCCAGTTCTGTCTTGAATAAATTGTATTATATCCCTGGCAATTTATAATAATACACATTAAAAGCTCTTCATTGTGGTAGTTGCAATTATTACCCCCTCCAAATATCTTTGAACTATAGATGCTTTATATCACAGTCCTACCTAACCATGTCTACTAAGAAGCAAGTCCTATTGAATTCAGTGGGGCCTACTCCTAGGTAAGAAAGGTTAGGATTGCAGCTGTAACTACTTAGGATTACCACATTTATAGAACAATCCTATGCACTTCTACTTGAAATAAGTCATATTCAGTTCAGTGAGGCTTACTTTTAGTTATGGAGGGTATGAGGTAATAGATTCATTGGCTCAATAAATCAGTTTAAAACATTTTGATAGACTAATATTGATCAAATAGGCAGCAGATTTTGAAAATAAATTCAGGTTGAACTTTCAGACGGCAACAGAGACATTATGAAACTGCAGGGAATATCTTCAGGTGATGGCAACTACAGCAGAACCAAGTGTCTGAAAATGTTGAGTTGCTGTTTCAGAACTGTTTCACTTGCATGCTTTTCAGTTTTTAAAAATCATTTGCCTGAAACTCTCATGATTAAGTATGGCTGCAATCCCAACTCCACTTACCTGGGAGTAAGCCTAATTGAATCTAGTGCTTTGGAGCAGAGATGGTTCATTTTTGTGTGTGGCAATATTACTCAACTTCCAAGAACTTCATGGCAGACACAAATTCTAGAGGGAAGGTTTTCTCCAGTACTGCATTTCCACCATGGGAAAAGCATGTTGAACTTTCATGTCATGCAGTTGATGAGGGACCAGGTGATTTGCTAGAAAACTAGACACTCCTAAGGGGAACAGGAGCAGATCAGATATCTGAGCCTACTCTATGCTTTGAAGAACTCCTAGGTTGGCTCTATCCTTCTTTATCGTCGCCTCAAATAGATGTCAAATAAAAACTAGAAATCTTTTTTTGTAATCTTTTTAAGTCTCCTAAAATAATTTTTAAAAATGGCATTAAGTAAACTGGCTGATATTCTACTTTGGTTGTTTGGGCCTTTTTATTCAATATTTTAATAGTACAAATAAATGTGGTATTTGAATAATTTCAAAATAATATGAATTTGCTAATGATTCAGTAGTATAGGAACTCAGTATTGTTCAACAGATTTTAAAAATTCCCTCATACTAACTTATTTTTGAAATGGTTTTAACATAACTAATATGCCTGTCTTCCGTATACCAGTTCCTTTCACATAACCAATTATCTTTTCATTACAAATGGCTAAACTTAGTACCAGCATTTATAAATATGTGTCCAGCACTAAAGGACTACTAAAAGTGTGGTATTTTAACACTAAATCTTTGAAAGGGAAAAGATTGTATTGATTGATTGTGATATTTATTGGGTCATAATGTATTTAAATTTTCTTTAATGCATATGTTAGTGATTGTTTACTGTGATAAAGTGCACAAAGGTCTCTGCAAGCAATTCTACATGGAAAGAATTACCTCATGTCAGTGGTCACTTCTCAATTAAAAGTTCCATTAGCAGATGATTCCAGCTTCTGGTTTGTGTACTGATTGCATTTTATAGCTCCTAAATCAGGCTTCCTAGACAGGGAATAAATAAACAGTTAAAGTATGTGGTAATGGCATCCTGATCTTCTTTTGCCTTTGGAAACACCTAGGTCCATTTAAGTCAATTAAGTTCAGAATATTTAGTGGAATAAATTGTCATGTTTGAACTCTTACTGAAAATGAGTACTCTGCTGATTTGAAGATATTGATTCCTCTCAATACGTGTTCCCACCACATGGATTAATTATAATTACCTCTGCCCACTTGTTGTTTTTTTAAACAAATGCTTCATATAGAAAAGTTATACTTCTTGCTGGTAATTTTATTCTAAGAACTCATCTTCATGAACTTGCAACAGGATAATTCTTTTGAACAAACTAATTCTGGGACACTCGTGCTCTTAAGGGCCTGTGGCTATCCGTGCAGAGTGGCAAAAATGCTTCCTTAATGCGGATCATTATAGGAAATTGTAGTCTTGTGATTCTTGTTCTGTGCACAGAAACAGATGTGCAGATGTGTGAAATATGACTTTGAAACTTCTGCTTGGAAGATAAGCACAAGTCCTCCCATATCTGTTTGTAGTTTTGGTTGTCTGTAAAAATGACTACAGAAGCTGCTGGAGAAGTAGCAACAGCAATTGGTATGATTATTGTAGAATATTTAGAAGCAAATCTGTGTAATTGAAACACCAGAGGCCCATAACATTGTCCTGTGTGTCTGCTTATAATAGAAGTACGTAGCTATTTTTCTGTTTAATATGTGTGAGTAATAGTTTCTTTCAGTGTAAAAGAGTAAATTAATCATTCAGGGGATCGTGAATTTGATGAAAGGAGCAATAAATGATATAAATAAATACTGAGGATTGTATGCAATCACTGTGTGAGCTGAAGGCAGTTTCTACAACTGTCTTTTTCTGTTCCCACGCTCACCCCTGAACAGTGGGGCCATGCCATATGGGGACTGCAGTGTGGTTGTGGTTGTTGTGCAACTCACGTGAAATTAAGTGGAGCACCATTGGGTCAAGATCCCTCCATCTGCTTTCAGGTGATTCGTTTTCCAATTGCAGTGCCATATGACACCCCCCCCCATGGTTCTGGAGAGGGGTTTGAGGGGTAGAGAGAGCTGCTGGCAGAAGGGGGGGGGCGGTGAGTAGAAAAGTTGGCTGCACAGTTTTCCACTTGCACAACCATTGAATATAAGTATGGGTGTTTAAGTAAAAGGATTTAAGTAAAAGGATATAACAGTGTAATACATCGGGGGAAATGTGTTTGAGACAGGACAAAAAAGTATGATTTAACAAACAAATAAAATAGAATGTTTTATTTTAGTATTGTATTATTTTTAAATTGTAAAAATACCAAGTTTGTCTTAATATTCTGCTGTATATTAAATCTGAACATTAGGCTGCTGTGGCTGCAGAAGAAGGCCATATTAGGGGAATATTTAAGAAAAAATAAAAAGTCTGTTAAATGATACAGTGGATGCATTTGAATATCTACATTAAATCACAACTTAGCAAGACACGACTGAGCTTCAGCAGACCTCAGACTTGCACGCTTCTTCTCCCATGTGGTCAGAATGAGTTCAGAAGCAACCATCTTAGCTTAACAGCATTTTGCACGCTTAAGAAAAATCGGTACCACAAGCTTCCAAACTTTTCTTCCTGGCTGCATGGGAGAAGGAGCATGGAGTGCTCAAGCCTGATGTATTTTTAGTTTTTAAATTTGAAAATGAAGGACCAAGGTGAGCTTGGCTTGATCAAGAAACCCCAGAAGTCTGGGCATGTGTGCACCTACTTCAATGTGTGGCTTATTATATTTTGCCATGTAGAAAGAGAAGAGCTTAACTGTGACTAACTTATCAAAGAACTGCTATACATTTCGCAGATGCCTATTTTAAAAACTTAGCTTTTACACTAATTGGAATATTAACTGTTCATCTCACCTTGTTTATACAATGAATGTTGCTTTTGTCTTTTATATTTGGAGAAACTTGGCTATGGGAAACTGTGCCATCTTGATTATAATTTTAATTAAACACAATCAAGGTGGCCTAAAAATGTTTTATATAGTTTTTAGATTAAGTTATAAATGTTTGCTGTGGAGCTACCTGAAGATTGATAGATCTGCATTTGAAAAGCATTATTTTTATATTGATTCTTAATGTAGTAAATTACTAAAGTTATTTGGCAGCAAACAGAAATGGCCTGTGATGTTGTTCACATTTATTCTCCTGATAGCACCACAATTTGCATTAATTGCATTGCTAGTGCACTCACTTATATTAAAAGGCTTCTACGATAATTAATCCTTTTTATTTCAAATCATTTTGGCACAATTTCCAGCAATAAACACTCATAAAAGACAGACACTTGAAAAATAACGTGCAGGTTCTTTCAATATACCTATTGCTATTTTCCCTTGACAAGGAGTTATTGATAGGCTTCTAGGAGCCAGTGTTAACATGTGGCTAAGAATTAAGACCCATATGAAAAATGGTAAGTGGATTATTTTGCATAAAAAATAGACAGTTCTTGAATCTGTGTAATTAACCTGTGTTTAGAAAATACCTTGATTTATGCCTACATTTGTATTTCAGTTGCATACATTATGGAAATTTAATTTATAATCCATTTAGCTGATGTGATCATAGTGTTTAGGGCCATCATTTATTAGTGCTTGTATATTAAATGCTTTAAATGCCTAAACCTGACTTGTGTTGGGGGTGGGGAGGGGGAAAATATATGTAAGGATGCAGAAGTATTTGGTGAGTCAGTGATTAAATTCAGCTTCAGATTTCAGGTAGCTTTGATATATTTACCAAAGTTGTGGAGTGTGTGTGTCTGTCTGTTACTAATTCAGAATAGCAAACTGTGACCATACAGATTGCAAATTAATCATTTACACTTGAAGTTTACTTTTTCAGCTACACAAAGAAAGGTTTCAGTTTTCATCCCTTTCCTAAAAATGCCTCCTTGGCTTTGATCTTGGTATTCATACATTATTGGGGCTAAACTGTCACACAGTGTTTGTGTGTGAAGGTATTTTGATAGGGCATCATTAGGAGATTTGTGCTTTTTACTGCCCTTCGTGGTTCTTTAATTTTTTCTTGACCCTGAATACAGAAAGTTTATGAAGATTTGCATTTGGAAATAGAAGGAAGGAGCCCCTCTGTGCTCATATACATGCTGTTAATGAGAGTAATTATGGCAGCTCATCCAAGAGCAGAAACCTAAAGACCTATAGCGGAGGAGTATAGGATATAGAGCTAATTACAAATGAAACAAACAAACCTAGAGTAGCACAATCTGCAGCTTCCAGTGTTTAATTGAAAGCTGTCATTAGCTATCACTTTATGGTCAGATAGATAAGCGCATTGTTCTGAATGTCTAGGTGAAAGCAGTATATGTCTACCATTGATAAATAGGGTGGTACATAATTCAGTTTAATACTATAACAGCCAGTAAATGCATTGGAATTAAGGACTCTTAGCATATAGAGCGTGGGGTTGGTGTTTGCCTATCCAAAATCCTGGTGAGGTATGGAAAAGAAAGGCGGTTATATTTTAAGGGCCAGAAAACATTCTAGCAGTGAATTGACCGAGTGACCCAAGGACATTGGTTCACTTGTAGGATAACTTGAATTTGAAGCTGCTAGATAGCAGCCGTGGTGCATACCTACTTTTGAAGACTTTTTCTAACTTTGATTTTAATGCATTATTGGTAGATAGCACACTGATTTTTTAAAAATGTGCAACCTTTCTGTTAGACACCAGGCACCAAGGCTACCTGAAAAAAAACAACCCCTAACTTTACTGCATTTATAAAATAACAGTAAAACAATAGCAATACCCATAGCCTTGTAATATTTCATACAATGTAGATGCATTAAAAAGTTTGTACACAATTAACCATATGCCTCTCTCGCTCGGGGTTTGTTACTGCATTTAGCTCTTCTGCCCAAGTGCAGAATTTGGCATGGGGTATGGATTCCCATGTTGTGAGAATCTCTCCTTTCATGTAAATAAATGGGGGGAAGTGGATACATGTCTTTTCTGGGTGGAATCTCAAAATATAAAATGGGGTGGCTGGGTGGATGAGAGGGGAATTAGATTCAGGGCTGGGAAGGTTAAGCACTCCTTAGTTCCTTTGACCCTTTCCATTACTAGCAATGGTAAACCAACCAAGTAAACATGGCCATACAAATCCTCAAAATTTTCATAACGCAGAATTCACCTTCGTATGGGGAGAGGTGGTCCTTGAGGTATTGCAGTCCTGAGCTGTTTGTTCATAAGTCAAAACCAGCACTTTGAATTGAGCTCAGAAACTAATTGGCAGCCAGCACAGTTCAAACTCTGTAGCCCTGGTGAGTAACCTGGCCACTGAATTCTGCACCAGCTGAAGTTTCTGAACTGTCTTCAGAGGTAGCCCAACATACAACACATTAGAGTAATCTAACCTAGAATGGGGCTAAAGACAAAATCAAAGTTTCCAATGTAAGTAGAATTGACTGAATACACACAGGAGATAAGCTGCCATTTATTCAGTAAGGAGATGGTCTTTTTCATTTTGACTTCAAATAAAAGCATTCAGGTTTTCTTATATAGTGTTTTGGCAACTGTTAAATGACGGAAAGAGATTCTCTGCAACTCTACCATGGCACAGCTTGATTAAGTCATTTCTGAGTTTTTATGTTGCTAATTACTTTATGTATTTATGAGACTTGTTTTAATGTTTTTGTTTATGCATTTTTTGTATTGCCTTTTCTGATACATACTGCCTTATACTGATACAAACTGCCAGATGACCACTTTTGGTGAAGGGCAATATAAAAATATCGAAATAAAATATTTACATGGGATGGATGATATGAATGGGGGAACTTGTATAGCACTCCCATAGATGGAGGAGATGTCTTGCTAAGTTTCTGAAGTGAAAGGACATAGTAAATACTTAGCTTCTGAAGTATATAAAAATAATTCTCAACTTTACATTTTTTTTAAAAGGCTTTATATGAAAATATGCTTGTCGAGCTTCCATTCGCCAGTTTTTTCCTTTCAAAGTTGTTGGGAACAAGTGCAGATGTGGACATTCATCACTTGGCTTCACTAGATCCCGAAATGTACAAAAACCTACTTTTTCTCAAGAGCTATGAAGGGGATGTGGAGGAACTTGGGCTGAATTTTACTGTGGTGAATAATGAATTGGGGGAAGCACAGGTAAGGGACTTCGGCTTTTAAGTTCTCAGCAATGTTTCTATTCAGATGTCATAATGATAAAGCATATGTTCATCAATGACTTTGTAACTTGGAGTCAAAGCATACAGGCACTCTTTATTGATACTCATCAAACTAGCTTTTATGGCAAGTCACATATGCCTTTAGATACAAGCTTTGGTTGTTATAGGGGAAATTATTACATAATTTTTGTATTTAAATTAAAAATGCTTTGCATCAACCTCAAGTTCTTCAGTTTCATCAGAAGCACTTAGACATTGGGATATGCAGAGAATACTGCTTTACAAGTGTCACAAAGTGTTTGCCTGTTTGACTTGCCTGTTGAATTGTTTTCATAAATAGTTGTAGTTGATGACTCTAAAATGTTGGTATGGAATACTGAATTTGTAGACATTCAGGATGCTATGAAGGGCAATTCTACATGGTAGGTAATGACTCGAATAGAAAACCCTAATAGTGGGTTTTCAAAAGTATACGAGCTCGAATACAAAAGAACTGGACAATTAGTTCCAGAGGAACTTTGCATTGTGCTTTTCAAACAGGAACCCCTGCTATGTGGCAAACCCTCACTGAAACAGAGGAGAATTTGAAAAGCAGTGTGTGATTCACTAAGGGGGTCCTGCTCAAGCCCTTGGGTGCACCTAAAGTATCTTGTTGGATCTCTGCCATTGTAATTACTTCTGCTGGGTGCTTCTGAGAATATCCTTGTGAAAGAATTTAAGAAGAACAATTTCATATCTTAATTGACTGTCTTTATAAGGAAGCAGTTCAGCTACCAATAAAGGAAAGCTATTATTACTTGGAGAAAATCCAGTCTCAGACACAATCCTAATCATACTATTCAGATCAAGGGGACTTTTATGTAAATCCAGTTAAAAGTAGGGTCTTAAGTACAGGTGACCCATCTGTCCCCCTGAAAGTCTGCTGGATATTGGGTAGAGAAGTCCGGTAAGAGGCCACTGTTAAAACAAAGTCAACAAGAGCATCAGGTAGAGTTTAGCCATTGTACTGTTACTTGCAGAAGATACTTGTTGCAATTGGCCACGCCCATCAACCTCACCCCCTGCTCATTGTGTCCATTTTGCTAGTTGAAAACATTATGTACCAGAGTCTCGGATTAAACCACAATATCCTAAATTTGGGTGTAATGATAAGTATTGAGGTAGAAAGGGAGGTGGATTTCATTTAGAACCTAGCTTTAATTCCTGATGATTGCTTAATTGCTTAATAATGCCTAATAAATACATCCCAAATCTATCACCATCAACCACATTGTTCATGATGGGGCTCTTCAGGCCTTGGACTCTGGCATAGGAACTTGTGTTACATAGTCAGACCACTGGTCTATCTAGCTGTCGGTTATATATGCTGGCAGCACCTCACCAGAGTTTCAGATGCTCTCCCTCTTAGTTTACAGCCCTTCCGTCCTTTCAAAAAACTTAACCGTTTCAAGGAAAACAAATTGGAAAGTGTGATGATGCCGTTGACTTCACAGAAGTGTTGACAGTGTTCAATCTGTGTTGATTAAAACTTGGCAATGGGAATTGAATGGTATATTGGAGGGCACTAGAATTGCAGTAATTCCAAATAAATGTGTGTTGCTATTGTGCTCGGTAGTCTTGACACAAAAGGCATCCAACCACAGAGGCCTCCTCCTAGACTAGAAATTTTTGATAATGGAGCAAAGGGCTGCATTAATTAGTAAATCTAGACCTGAGTGTCAGCAGGGGCAGCTTGCCCTGTTTTGCTGCCTGAGGCAGAGCGGGAAGGGGCCATGCCCCAGATAGAGCCTCGCTTACCAGTGCATGACTCCTGGTGAGATCTTGTGAGAGGTCAGTAATATCTTGCTGGAACCTGGATACCACAACCTGGGATTCTGCCATCTTAAGGGTAGACTGGCCCCAAGTGTCACATTAGATTCTGGTGACTGGGAGGTCTAGAACAGGCTTCCTCAACCTCAGCCCTCCAAATGTTTTGAGACTACAATTCCCATCATCCTTGACCACTGGCCCTGCTAGCTATGGATCTTGGGAGTTGTAGGCCAAAAAAACACCTGGAGGGCTGAGGATGAGGAAGCCTGGTCTAGAATGTTCTGAGTACTGTATCCAGTTTCTCTCACACACAGCCCATAATGATTTTCAGCAACAAGGGGGTTGAGCTAGATCTAGCATGGCTTGGGGATACTCCACCTGGTGCCATTGCTGAGACTTTGCTGTATCCGAGATCTTGGGGCCTATAAAGCACTTCGCTAGCCTGGTTGGGTGACATCCTCAGCCCCACCTTTCATACATGCGTAACGGACCCAGAATGTGCCATCAACAGATACCCACAATGCTTTTTTTTGTGGGGGACGATGCATTTTGAATTCAGGAATCTTCTCCAGAATTTTGGCAGAGTAGAACTGATTCATTCCTGGCTCTGCCAAAACTTCACTGACTGGAACTCCTTGCATTTGCTCATCCCTAATTATATATTAAAATATTTGTGGTCAGAATGTTAAGTGTATTCTTGAAATAGTTTGCTTCTATATTGCAGCTGAATCTCGCTGATAAAGCCTCTTTAGGGGAATGTTGATTTTTTTATTTATTCATGGAATAAGTTCTTTTGGGTTTGGGTGTGGTCAAAATGAAAGGAAAAACATTTAAAAAGGTATATTGCCGGTTTAAAGACCTGTGAACTATGGCCTGCATAATTTTAAATAGACTTTATAGTTATGCCATCTAGTGGCAGAAGGTGCAACAGAACTCCTGCCTAAATTTAGTTAGTAAGGAAGGACCGGGTTTTTAATTTTGGCTCATATCACGCCGTAAATGCCCATCTGCATTGATATTTCTACGTACAAATAATTCATGAGTGATCAACAGTAATATTGGGTGATATATAGGCTGATATGCCACCAGATCGTCATCAAGGATATTAGGATTTAGGAAGAAAAACAGTTCATAAGACTGACATTTATTTCATAGAATATTTTTATGTTTTACAGGTGGTTGAACTGAAGCCTGGTGGAAAGGATATTCCTGTCACTAGCGCCAATCGAATCGCATACATCCATCTTGTGGCAGACTACAGGTTAAACAAACAGATCAGGCAGCATTGCCTTGCATTTAGACAGGGTCTTGCCAATGTTGTTAATCTTGAGTGGCTTAGAATGTTTGATCAGCAAGAAATTCAGGTACTGTTGCATAGCTCTGTGGACAAAATAATTTAGTAATATAAACCTTTGAAAATCCTGCCTGAAACTAAACTATGCACCTATCTTTCCCTATCTGTTCTAGGTTTTGATATCTGGTGCACAGGTTCCTATTAGTCTAGACGACCTTAAAACTTTCACAAACTATTCAGGCAAGTATATTGTAATTCATATGATAAATAAGATAAAATCAAAGGCATGAGCCAGGAAGGTTGAGCCACAATTTTCAATTGAAGAATTAACTGTGTTTAACTTCTCCCCATTTCATGGGATTCAAATTGGTTCTAGATTTTAGTTGGATCATTTTCCACATCACAATTTTAAAGAGCAATACTTAAAACAACAGCAACCAGTTACAACAAAGTCCTTTATTGGCTCAGTTTTATATTAGGGAGCTCTTGGATTATGCCCAGTGCCACAAAGAAGACTGAGAACACCAAATATATAATAATGTCATACAAATGTACAATAATTCATGATGATCAGAATGCCTAAGAACATCTGCTACAATGAGTTTTTAAAGCTACATTAATGCTCTCATAGGACATGAAAGAAAATACTCAAATGTAGTCCATTTTCAGTATATTATCTTGGATTTTAGTGTTTCAAAACCTGTGGCAGTCATTGGTGGGAGACCATGTCACACTATGTCTGCTGTTTCCCTTCTACTAATCTGGGTCCAACCCCATAAATTTAAATATGCATATGTTTAATGAAAAGATAGTGAACCTTCCAGCTGGAAACTCTATAATTGAAAGTCCTGCTTGCTGTATTTGGTATTGTACCCTTTCCCCATGGCACTGAGGCTCCCAGCTGGGTCTTCTTTCCCCATATTGGCCTGGCTCAGACTTGCTTAGTCTTTGAGATGGAACTATCCAAGGTGCCTTCTCACGCATGCCTTTGTTTTTCACCATTTCTGCTTAATGTGCAAATGTTGCATTGATTGAGCTCTGTTTTAGAATGCTGGGCTGCTTCCGAAATGTGCTGAATCTTATGATGTTGCACATTTATTGAATCCCTGAAACGGCTAAGATGGAATGGGGCATGCCATTCTGTTGCTCTCAGTACCAATGTATCAGGTGGTTCAGAATATGTTGGTTCTTTTGCTGGCACATGTGGGCTGTATAATCTGCACATCTGATTTTCTGCAGTGAGTACTGTAAGATGTTTGAACAAAAGAAACCAGTATTGAGGAAACGTGCAGCATGGCTGGCATTAGATGAGATCTGATTGACGCATTTCAATCATTCAGATTTATCAGTGTATCCGGAATGCACTGTAGCTGTCTCCTAATACTATATTGTAATAGCGCTGTTCAACGTTGACACAATTTGTTTTTCTTTTGGAAAATTGTAGGTGGTTATTCTGCAGATCATCCAGTAATCAAAATCTTTTGGAGAGTTGTAGAAAGTTTCACCGATGATGAAAAGCGTAAATTGCTTAAGTTTGTGACAAGCTGTTCACGGCCTCCACTCTTGGGGTTTAAGGTATCTGTGTTCCTGAAATTGGCTTAACAGAAGCATAATCTGATATATTGCAGCCATTCCCATGCTTTAGCACATTAAGAAATAATTGCTCAACAATTTAAGGAAAAAAACCACAATATATAGGAGTACTCAACATTTGCACACAACATTAAGTGCTCATCAGTTCTTCTGCCTGATTTTTGGGGGTTCCTCCATGCCACTGACACATGGTGAAGTATTTTCAGGAGACTAGAGTAGAGGGCATTGAGGGATTTTGTGTTCTTCATTGAGTAACTATTTCTAGACCTTGAGAAATAAGGTTTCACTGATCCTCTGGCTTATCACATATTCTATGCCGCCCATCTCTATTTTTGCATTTTCTGTTGTGTCTGGAATGATTCGTTAACTTCTTGATATTGTGAGCTGCTTTGAGTATGGCTTACCATTGGGAATCAGCATACATATACATGACAATGTACAGCTTTGTATTTCTTATAAGCCCGTTACAGGGACTGTTCCTACCCAGAAAAATCCTGCCACGTAGTGCATATTATTTGACATGAGGAGCAGGAAAGATGCTTCCTCCATTTATGGGCAAAGATTCCCAACAGCTGTTACCGCTGTCTGATAATTGTGTAGGTTGATGAATAACTCCTGTCAAATGCCAAGAGCTGTTATTGTTTGCCCACCAAGCTCAGGGAAATGTACTGTTACCATGCTGCGCCCAAGCAGCATAGGAGCCCTGAGATAAGTAGCATAATTCAGTGTGACTATTACAAATGCTGTTGCAGTGCTTTTTTGAAGATGAAGAGCACCATGTACTGTAAGTAGTAATTAGTATTTGCAGTGAAATAAGTGGATTCATTTAATGAAAAAAAAAATATCGAGGGCAGCAATTAGTACAAAATGTCTTCGGTAATTAATTGTACATAGCTGCATTAAAGTAGAAGATAATTAAATGTTACTGTTAAGAACATAACTTTCTAATAGCCTGGCTTTGAAATCTTGTCCATGCTACATTGTGGAACCTTCACCTTTGCTAAAGTTAGTTCAGACTCATTTAGAAGAATGCAGTATGTCTTGAAGTACTTTTACTTATAAATAGCACAGTCACGACTTGCACTGTTTAAAAAAGGGGGGGAAATGGAAGCCTTTACTGCCAGCAGCTTCAGCTCACAATAACATATGCTCAAGCTAATTAAAGTTTAATAAGTTTAATAAATGAGATTGTTACAGACAAAAAAAAAATCATTAAAGTGCAGTTGGAAATTGTTAAGTTCCAATCAGGTCACACGATAAATTGATGATGCTTCTCACTTCTCTACTATTGCAGTTTCCCGTTCCACAGTATTTAATTATTCAACAAATGGTGCCCTTGGCTTGACATTTCAATATAGAACTTCATTTTTAACATTTTTAAAGCTTAAAGTAGGAAAATTCAATTAGCATTTTGAAAGGAACACTAAAAATACAGCATTTTATCTATGACATACATTTTAAGGCCTCCATTTAAACAATAATTTAACTTAAAATCTCATTAACCTTCTGGCATGGGGTGTTAGGATTTTTTTAAAAATTTTTTTTGCAGTTTCTAAAACCAGACAATCTATTTTCACTCACCAAAGAATTTGATTAAATTAATAAACTCTTGTAAAGAAAAGGAGAGCTTTGGATATAATGTGGAAATGTCTTAGGCACCCCTAGGGTTGGGGTGGGGTGGGAGGAGAGATCTTGTTTTCTAAGAACTGAGGAAAACCTATTTTCCTTTTTTGGGGGGTGCGGGAGGGGTAAAACCATTTTACACCTTGGGAATGTTCTTATTTTGTTAGAGGCAGAGTTGTTAAGTAGTTAGATCAGAGCTTTCCAAACTGTGTGTCGTGACATGTTAGCGTGTTGGCTGCAGTGTGTAGGTGTGTCTTGCAAACGCTCCCTGCACTTCTCCCGGTGCTGGAAAGGATTGTTTTCACCTCTGGTTTGCTAGTAAAACTGAATTACTGTGTCACGAACTGACACATGTCTAAAAAGTGTGTCACCAACATGAAAAAGTTTGAAAAGCTCTGAGCTAGATGAATCGGGAATAGGCAGCATGTCTGTGACCAAAATGTTCCTTCAAAGCACTTTGATACGGTTTGACATTTTTGGGAGTACCAGATAATAATTTCTCTGTGTGTTTGTGTGTGTGAGAGAGAAAAAATGTATTTGATTCCTCAGATGTTAGAAAATGATTACTTTCTGCTGAGAGCTGACCTCTGGACTCCACACAACAATCTCCTCACCCCACCCGCCATGCTCACAATGGTGTAACGCGACATACTTTTTCTCTAAGTGTTCTATTGCTGTAAGAAACAAATGGTTTGAGGATTATTTAAATGTATGTGTAGATAAACACCAAGTGCATATTACAGATTGCTCAGCTTCATAAGACATCTTGATTCCTGATAAACACATGCAAATTAGCTTTTCAGTGAATCAGTTAGGCTTTTAACGATAGAATATGTGTTTTGTGGAACAACAGTTGTGTGTTTGTTTTTAATCTATGGGCTAATAATCACATTGCTGTGTTAAGCTTACACAAGAATCTCAATGCTAATCCAGTTTTACTTTAACAGATGACTTCCATGCTGTATCAGAAGCTGCTTTTGAAACTCCTCTCGATTTCAAAACCAGCATTGGCCTCTTTTAAAGAAATTCTGCTTCTTCAACCTTTCTGTGGATCCTGGCCAAAATCTCAAGCTGGCAACTATCATTCCACAACACTGTTGAATAGTAAAATTATAAAAATGAACTGATGTGGGCAAAATACCTTGTAGTTGCCCATTTCACATAAAATTCCACAATAGGAGGTTATTGTGACTTCAGAAGCTAAAATAGTGTATCTCTTAATACACGTTTAGGGGCTTCTTTAAGGCTACAAAGAAACTTTTATTTGGATTGTTTTTTTCTCCTTGTTTGGATGTTTGCTCTAATCCTTGTTTCATCGTTACATCTTTTCTCCTGCCCCAGGAATTGTACCCTGCTTTTTGCATACACAACGGAGGCTCTGATTTAGAGCGACTACCCACTGCCAGTACCTGCATGAATTTATTGAAGCTTCCAGAGTTTTATGATGAGAACCTTATGCGAAGTAAGCTGCTTTATGCCATTGAATGCGCTGCTGGATTTGAGTTGAGCTGAGCTGAGCTACTCTAATGCTCTGTTGAGGAACTAATCAGTGCCTACTCCCACACCAAGCAGATTAAGAGAATCCCACCTAGGTTTCTGCAGCTCATCTTTCCTGTCAAATACTCTCAAGTAGGTTTCCGTTTCAGTGCAAGATGTTATTTCTCTGTCATTCATTAAGCATTTAACTGTATCAACGGTATCTTACTCCGATTTCAAAATAATGAAGCTGTGTGCAGTTTGGTAGGCTTTCCAAGAAAGAGCATATTTGGGGGCACAGTAACATCATTTTGAAAATAACCAAAGATGAAGCTTTGGCTTTGCGCTGTTCAAATACAGAATAATTCCATAAGCTGGCAATAAAGCAACATACAAAGCAGCCCACGAGGAATAAACAGGGTGATGACTTTGGAGAGGGAAGCAGGCATTTTGCAAGTGGCTCGGAACTGAGAGGCTAAAAGCAGTTCCACTTTTTTTTTCTTCAAGCGGCAGAAATTGTTTACAAACCTTTCTGCAACTGCAGTTTGTTGCAACTGGGGGGAAAAATGCATTTTTATTACCGTGGTAGGCATTGAAAGAAAGCGTTTATTTCACTTGTGTGCGTGCGTGTTTTTTCAATACCTTCAGTTATCTGAATGGGCATGCCTGTTCTTCAGTCACTACCTTAACCTGTGTCTTGATTAACTGGACATGTTCTTTCCTTCTTCTGTTCCATTTTCTCCTGTGTGCCTGTAGACTTTTTAATGCGACAGACTTCTTTGGCATATATAACACATACGATAGCTGTGACTTTGGAAAAGAAATACTTGTAACAACTATTAAAATATATTTGAACCGGAAACTCCAGGCTTTTAATCTTTTATATCTGAAAGCCTGTGAGTGGGTGTTCACATACCCTCTTTAGCTTTCTCTGTCAGGAATAATTGTGGTTGGTGTAGAAACTGGGCTTTCCTTCGTTATTTGCCATGATTAAACAACTACGAATCCATTTGCTCAGTTAGCAGTTAGCTGCTTGGACACGGGGAAGGGAGTGCATCACTGGACTATGTTTGACTGACAAGGCAAACATTTGTTTCATGTGGTTCAGAAATGGTTATGGCACTGGGTCAACATTTGTCTTCACGTGCAATTCTCATTAAATTATTTTTTTAATAATATAATTAGAACCTAAATCATTAACGGGCAGAATCAAGTGTGTCCTTTATTGTCAGTTGGAAAAGGCCTGAGAACTTTTACATTGGGGGGCCCTTCCACTTCCGGCCTCCTAGACCGAAAGCTATTTTACTGCTGGGGAAGCTTCTGAATTTCATATTTAATTAGCAGTAAACAGCAATATATTTTAAATGTGCAGAAGAGCTCTTGAGTGATTTTAAGATGTTTACTAGTGTTAGTACAAAAAAAATGTATAATTTCATGATTTGGATAAGAAATGAAGTGTTAAAAATACTATTTGTAGTCACAATGTACAGAAATAAAACAATTGTTTTCTTTTTGGTTTTGTTCTAAGCTGCTTTATTTATGGTAACATTTACAATGCCCTGCCTATTCTGTTCCTGATAGCTGGCTGCCTGTGTTCTTTTTATTTTTATTTTTATATAGATTATGGAACTTAACACAGAAGGACTATAGAAACCTTTAACAGGACTGCTGCCTTCTCTAAAAAGCAAAGCCTGGACATTTCCTTTAAAAAAACACACACCATTATTTATTCTATAATCCAAAGTATTAAATATTTTGAAATTATTTTTTCAACTGAATTAATTTGTTGGATTAAAAGCTGTCATGTTTGTAAGTTGTAAAATGTAAATTAAACTCTTTTTGTATTGAGTCATAGTATTTCCAGGGTTTTGTTAGTTTTAGGCCACATTATTTTAACGTCTGGTAAGTTACAATTTACTCTTGTTGTGCAAGCATAATGCACAGTTTCTAAAATGTTATCAAGGAAGCCAAAACAAGAATGAGGCTGACACTGGCCAAAATCAAATGAGCTATTCCCCGCCCCTTTCTCTTGCATGCTACATTGCAACCATTTTTAAACAAAATGTTTTTGCAGGCGGTCTGCCATGTGCTAGAAAGTGCTGCTCTTGGTGCTTTTGGATTGGGAGGAAGTATATTAGCACATATTTTACTTTGTCCAGTATGTTCCTGTGGGCAGGACCTACAGCATGGGCGGTGTAAAATTCCAAGGGCTAAAATCTTAATGACAATTAGCCAATGAAAAAAAGCAGGGAGCAGCAGAGTCTGAAAGAAATACGGTCAGTTCTTTCCAGCCTTGGAAAATAAAAAAAATGTATTGCAACATCATGATGCCTGGGAGCTGGCAGTCATATTTATTATGCAACTGACTAGCAAGATACCAACCAATTGTCAGAATCTGTACAGAAATGTCCATGTTGAATTGGTAGGTGAATGCAGCCCCACTTGTTATATAGCTATTGTATCTTTCCTAGGGCCTCATTTCCATCTCAGTATCCCTTGCAATCCTTAATAATAATAATAATAATAATAATAATAATTTATTACCTGGCCATGTTACTGAGATGTCCACTGAGCCACAGAATTGTGTATGTAAATATGACCCTAGAAATGGATGAGCCCTGGAATAAGGGGCAGAGTTTAGTTTTGTTCAGAGAGAAACTTTGGAGGGTGGCATCCACATCTCCACAAGCCTTGCACTCACTCAAGCTGTGTTCGCACTGGTGGTGTGGAGGGAGAGGTCACTCATAACGCCTTAGCAGTCGACTGGGCTCCTGAACGCCACAAACCCGGAAGTGAATGTTCCGGTTTGCAAACGTTCTTTTGGAAGCAGAACGTGCAGCGGGGCTTCCGATTGGCCACAGGAAGCTTCTGCAGCCAATCGGAAGCTGCGCCTTGGAAGTTGAATGTTTTGGAAGTCGAACGGGCTTCTGGAATGGATTATTATAAGGCTATGGTGGTTCAGAGCCTGTTACCTGGCTCACTGGGCCAATTCTACACATACTCTAAATACACATTACTAAAGGATTGGTCTGTCTGTAATGGTTATACACACCTTTTTGCACCCCCACTTGGAGAAGTTTGAGGCCTTGCCATCATTTGCATGAGTGTCAGAAAAAGCAAACTCCTTCAAGCCAAAAGATTACTCCAGAGTGACAGGTAAGTTGTCCGTGGCCAACTCCAGCAACTGAGTCTCTTCCCAAGTCTCAAGTGTTTCTTTTTACACAAGAAGCTGCTTTATACCAAGTCAGATCACTGGTCCATCTAGCTCAGTACTGTCTACACTAACTGGCAGCAGCTCTCCAAGCTTTCACATGGGACATTCCCAGCCCTACCTGGAGGTGCCAGGGAGACCTTCTGTATGCAAAGCAGCTGTACCACTGACCTATAGCCCTTCCTATTTTTCTTGTCATCTCACCTTTTGCATTAAAGATAGCTTAAAGGTAAAGGGTAAAGGGACCCCTGACCATTAGGTCCAGTCGTGGCCGACTCTGGGGTTGCGACGCTCATCTCGCATTATTGGCCAAGGGAGCCAGCGTACAGCTTCCGGGTCATGTGGCCAGCATGACTAAGCCACTTCTGGCAAACCAGAGCAGCGCACGGAAACACCGTTTTACCTTCCCGCCAGAGCGGTACCTATTTATCTACTTGCACTTTGACGTGCTTTCGAAGTGCTAGGTTGGCAGGAGCAGAGACCAAGCAACGGGAGCTCACCCCGTCACGGGGATTCGAACCGCCGACCTTGTGATCGGCAAGACCTAAGCTCTGTGGTTTAACCCACAGCACCACCCGCGTCCCTTAAAGATAGCTTACACAAATATAAAAGCCATGCTCCCTGTTCTTTGACTAAATTGTTTCAAAGCCATTTTTTAATTGCTGTAACTCACCCTGGGACCTGCTGGCGAAGGGTGGGTACAGAAACAACAAATTAATATGGCTCGTAGCAAAGTAAAGCCAAGTCCAAGAACAAAAGTTTCTCCTCCCATGCACCTTCTGCCCACTCTCTTCAGCTTGAAGGTTGTCATTTGCTAAGTAAAAAAGCTGATGGGTATCTTATTCAACAACACAACCCAAACTATCAGATGGTCACCTGTTTGCTCCTAAGTGAGGGAATATCAGATTACCTGGGACTATTAACCACCTCTCTACCCAATCAGTTGGCCACAGGGCCTGTGCCAGTCCCCTGCTGAAGCCCCGCACGCGCCTTTGGCTTCCAGCCAGATCTTGCAAGAGATCCATGAGATCCCACTGCAATCCAGAAGCTGCGACTGTAGCCACTTCTCTGCCAACGGGTGGGAGAGAGAGGCATGGAGGTGCCAGATAAGTAAGGAGTAGTGGTGGTGGAGGTGGCAGCTTCTAGTGACATCTTGCAAGAGCCCCCGCAAAATCTTGTGCAGCTCTCTTGAGATCTCCCTGGAAGCCACTGCTGCTCCAGCAGTGCAGACGGGCACTGTCCCTTGGATTCCACCGCCCGCGGTGGCTGCCTCAGTCCACCACACAGATGGGACAACTGGTCAGCCAGAAGCCTATTGAGAGTAAGAGAGCGACAGCTGCTTCTTAAAAGCGATGACCAGAAATATTGGGGCAGCAGAGAGGAAAGGTGTCCACTGGCCTCACCCTAAATCAGGCACCCCCCAAACTCAGCCCTCCTGCTGTTTTGGGACTACAATTCCCATCATCCCTGAGCACTGGTCCTGTTAGCTAGGGATGATGGAAGTTGTAGTCCCAAAACATCTGGAGGGCCAAGTTTGGGGGTGTCTGCCCTAAATGCTACCTGGGCTTTGCCCAGACCAGGGTTGCTCAAAAGCTTTGGTCCCCAGATGCTGTTGGACTACAACTCCCATCATCCACCCTAGCTATCCGGACCAGTGGTCAAGGATGATGAGAGTTGTAGTCCAACAGCATCTGGGGGTCCCAAGGTTGAGAAAGGCTAGAGACGTTGCTCCCGCTCCCCACCCCTGTCCTTTTAATAGCGCAGCGCCTCCTCACAGCCGCCAGGGAGCGCCCACCCGCGCCCGAAATATCCCCCTTCCCACCTGCGGCAGTGGAACGGGGGGGCGGGGTGGAGACGCCAAAAGGCAGAAGGAGTTATTCTAGAAACTTCCGGAAAGTAATAAACCCCGGCGGAAGTGAGAGCTGAGACTTCCTCCTCTCGCGTTCTCTTCCTTCCCTTTCTCTCCAGGTTTACGGTCACAGAGAAACGAAATGGTGGAGAGATGACCGAATCTCTCAGATCGGGAATTTCCGGGTCCACGTTACGGTACGTCCAGAGCTGCGTTAATAGAAATGAATGAGGAAATTTCAAGATTCGACCATAACCGTGACTGAGCGACAACGTATTCACCCGGAAAGACGGCAGCAAAGAGAAGATTTATTTATTTATTTTATTTATTATTTAAACCCAGTTTTTATTTTGGTGTGCACAATTTTTTTTTTTTAAAGGTTGAGCAGAGTGGCTTACGACAACCGTCCAGCGATACTTCGAACCTTTTGCAGGCAGGTATTATAACTATCATCATTATTATTTAATATCATCATTTATTCCATATGTATGATTAAGTTGAGATTCCTGGATTGCAAGAGGTTGAACTAGATGACCCTCGGGGTCCCATCGTAATCTACAATTCTATGATTCTATGATTATTTTGTTATAAATTGTTATTGTTGTTGTTGTTGTTGTTATTATTACCTACCTTTCGCCCTAAAGGCCCCAGGGCGGGTATACATACACACATACACCTCTATCTCTGAAAATAAAAAAATGTCATAAGCCGGGGGGGAAACTGAAACAATTTTAAATGTGTAAAAGCACATTTTCACATGAAATATTTACATGAAATTAAATGAGAGATTAGAACACTGGTAAATTCCTGGTTGCCTTTGTTTGGGAGGGGGAGGGGGTACGCTGCTCCCCAATTATATCAAAATTATTTCCGCCAGGCGGGCTGAGTTAGGACGAATGAATGGGGAGGAGGAAATCGAGAACCTTTCGAAACCTTGGAAGTTCCGCTATAACGTGTCACTCTTCCATTTCCTACATCTAGGGAGGCGCGCTGGTCTGGGGAGGGAGGGAGGAAACAAAACAAAAAAAAACCCCACCAACGGCTCTTCCGACGCTTTCAGCGTGTGACGCACTTCCTGTTTGCGGCCCTGAGAGGAGGAGAGGCATCGTCTCCACCGTCACGGCTGCCGCTGCTTTATCAGAAAGCGGGAAGGGACGAGACGGGAGCTGAGCGCTGCAGTCGCTGGTCTTGAAGGAGACGAAGAGCTCGGAGGTGAGGGGAGCGCTGAGGGCGCGGGGAGCCGTGAGGGAAGGAAGGTGGCGGGTATGGGGGGGGGGGAAGGAAGGTTGGTTGTTCTGAGGGGAGGCGGGGGGGGTTGGTATCTCCACCGCGGGGTTGGCGCCAGGGGCGCGCGGACTCCCCCCTCCCCTCATACCCTCCTCCGCCTCGCGCTCTCTCCTGATTGGCTGAGGCCCGCTGCAGGGGGTGGGGGGAGGGAGAAGGATGGTTATCTCTCGGCTCGTGCTGGGCTTCGCCTTGGCTTCCGATTCTCCCCCCCCTCCCCCACCACGAACACCCCCCCCCCCAACACAGACTAGATTCTCTGGGCATTTGTGCCTCCTTCGCCCTCAAAGGTCGCCGTGGCCCAGGCGCTTTTTTCTTTTTCCTTTGTCTGGTCTACCTCTTCTCCAGCCCCACCCCCACCGATCTGCTTCTAACCCCCCCCCCCCGTCCTGGGGTTGCCACCCCCGGGAAACTCCATGGGGTGTGTGTGGAAGTGGGGAGCCCCCCCCCGTAGCGCCTTCCGCGAAACGAATCAAAACAAAGCGCAAAAAAGGGGGGCCTCGTGGAGTGGGGGCGCCCCATAGGAACGCGTGGCATCTCTTGTCTGGGTTTCGGAGCGATTTCAGTCGTTCGAGGGCTTCATGCTTAGCGGAGGCCCAACTTCTAAAAACGTTTAATTTTTCCCGTCCGAAACAAACGCTTAAAAATTCAAAGTAGATCATATTTGTTGTACGTGCAAAGAGGGGGCGATAAGATTTTCATTGGCTACATGCAGCCTATTTCATCTGCGGTCCACGAAAGCTTATCGTGCGATAAGTGAAGGCACCGTAACGCTTTTAATTTTATTTTTCCGTTTGCATTTTTGCTGTGTAGTAGGCTAACATGGCTTGTTCTCTGGAATGGTATTGCTGTTAGCGATTTGTTTTCTGTGGCAATTGCCTATTTTGTCTCTTTTTAAAAATTTTCTTGGTTTTTACACAATGCTTTGCAATTACAAGAAGCCTGCCTGCTTTTTTGTAGATTGTTTTTAACGTCTCTGTGCAAATGTTATCACTAAATGTTATCACTATTTAAAAATAAATACATTGAATCATTGGTTTCTTTCGAAATTGCTCAGTGAAGAAACTGAGCTGAGGTCAGAAGCTGCCATTTGAAAACTATTAGGAGGAATAGGCTAATGGTGCTTTGCATGTTTACTAGGATGCGACTCCTGTTGAATATGGTTGGCATTGCAGCCTAGAAGATGTAGAAAGAATAGTCATTAACTGGCAGCTGTTAAATTGCTTTCGGGGGAGGGAAACTTTTGAAAGTTGGACTCTTAAGATTTAAAAGTTAAGTAGATGAATATTTTGTATATCTGTTAAAGCATAACTAATAATACTTGACAAATTTTAGATAAAAATATCATTTCTAAAATAAAATAAAAAGAGTAGCAGTGTAACTTTTAAAGGACAGTAAATCTCAAGCAAACAGTCCCTTGGTTGGTTACTTGATTCAACTTTGGAAGTTGTGTAGAGATTAGATATGCAAATATATGGCTACCTTGGATTTTGTAAAACTAGTGCTGGGTCCAATATTTCATATTTGGCCCAGCTTTTTGTCAGGAGTGGGTTAACAAAATACCCAAATTATTATCACATATTAAATTGTTCATTTTGTTCAGCCTTGTGTAAGCTGCCCTAAGTAAGCCTTATTTGAAGAGCAAGGGATAATAAATTACTGAAATATGTGTTACTTGCTTCAAGTGGGTGGCTTAGCAGCAAGACTAGACTGGAGGCCATTTATGTGGTACCTCTGTTGATCTTTTGGGCATCTGGGATTTTCCGTGTTTCTCTAGAAATTTCCAGACTCATAATGAAGGAGATTAAGTAGCTGGGGGAGGGATAGTAAAGTGATGATACATTCTAACACTACAATTTTATTTATTCTTTACAAAGCATACATTTTATTACTCATTAAATACCTTTTGTTGCTCAGTTATATGTGAACCACCCTGAGATCTACAGGTGAAGGGGCAGTATACAAATTTAATTAATGTTAATAACACATTAGATTTAAAAATGGAAATTCATTTTTCTTCTTCACTGTGTAATTATTCATTTAATATTAAAGGTCCAAGTAGGAGGAAGACACACTATATTTGTCCTAGAGTTCATTTGTATTCCACAGCAATGTTATCTTAAAGCTAAATTTTAGAATTTAAAAATGATGGTTAAATGTATATACCATGGTTGAATTTCCCTTGGCAGATTATGATGGCTGGACTTTAGTAATTGTTTTAGGATTAACTAAAAGCCAACTGCTACATTAGTTTCCATTATTTTCTGTATTTCTATTTTTTTCTTCACTAAGCTAAAGCTTACTCACCTTTTAGTCTATATTTCTGAATAATTTGGTCCTGGGAGTGAACTTAAGAAGCTGTTTAGTGCAAAATCAGGCCATTGGTCCATAACCATCTGCTTCCATATCACTGTTCTCACATTGGTTGTCCTATGCCTTTTCAAATATTGCTTCTTTGGTCCTTTTTAAATGTGGGTTAAACCACAGAGCCTAGGGCTTGCCGATCAGATGGTCGGTGGTTTGAATCCCCGTGACAGGGTGAGCTCCCGTTGCTTGGTCCCTGCTCCTGCCAACCTAGCAGTTCAAAAGCATGTCAAAGTGCAAGTAGATAAATAGGTACCGCTCCGGTGGGAAGGTAAACGGCGTTTCCGTGTGCTGCTCTGGTTCGCCAGAAGCGGCTTAGTCATGCTGGCCACATGGCTGGCTCCCTCAGCCAGTAAAGCGAGATGAGCACCGCAACCCCAGAGTCGGTCACGACTGGATCTAATGGTCAGGGATCCCTTTACCTTACTGAACCATTTATTTGCAAAGCATATGGTTAAGCAGACATCACTATACCTGCTAGTCAAACCAGACTGAACAAGAAGAGAGAAGTTGGCCTTGTAATAGGATCATTTGCATCCTTAGGGAAGTATTTAGGACAAGAATCATTCAGGAGATAATTAGAAGGTTAAAGCTCAAAGGTCAAGATTAGAAAAAAGGTTGGGTGGAGCATCAGCAGGACATAGGAGTATTCTTAGGGTTTTCAAAAATTCCCAGTAGAGTGCCAGTCTCACCTTTATGCAAGGATTTCAGCATCAGGCTTATCCGATGTAGTGTGCGAAAAGGCTGTTCTGGGAGAGCTTCCCTTATAATGAGGAAAATTACACAGGAGACTGCGATGAGACCAAGAGCAAGTATCCTGTTGCCCAGCAACTATTGTCTCAACACACAATCAGTAGAAAGGCTGTTAGCCAAAGAACTCTTTATATTTCAGTTTACCCAGTAAAGTTATATATTCATTCAGACAGAAACAGAGTTGTGGCCATCTTAACTGTACTCATTCCAGTACTGTACCTGAGTTCAAAATACACTAGACTCTCAAAAACATTTATGACTCTGGTAAAAACCTCGATTAACATAGTGTAAGCACTACCTTTTAAGTGGAGCTTTAATTGCTTTTCATATTGAGGCCTAGATTATTTTTGAAACCTGGAAATTGTGGAGCAGGATTATAACTTCTTATTTTTTATTGCAAGCCCTCCTGTACAAAAGAATCACTTTCACCACCCCTCTTTAGCAGAGTATTTGCCGTACAATTTGGATTGTTGGCAGTTTGCTAGTTTTTAAAATTAAGTTAATTCAAAGTAACTTATTATAAACTGGAATAGCTAGAAGACCACTTGATCAAAAACTCAATAGAGCCATTATATATTATGAATTTTAGAAACATCTATGCTGCTTCCCCCCCCCCCAAAAAGCAGAACTATATCTTCATAAGAAGAAAAAGCTTTTAAGTTGAATTCCAGATTAAGGCCTCTTCACCTTTCTGATGTCTACTTCATTACAATTTCTGCTCTCCCCCCCCCTCATCACATGCCACTTCATGTTTAACACCCTTTCTTCAAGGATGGCATCTTTATAAATTAAGCAAGACATATTTAAGCAAAACATCAAAAATATACCTTGCATTATGCTCTACCAAATACTATATTAGTACACCTATGAGGAAGATGCAGGACAGTTTTAACTAGTGCTAGAAACTTGCTTGGTACAGGTGTCTTAATCAGGCATGGCTCTTAACATTCAGTCATTAATGTTATGGTCCCCAGTTTATATTTGTGTGCTGCTGTGAGGTGCAGAATTTTTATTTTATATTTACTTGTGAAACTTTTAGATTGTTGCAAACCATTTAGGCATCTTGAAGTATGTAGTTGCTTGTAAGTCATTAAAATATAACATGCTTCAGGTTGCTTGCAAAGTCATTGTGATTGGAAATTATCTCTGTTCTGCAGATGCCTTAAAAGGTTAACTGAAGTTTCTGTTTCCAGTATGTAATTCTGTAATATCAGAAGATTGTTTACTGAAGAGTTTAGATGCAAGATGAATTCAGTTGACACATTTGCATTAATAAGTGACAAAATAATTTGTAAGGTTGTTTCATTTGATGCTCATTAAAAGGGCTTCCATGTTGATTAGTTTGTGGAGACATGGTCTATTAATAGTTGAACAGTGTTGATAAAAATAGGATAGCCTTTAATGTCTTTTTTGTAGTACTGGATATTTTTGTTTTATAAACTCTTAAACATAGAAATAAAAAAGTTCAAACTGAAAATTTATTCAGCCTGACATCATTCTTGCTCTCATTTCTGGTGTGATGATGGTAAGTCACCCAACAACTACAAGTTTCTATTCCAGGCATAGGCAAACTCGGCCCTCCAGATGTTTTGGGGCTACAACTCCCATCATCCCTAGCTAACAGGACCAGTGGTCAGGGATGATGGGAGTGGTAGTCCCAAAACGTCTGGAGGGCCGAGTTTGCCTATGTCTATTCTGTTCATTACAAAATGCTGGTACAATGGTACCTCTACTTATGAACGCGATCCGTTTCAGGCTGCCGTTCACACCCCAAAAAGTCCATAAGTAGAGCGCCGCTACTGTGCGTGCCTGAAGTTCGATAGAGCGCTTCTGCGCATGTACGCAGATCGCTTCTGTGTGCGCGGCGAACCCGGAAGTAAACATAACCTGAAAAGCCGCAACATGAAGCAAATGTAACATGAGGTATGACTGTATCTGCCATTTATAATCCACTGTGGGTGATTGATATCACCTTATCTGAATTGCCCTTGTTTGCCTTCAGAAAACAGTTTTGTTTACTTGTCACAATCTTTCTAACCCATCCTCTATTGGTTGATCTCAGGACAGGATAGATCAGTTAAAACAATCCCTAAATACTGACATACCACCCAAGATTCACAGCTGGAAGTCAAAGAAGCAAACTGCAGCAGACCAATGGCGATTCTCAAAACATTAAAACAACATAATTGTACTCAGTGCAAAATGTTAAATGCAGAACACCAGCAGCCAGCATAAGCAGTTTGTATACCAATCCGCCCTCAACACAGCCAGTTTCTAACTTTGTGCTGAAATATAGCTAGTGTTAGCATCAACAAGGTGCTCCACAACAAGGGGGACCACAGAAAAAAAGGCTGTCTTTTGCATTTCTACCTAATAGGCCTGTGCAATATATCAATATACTGTTTACAAAGGATATTTAGAGAAAATTGTGATAACCATTTTTTAAAAATAGACCTGGCAATTTATTGTGAATCAAGCATGGTATTGGAAAAGCTGGGGGGAACCTATGCTTTGTTATGTGCAGCCCTTGCTAACTCCGCCTAAGCTCCTCCCTGCCTCCTGAATATCTAAAAGTGTGACACTGAATTGGCTTTTTTTCTTGTTTAGTAATGTAGTTAATTTTTAAGGGAGCATTCTCTCACTTTACCTTTGATATCTCTGCTGCTGATTACTTCTACAGCATTTATTTTAGAGAAAATGTGCTAACTTAAACATTATTGGTATAGTACTATAACGTAACAGTTGTAACAATATGCTAAAGATAAAAGAACATTTTTTCAGTTTTATAGTTAGACCCATAAGTAATAGAAGTTGCCATGGCATTATCATGTTCACCTCTACATGGCTCCTGCCTTATTTCAGATATTATGATAAATCGAAATATTGCAATGTGTAGCTGGTGATATATCGTGATGTTAAAAATCACATATCGCCCAGCCCAACTACCTAATACACAGTTCCCTGAGGCAGGACACAGAGAAGTTCCTCACACCACATATTACTTCTGGATTTAATGACTAAATAATATTTTTTAATGGTTGGAATTAATACACTTTAATTAGGGGTACAAAAAGAGGTGCTTGCCACTAACTCCTGCTGTTCCATTTTTATCCAAATGAACTTAGAAAGTTCTTCCAAGTCTCCTGCAATTGCTAGGTGCTGAAGGAGATGCACAGTCTTCTATCACTTGCACAGTAGTGAAGAAGGGAAGAAAGAGCAGCATAATGTGCCTTGCTGTTTCTAATTTTATTGAAACATTTGTAAAAATGGGAGAAGACTGCTTTCTTCTCAGACCTTCTTCTCACTGTTAAATGTTGTTTTGCTGGAAAGGCCCCTATTCTCAGTTGGGCCTTTCTGCATATCCAGTTCTTTGCTCCATATGTAGCCTGGATGATGAAGTTAATCTATAACAATCATGTGTTTTTATTGAGGTTCCTGAACTTTCTTTTCAAGACTCCTTGAATTATTCGAAGCACGTAGCATTTGAAATAATTTACCTGGATTTCCAATAAGGCATGTGGCTAGTGCAGTATTGTCTCGCTTTGTTGGGCCATAAACTTCAACATGCCATCTTGCCATCAACTGTCATCTATCAGCAGTCATTCATTTGGCTGCTGGAGAGAGAGGAGGAATGTAGGGTCTACTCCATTTGCTTGCCTGAGAGACTGGTTCTATTTGGTTCCTATCTCTGAATTGTTTATATTCAATCTGTTTATAAAAACATTGTAACTTTTAAGAGCTGACACACGAGTTTGCTATTTTGCTTCTTGCCTCCATGCTGTTTTCCTTTTGTTCCAAGTTTTTTAGAGTAGAAGGCTGTAGGCAGGGACTGTCTAGTTAATCTTACTATTTAAACCAATCTGAGAGTCTTTTTCAGCTGACTAGCATGGTAACAATGTCTTAAACAAATTCCTCCCTTTTCTCCCTCAAGTCCATTGGCAAGTAGAGGGCTTAGAAGAAAGACAGTTTTACACTGCTATTACTAAAGCTGTACTCTTTAAAAAAAAAGCATAAGAACTGTATTCTGCAGCTCTGCTGATGGAATGCGGCATTGTCAAGTTTCAGCTCCTTCTGTGCCTCTTCTGTGTACTTTTTGGGAGCCCTTGGAATAGTATAGTAGAGGGGAAAATCAGTAAAAATAGGATTGTATCCCAAGCATTGCCAGCGGAGTTCTGCTGATGCAGCAGCAGTTCTGTTTCCTTTCCTCACCCTGCCCCCTCCCCTGGGGCATCCACCCAATCTTCTCTGGAGGGTTCCCCAACCCTTTGGAGCTGAGTTTGAAGGTGCACAGAAGGCTGCAGAGAAGAGGATAAGAAAATTCCATACTGCTAGGCAAGTTTCTTGTGCTAGTGGAATGAGAACATTGGATGCTGCCCAGAACCTGCTTGTGAAAGCTTCCCCTTGATCATTGTCTCTTCTGTGAACAGAAGAACTCCTTTGGCTACAAACCAAAATCTTGTATATAGATGTGTGTTTCATGATGGGTGTCTTGGTAAAATTCCCTTGGATGTACCATCAGTTCTCCCCTGCCCCCCAATGTGTAATGCTTTGTACTTTCATGAAATGGTTGTGTAAGATTGGAGACATGTCAGTGTAAAGCTACTGCATGATATTTAAGTTCTATCATGCAGCTGTCTTGACTATTGCATTCTTTGCATAAATCCTATGGCCACTGCTGCTGCATACCAGCGCCCTCCTTTCCGTTCCATTTTCCTTAGTTTAATTGGCCTCTGTGATTCTCTTGATTTATAATTACATCCCACTAGGTGACAACCTGAGACTAAAGTGTTAAGACTGAATGAATGGAGTTGTTGTCCAGCACCCTTTATCTTCACTCTTTCCAAATAGTGGTGGTGGATGGCTTTTCAAAATGCTGACAGATTTAAATTCTAATGAAGCAATTAGCATGAATTTTCTTGATGGCACAGAATTGGCATGTTTACTCCTTCATAGAATTCTAGTTTTGCTTATCCATAAGCAGCCTCGAACAAATTTTGTGAAGTGCCATGAACTATTGATAGAATTGTTGGTTTTTAAAAAGTATGAAATGTCGGAGGTACTACATTTTGGAATTCATGAAATTCAAAGTTACCAATTTGATAGCTTCCCCTTGCCGAAAATCTATGTTGTTAACTTATAATTCATGAAAATTGTGACCAGTTGTTTGCCCTGCTGTGTAACAAGCTAGTCCCTGAATAAGTTGACATATATTTTTCTGGGTTTTGCTTCCTTGATGGATTTTTCTGAAGATGCATTTTCCAGTATTGCCTGCATTGATACTAGTTTATGTAACAAACACACATACTGGCTGGTACCAACTTTTATTAGCGTTGTACTATAACTGTGCTTAATCTTAAAATATAATTAGAGTGACTTTTGGAATTTGTTTAATGAATACCAGTAAAGCATGCAAGGTGGAGCAGCTTTACACATTGTTTAAATGTGTTTATACATATATTTATTCATTTTGTATTCACACGTCAAGTTTGCAAGTGTAAATATCTGCTTATTATTATTATTTTTTGCTACAACTCTGATTAGCTTGTTCAGTAGCGATATGCTTTGCACGCAATGTGTGGTGGGGCACTGAAATCTGCTTTCAGTTTTCCTTTTGCATTATAGTTGGGCTTGTAAGATTATGACTTGCCAGAGCAAAACACATTAACCATTAGTCATATGGAGCCTATACTCTTAATCTAATGAGGGCTAGAAATTAATCATTAAGTATTTGTAGAGCAATAGTCAAAGGAAATCCTTGTTCTATTTACTGCATAATGGTGAGGATATAATTTTCAGCACATTTTGCTGACGCATACTGAAAGGATATCCCTTATCAGGCTGATAAATGCTGAAATGGATTTTATTTTGCTTGCTGTTCATTCCTTTCCCCCCTGCATTGCCATTCTGTTCTTACTTGTAATTTGTAATCTTACATTTCTTATGGTTAGCTTTTCCGGTATATTCTGTACAGGTATTGGTTTAAAATGGAAATACTTTCCAAAAACCATTTGATACTTGATATTCAAAAACTTACTGGCTCCTTTCTAATCCAGGCTTCGACCTGAGTTTGGTATTGAAACAGGCTTGGTTGCCCTGGTGGATAACGTATGCCAGGAACAAGTATGCAGTTCTTTTGGTCCTTTTGGACTTATCTACAGCATTTGATACCATTAACTGTGGTATGTTTCAGTTGTCTGACATTGGTGGTGAGGCCCAGGGTATCCACTTCTCTATATCTCTTGAATCCATTCTCTCATTGCTTTCTTCCCCAGGTTAGGCCATCAACTTTTTGGCCCATTGAGTGCATTTTGAATTTTAGAAAGTGCTGTGGGTGCCAGTCAGAAAATGGCTGCTTTGGGAGGCATGGCTTTGGCCCAGCCCACTTCTGTGCCCCCCCTGCAACATTACTTTCCATCGAGGGCATTAGGCACTTGGGTTAATAAAGTTTCTCCATGTGCCATTAGGAAATGGTGCAATGGAAACCTTTCTAATGGATATGGATGAAAGGGGCCCTTCTCTTTTTCTCCTAGAGCTCTCTGTGACAGAAGGGTGAAGGGTTCATTGAAAAAGGGTTTGGAAGAAACTCTGGTAGATACAGGAGAAATGAATGCATGCATGTCCAGTTCATCTATTTGTTAAACTGAAATCTATGATTAAAGCAGACTCGTTTCTATCATGCAGCTTGTCTTTTCAACCAAAATTTCCAGTGTTAATATTTGTTAAAACCTTGTTTTCTCCCCCAAGGACTATTGTTATCAAAGCAATATAAAACATGGTGGATTATTATGAAGTTCTAGGAGTGCACAGACATGCCTCACAAGAAGACATTAAAAAAGCGTAAGTACCAATCTTTAAAACTGTAGGTAAGCTGCAAATATGTTTTGAATTTCTTTGAATGTAATATCTCCTCCACATTTTGAGTGGGTAACATGGTTTCATGCATCAAGTTATTGTGTTCATTGCTTGTGATCACTGGAATTATTTACTGTATCAGATGATGTTCTGTACCAGACAACTGTCTTGAGAATCGTTAAGTCATGAGAAGAATTCTTGAATGTGCTCTTCCAGCAATTTTTGGGCTATATCCAAGCCTAGTTTGCTCTCGGACTCAATGCATTCCCCCCCCCCCTTACATCCTGAATTCAGAAGATTTTGCTTTTAGCTAACACAATTCTCATTTTGTCTAGACTGGGAATTTGTGGGTAACATTGGCTATGGTTACTTTAAACAAGCCAACTTCATAAAGGATGATTTGAAGTTGACTTACTTTGATACTAACATTATTTAATCACAGTTCCTAGGTGAGAAGCTTTTGCTTTGTCCTCCCTCAACTTAAAGGGAAGGAACAGGTGTATGTGAACTGGGGAAGAGGCTAGGCTCCTTCATATAGCAATAAATCATGATTTTGCTTTCAATCCAATACAGCCTTTCAATTCAATACAGGCTCCTGAACGCCTTGGGAGTTGGAACGTTCTGGCTCCTGAACGATCGAAAACTGGAAATGAGTGTTCCAGTTTTCGAACTTTTTTGGGAAGCCGAACGTATTGTTCACTATTGTTTCCAGTGTGCCTCCGCAATGGGGAACCAATCGGAAGCCGCGCCTTGGTTTCTGAACTTTTCGGAAGTCGAACGGACTTCTGGAACTGATTCCGTTTGGCTTCCGAGGTACATCTGTACAGCCTTTATACTATGTAGGACACTGTTCCTATTTGCTTGTTCTTATGACTGTCCTACGTATGTTGTTGCAGTGTTTCTGAGTTAAAACAGGCCTGCATTTCCTAGAAGCAATCTGCCTATTTTAGCAAAGAATGACTGTCCAAATTTTCAAAAACATATCTTAATGAGATACTTTGATCAGTTTGGTTTACTATTAGGGGTAAAACTATAAATAGCATTCACTTCCTTATTCCTTCAGATGAACTTTTTCTAAGAGCTTTGGAGGATCTTGAGAATGCTGCTGGCTGCTTCTTTTTTCTCTATTTAGTATTACGAGCCGTTTGTTAAGATAACTGAATTGACAACTATTGATAGTATTTGCCAGAATCATGTACTATAGTTTGGAGGGCAGGAGCCTATCATTGTTTGTCAATTTGAATATCATAACAATCTATGGTTAGTGACAATTGGGAAATGGAGAGGGTTATTAAAAGGTTATTAAAAGTATCTTAGCTCTTGCAAACCTTAAAGCTTATCAACTTACACTGTATTATATTATGTTACTATATCGCTGCCTTCAAATAATTCATATTGGGAAGTTACATATCATTTTATTAAAAGCTCCTGTAATCAGTAAGCATCTTTGAGTCCAGTGCTGCAGTAGGAGAAGGGAATTACATCTGTGTGGGGGGGGCTACATTGGATTACACCCACTGCATTTAAAGTATGTGTTTGCTGACTACTTTAACACATTAAAGGTTTGCCTGGTGCCTTCTTTATGCACCTTTAGGCGCCAGTCACATACATTCCTCTTTAAACAGGCCTTTGATTGATTGGCATCCTATGCCCTTTTAAAATGTGTTGGGAGGGAGTTATTGGGTTATTTTTGTTTTTATTTTGATTATGTATTTTGTGCTTTTATATTCTGATGTTATCCTGTGAACCGCCTTGAGACCTACGAGTACTGTATACTACTATAACTATAACTTAGCCAATTGAATTAATAAATTTTCCCTCTCATTTTGTATTTGTTGTGCGTCTTGAATAAAATCAGCTTATGCAACTTCCCCTTTTATTTCAGGTACCGCAAACTGGCATTAAAGTGGCACCCTGACAAGAATCCAGATAACAAAGAAGAGGCTGAAAGGCAATTTAAGCAAGTAGCTGAGGCTTATGAAGTTCTGTCCGATGGTGAGTATTAGATAAATTTAAAATGTGTTTTTTACCTTCCAAATCTGACTGCAAATTTGGCTGAAGCCAGTTCCTTAACTTTGCAGTTTGGGAAGTTAAACTTATTTTTAGAATTGATTGCCATCAAAATAACTCTGTGCTGGAATTTTACAGCTTACCTTCCCAGTTGGGATGAGACCATACTACTTGCCAAAGCAAAAGCTGCTGCTAATCTGAGCTAGCAGTGAAACATGTTACACAACTTTTATTTCTTGCCAAAGAACTGGCTGTGGCTGTCTGTGCTGTTTGTTGCAGAGGAGGTTTTTTTTTACAAGGAATGCTCTCAGCTACTTTTTTTTTAAAGAAGGGACAAACAAGGGTTTGTGTTCTGTGTGCTCTTATCTGTTAGTATATTGAGTGGGATTATATTATTAACTATAGAACAAAGCTTATATTGGACATAAGTTGGTCACATTATTTAACACAAGCAAACACCAAGGCTTAGCATTCATTCTGTATCACGGATAAAATGGCTTTGTTCTCTGCAAAATATGTTTTATATTTAGGGAAACGTCTGGACCCAATAACTGGATCCTCTCATAGTGTAGTATACTAGCTCTTCATTTGCGAGATTAATAAGCCATCAAGTTTATTAGCAATAATAAGATTATGGCACTCTCTCCCCACAGAGGAGTACTGCAAGTTTTTAATGGGTTTTTAAAGTCTACTTTTTTTGGATTGCCTTGTTAAATTGACCTTTTTTAATGCTTCAGGTTTCAAATAATTAAACTGTTTTGAAACCATTTTAATATTACTAGTTTTTTTGGATTTTATGCTTTTTATTTTTAAATAATTGACATGTCTGGGTTTTTTTGAGCTTTTCTATCAGGATGAATTTTCTTACATGGTCATGTTTAAAAAGGACAGCCTATTAATGCTGCTATTGATTCCAGTAGTGTTTGGTTTGAGAGATTCATCAAAGTTATATCAAACAGTTTTTTTTTATTTGAAAATTTCCTGATATTTCTAGATTGTATTTTTCTGCAACACATGTTTTTAAGTCATATGGTTAATTTATAGATTTTGAAGGCATTTAGTTGCAATTTTCAGGAAAGAAGAATACTTTTTGCTTCATGGCTGAATAATAGATACGGGGTGGGGGGGAATCAAAGGGCCTTGTCAGTTAGCAGCTTGAACTTGAACACCATTAAAAATTCATACTAAGTAATGAATATGCCTCTGCTTTTTGTTTTATTTGGATGATTACTGTTACATATAGCTGCGTCAAAATAATGTAACTAGTTTTATATGCATAGCTTACATATTGAGGCCCATTTTATTACACATTTTGATCCTTTTGTTATAATGATTTAAAATAGAATGTATTCTTAATATATAACCTTAATATATTTTTCCATGTTTCATTACTTTCATATCAAAGTAATCTATTTCTTATCTATTCTCTGTTCTTCATAGCTAAAAAACGTGATATCTATGACAAATATGGAAAAGAAGGCTTAAATGGAGGAGGAGGTACGTAGGGATTTAATGCTTTCTCCTATTTTAATGCTATGAATAACTTTTTAGCTAAAGATGTTTCTGCCATGCTAATACAAACAGGTTAATTTGGAGATCCAGTGAATGCCACCAGTGCCTGCCATACTGAATTCTGGCAAATTTACTAACACTCATTGGATCCCCCAGTCAACATTCACATTTGTTCAGCAGCAACACAATGGAACAGGGAGTGTAAACCACAGAATCAAGATTGTAACTGGAATGAATCACTCACTATATTGTTGTACAAAGTTTAATGGAATGTTGCTATGGTTGGGAAATAAAGTAAGTTGCATGAGATAAAATATGTGAAAATCAAACAACTTCTATATGATGAAATCTAACCCAACAGAGGAATTTGATTTAATTTGCATTAACTAATGAATGGGATGAACTCATAAGGAACATGATACTCTTATCTCAAGTTGTGAGTTCAAGCATTGTAGGGGGTTGGACTGGATGACCCCGTGGTCCTTTCCAACTCTACAATTCCGTGATTCTGTGGTTGAGAAAGTGATCAATATGAGTAGGTAATATACTCTTCCCTTAACTCCCTGCAGCCCATCCGGATGTGAAATAGTTCTAAGTTCCACAGGATATTTGCCAACCTGAGCTCCTCTGATAGGAAGGGCCAGGTGATAGATAGATAGATAGATAGATAGATAGATAGATAATTAGATCAATAAAATTTTCAGTTACCAATCCAAGGCAGAAGGCCTTGTGGTCTTCAGCTGGGTGAAGAACTAAGAACTAACTAAAAAAAATAGAATGAATATACATTTTATATTGATCAGGAACTGAACCATGGGGAGGGCTTTCCCATTGATTTTATTCCTCGGTGTGGTCAGACCTACTTAAAACGCAAGCTATGAGTTTACCATAATCTGGGAAGGGTGAAAAGAGTAACTGGGAGCCCTGCTTCATCAGTGGCTTTCCATGCAAGGCACTCTGGCACATTCAAGTACTGGCCTGCCAAAATACTTGGCACCCTTTTCTTTGGCTTCATAGCTGTTTGCTGTGATTCTTATCATGATGCCAGAGTCACAGTAAATTTAACTTTAAGCAGCAAATGTTTGCACAAAGGGCCAAGCAGCTTACACAAAAATGACACATGACGTTCTGTCACCCATCTTAACGTGTCATGATTTCTGTACATTGTGGGGATTGCTGGGTATGCAGGTCTAGTAAAGCCCAGATGAACAGTATGAGCCCGCGGTGCTGTAATTACTGTATTGGATGGAGTATGACGGTGGAGATCGAGCTTCAAATCACTACTCAGCTGGAAGTTCACTGAGTGACTTTGGCTTGCTGCCCCTTAGTTTAGTTAAGGGTGAGCTTGATGATAATAAGGAAGAACTATATATGCTTCCATGGAGGAAGTAGGCTGAAAATGTAAGAAATGACATGCTAATGAATTTGTCATTGCTAATTCACACAATGACTCAGACTTTGCGGAAAATATTTGTCATAACGTTTAAAAAAGAATATTCTAGTCCTCTTAACACAACTTTAAATACCTTAGAAATGAGCTCAGTTTATAGTCTAAAATGTGTGTTAAGGATATGGGGAGCTTTAAAGCATGGATTTCCTGATTTGGGAATCTTTGGTTGCAGTTCTTACAATTGTAATAAAATTGTCAATATTGTCAAGAAAAATAATAACTTTGACAGGTTTGTCATACTGAACCATTACTGAGAACAGTATAAATGAAAATAAGTTGCAAGTGTTAAGAGATTTAGATGTGTTAGGATGCTGAAGAACTGCTGTGATATTGAGTGCTCTCTTGTTGCAGGTGGAACTCATTTTGACAGTCCATTTGAATATGGTTTTACATTCCGGAATCCGGAAGATGTCTTCAGGGAATTCTTTGGTGGAAGAGACCCGTTCTCATTTGATTTCTTTGGTGAGTATACAACATTGACATTTTTGGAAATATGGATATGCAAAATGTTGAAACGCATATGTTGGTAATAAATATGTTGCATTTTTTCATGTATGGCTCCCAATAAGGGTGTGGTGACAAAATCTGCACCTTTTATACTTATTGTTGGTGTTGACAAAAGGATAGCTTCAGTATACACAGAGTCTGACTTTGTATCTTGGAATTGGATATTTCAGGGCTACTGTGAATTTGTTAAATAGGCAACAGTCTGCATGGGAAACCATAGGAGGGGAGAGTGTCAGTATGTGCAGAGCCTTCTTGTGGGTTTCCCATAGGCAGTTGGTTGGCCACTGTGAGATGCTGGACTAGATAGGGCACCGGCCTAATCCAGCAGGGTTTTATTACGTTACGTTCTTATTGGTAGCACTGCTGCTACAGCAGTGATTTGCTTTCAAGCTTTCCCCTTTGAAATTGACTTACTTATTCGTATACATTCTGAGGTCTTAGGGAGCTAGTTACCTCTGCTGTAAACCAGCCTGAACCCTTTTATTTCTTTTGTCTTGAGGTGACATGGGTAGTAGTAAATAGGATTCTGTATAGCTAAATTTATATATTGCGCTCTAAATATTGTGGGGCGGGGGGGGGGGACAGGCTTGTTGTAAACACTGCTTGGTGATGGTGGATTCTTTGAAAAGTGCAAGACGGGTTAATGCAGTCTAGTTGGCACCCCTGCTTGGGTAGAGTGTGCTTTGATGGTATGGGAAAGTGTATGGAAAATTGGCTAGCAAGGTGCTTCTGAACGAGCTGGCCGCTTTTTCTCTGAGACGTCACCTTAATGACCAGCTAGAATACGCATGTGGTAGAAGTGTCTGAATCATAGGGATGACAGAGTTAAAATTGCATTCCTTGTAAGCAGGGCATATTTAATGTCTTTAGCGTTATTCTCAAAAAAATAGAGTGGGAAACTTCTGTATCTTTACTAGCAAGTGTCAGAAATCAACTTGAACAAAGCTCTTAAACTGCTACCTCCATTGAGATCCACCAGTCTGACAATTGATCACTGAACTATAGTATCTAATTTATCATTCATTGGTCAGCTACGGTAGTTCATTCGTTAGAGCATGAGACTCTTGGTCTATGAAAAGAGTTTCAGTTGTCAAAGCTTAGTATTACATAACTGTTTAAAGTTATGAGGCTTCACATGTAAAAGTTCATTTAATTCATAAATTAAGGTATTGCAACTCAAAATATTGAATAACAAATTAATGAATTGACTTAACTGCAATTGGTACTTTTTGTAGATACCTACTCAATGATTATCACTTGGCTGCCAGAGGAGTCTAATGAAGGATCAGAAGAAAGGTCTATAGAGGAGCTGGAGGATGAGTGTAGTTATGAGTCAATAGAAGTGGCAGAGGAGCTGGAGGAAGTGCTAGAGGAAGAGCTTTATGAAGAATATTGTGAAGATTTTATTGAGGTCTTTGAAGAATATGATGAAGGATCTATTGAGTTGGAAGAACTACTAGTGGAGGAGGAGGACTCTGAAGGAGTAGCAGAAGAGTCATTTGAGGAGGAAGTGAGTTTAGTGTCAGAAGAGTGGACAGAAGAGCCTAGCAGTATAACCTTGGAGGAGCTGGAAGAAGAAATAAGTATAGGATCAGAGTTGGAGGAATTCTACTGACAGGAAACATTAAAATTAATAAATTATTTATCTAAAATGTCTCTTTACTTTTCTGAGGGCGCTTAGTTGTGGAGTACAAAGTAATTTAGTAATACTTTGGTTTGAATACAACAATACTTCAAGCTCTTACAAGCTTTGGGAATGCTCAGAATATTTAGCAGATCCTGAATGCTTGCTTTTATGTAGATGGCTTTGTACATTATATAGGCTTATGTGCCTATTATAGCCCTTTGCCCCTCCGCATTTCATTTTTGAAATTGAATTCTGCCTTTTTTTTGTAACCATGGAGGTGTTTAGCTAGGGTTTTTAAAAAAGTTGTTTGGGAGGGTGTTGTGCCTATATTTGAGGAGATGTTGCCTCCTTTTTTTGTCTGTGCTGTTTGTATTTGTTAGTAGTTCTAAGCATCGCCAGTTTTTCTCCTGTGAAATGAGTATTTTGTGGTGCACAGTTTCTTAGATTTCTAAAAGTGCCTCTGTTTGGGGACCCCTTCAAAGCAGTGTAGAATAATATCCGTTAGCCTTAATAATGAATTGGCCTTCTGTGTTGAAGTACTGTAAAATTACCGTATTTTTCGCTCTATAAGACGCACCAGACCACAAGACGCACCTAGTTTTTGGAGGAGGAAAACAAGAAAAAAAATATTCTGAATCTCAGAAGCCAGAACAGCAAGAGGGATTGCTGCGCAGTGAAAGCAGCAATCCCTCTTGATGTTCCGGCTTCTGGGATTGCTGCGCAGACTGCATTTGCTCCGTAAGACGCACACACATTTCCCCTTACTTTTTAGGAGGGAAAAAGTGAGTCTTATAGAGCAAAAAATACGGTACTTATTTTTCCTTTGAGATGTTAATAGAGCGGCGCAAATAGATCAACATTAATGAATGAAATTACTTTGTGGTGGTCTCATTCAAGCAGTCTGAGAGCTTGTATATAAATATGTGTTCAAATCAAAGAAGTTGTAATCAAATTGTATCCCCTTCAAAATGGTTGCTGAAATTGCTGCTGCTTGGTTTTCCAAGTATTTCATAATTGTACTGAAGGGGTGTTAACAGATGAGCAGATTTTTAGCTGCCTTGGTTTAATTGCAAAGCTTGTTTCCTTTGGGGTCAAAACAGCTCTAACCATATTGAAGAGTATCTTTCTACACAGTTGGGTTTTGGTGGGGAGAGTTGTCTATACGCTTGACACCTAATTAATCTATTTTGTTGCCTTATTAAGCAGATCACCAGTATGTTTCTGTTGCGAATAAAGTAGCACATTTTTGTGGTCAACACATATTCTTTCTCCAAACATCAATATTGTATCTTTTCTGTGATATGGAAGTTTCTTGATACTGTTGTAACAAGTGCCTGGATTCACATGTGTGCAGCCCTTGTTATGGATGTGTGTTAACCCTTAACCTTATACCCACAAGAAGCTCTCACACAGGAATAAAGAAAGTTTGGTTTATTATATGACATAGGAGCGGCAGAGTAAGTAAGTGCTGCTTAAGACAGCAAAGTTACAAATTAAGCAGGTCACCAATGTCTCCTAGTAGGACGGGCTTAGAGATAAGAAATTTCTGTCTTTCCCTCAGAGTTCCTGCCCATTTCTCACCTTGCCCATCCTAGCCAGAAGAGGACTGAAAACTGGCCATCTTGTTTGTTTAACCAACTTTGATAGTGAGCCATTTATCTGACTCTGGCCATCTGTCTGCTATCTGCCTTCAAATCACCTTGTGTAGATTGAGGAGTTGAGTATCCTGTGCTTGGCAATTAAATTTGCATGTATTAATCTTTAGGTCAGATGTGGGTGAACTCAAAATATGTCTGAATGCCTTTCAGGAGGCTTGGTATCAGGCCTGCTCCAGGGTCACCAAATTTTATCCTGGAGGGTTTACTGTCATGTTTAAGTTGTGCCAACCTTGTACGTATGCCATGCTCTACAGAGAGCAACCTTATCACAAGTTCAGATTCACACACTCCTGTTCACACTATATGAGGCCCATATCAATGCAAAGCATTATTTGTGCATTTGCTTTCTCACACACACCTTAATCGCTGTCCATTTTAGCCCTACTGCATTACAGAGCATACACAGGTGAACTTTTCAGAAGCATTGCCATAGAAATAAAACAAGTTGGCTCAAAGTGAACATGTGGTAGGTGAGGTTAAAAAGGACAAACATGCTGACTGCTATCAGCTAAGCCAGTGATCTTCATGTTATCTGTCAATTCAGTGCATCCCATTCAGTGGAAACTGTCTTATTCCTCTACTAACTGGCACTGGAAGGACAGTGAGAGATTTGCAAATGGATAACTCTCTTAAGATAAGGTATTGCCTGCTTCAGTATATAGTTGCATGGTATCTGCAATTGGGGGGCTCTGCAGACAGGGGAAGAGATAAAAGATCCCCAAATAATTTCCTAAGCACCTTGTTGTGACCGCATAGTTCTGCATTGCATATATTTAGTGTTTACAAAAAGTTTTCACATTAAGATTATGGATTATCACTGTAGGGTGGAATACGTCACTCAACACATGTCAAAATCAGAGTTATCTTGGGTTTTGATTTTAGGACATGCTGACCTGCGTAACTTGAGCATCTCACAGAAACAAGCACAAAGCAAAGGTTAAAATTAACTATGTGCAAGTTAAGGTTTAAACTCTGTTCTCTACAATTTAGTTTTTCTACAAATCATGTGTATGATATTTGGAGCACTATCACACTAGCTGCTAGGCATGTAGACAGATGAGGTCAAATAATTTGAATGGAAAAGAATACCTGGTGAATTAAGTACGTTGATGCAAAGGCATACAGAGCTAGAACTGAATGGGATGAAGTACACTTTTCCCAAGAGCTCAGTGTTGCTGAATGGTAAGAGAAGGTAATTTGGTGTGCCTATGGAAGTGAAGGGGACGCAGGTGGCGCTGTGGGTTAAAGCCTCAGCGCCTAGGACTTGCCGATCGAAAGGTCGGCGGTTCGAATCTCCGCAGCGGGTGCGCTCCCGTCGCTCGGTCCCAGCGCCTGCCAACCTAGCAGTTCGAAAGCAGCCCCGGGTGCAAGTAGATAAATAGGGACCGCTTACTAGCGGGAAGGTAAACGGCGTTCCGTGTGCTGCGCTGGCTTGCCAGATGCAGCTTGTCACGCTGGCCATGTGATCCGGAAGTGTCTGCGGACAGCGCTGGCTCCCTGCCTTTAGAGTGAGATGAGCGCACAACCCTAGAGTCTGTCAAGACTGGCCCGTATGGGCAGGGGTACCTTTACTTATGGAAGTGAAGGCTTGAGTCTCACCCAGTTACAGTAATTTTAATATGGACAGAATAGGGGTAGCTTCAGGCCTCCTTCCACTTTACATTCATAATCCTATAGGGTTGAGTATGACAATGTGTTCTAAGCAAATGACCAGGTAACTTAAAAGAAAAAAGCGGGAAAAAACTTGGTTATATATAGATGCATAATAGTGGGCAGTAATATAATATTGTTCATGTTTACACAAGTGACCTTCATAGTTTGCTAGTGAGTCAAATCACTTTAGCAGGAATAATTTAGACTGTTGCATTAGTGGTTTACCTGATAGTGCATTCAGCTGAAAAGGGATGTGTTCTCAAGTTTTAATACATGAACAATCTTTCCAAGCTTTTTGTCTCATTTGTAGTGCTTGGGAAATATCCTACCAAAGCACTAATGCTTGTTTTCATGTATAGTTTAGCTATACATTGTTTAGCTAGAGATAGTTTAGCTAACATTGTTACCCTTTATGATGATAGCACATAGACGTGTGCTATGCCTTTTAGCAGTATGCGTAAGCACTCATATATGTGCATACCCCTAATATAATTGCATTCAAGGGTCGGAGGGCTACTCCAACTCATTTTTCATTGACCCTTATTTTCATATTCATACAATTTTACAAGAAAATATTTAACTTGATTTATCCAGAATAAATCCTCTAGGGAAAAATGTGTGCTATGTGGAATTAAGTCTCCGTTGCAGTTAGTTGGTCTAGATCAGGCATAGGCAAACTCCAGCTCTCCAGATGTTTGGGACTACAATTCCCATCATCTCTAGCTAACCGGACCAGTGGTCAGGGATGATGGGAATTCGTATCCGGAGGGTCCACTGTATTGTTTTCTTGGAAATTTGATTAGGTTTACTTGGTGCCGTGGTCTCTTTAGGGTTCTGTGTCTTTCTAAGCCAGCTGCAGTGCCCTGCAAATACATTTTGGTAGTTTTGAACCTAATGGGTTATAAGTCCTATTCAGAGTAGAGCCACTGAAATTAATAAACTTAAGCTGGCCGTGTCCATTAACTTCAGTGCATTTATGTTAAGTAGGACTATACCACCCAATATGGATTATTTGAGAGTTAAGTGGATTCAGGATTCTGGGCAAAATCTTAAACAGTTGCAACTGAAGGCCACTGTTAATTCTTTTGCCCATGTTGCTGTTGACTTAGCCTCAGGCTTATCCAGCAGAAGAGATTTTTTTTTGCAGCTTTCATCTCCATTTTTCAATTTGGACATTTACAAAGATAAGAATTAGCAGTATGGGAGCTTGAAGGTTATGGGCTTGTTTGATTTACAGATGTACTGTTAAGCCCTATTGGAAAGATGTTGGTCAAATTAATTAGTGTGATTAACGACCAAGTGAATTGTGTAGCAGCAACAGACACCATTGTTTTTACCAACAGTACAACAGTGGTTGAAAACCTAGAACCATTATACAAATCTATGATGCAACTGCATTTGGAAAACACGACAGTTCTGGTTGCTGCACCTCAAAAATGACACTGTAAAGTTGGAAAAAGGCCTCCAAAATGATTGATGGGGTCGGGCAACTCCCCTGTGAAGAAAGATTGCAGTGTTTGGGACTTTTTAGTTTAGAGAAAGGTGAATAAGAAGTGACACAATTGAAGTTGATAAAATTATGCCTGGCATGGAGAAAGTGAATAGGGGAATTTTTTCCTCCCTCACCACACTAGAAATCATGGGACGTCCAAGGAATCTGAAGTTCGAAGATTGAGGACAAGTGAAAGAAAGTACTTCACACAGCAGATAGTTATATGGGTTTTACTCCCATGGGAGGCAGTAATAACAGGAATAATTAAAAACAAATTCACTTAATTTGACAACTAATTCTAGATATGTTCCATATTTTGTATGGCTGGTTTTCACTCATGAACAAGGTGTTCTTCATCCTCTTTTGAAATGATGTATGATTTTGGAAGTAGGGGAATGAGTGACCTTTCAGAGAGGGTTTTTTGCTTTGTTGCCATTGTCAAATTAGGTTGAAGAGAAAGAGCTACCAAAGAAAACTCCCTTGAACAAAAATTTAGTATACATCCAAGACAGACAGATGGTATTGAACGTATATCACCCCAAAAGCATAATGGTCCCAGGTTTTTATCCATCTTGCTCTCCTTACTTCTGAAGGGGATGGAGCACATGTTCCCCATGCTGTAAAATGATGTCACTTAAGCCCAAATAATTGGATGCCTATGAGATTATGTATCTGAATCTGGGTATATAAATTAAATCCTAGTAAGTATGTTTCAAGTTGCAAATTTCAGGAATGCCTCCCTAAGGCCTATTTTGTATGCTGTCAGCAAAGCTGGGGTTTCTGTCACGTTTTCACAGCTGCAGCCACATTAGGCTGCCTGACTGGTGAATGTTCATGATGCCTGCAAACATTGACTACACTTTATCACTTTATATGAGCTCAAACAAGTATCCTTGTAAGATACATTACGTTTATAGTGTGTGAACAGGCAGTAATATATGCAGGGATGTCCAACAGGTTGATCGTGATCTACTGGTAGATCCCTGGGAGGTTTTGGTAGATCGTGGTCGATCACTGGTTAAAGTAAAATTTGGCCTCAGCCCGCCCTCCATTGTTCCACGATCCCCAGAACAGAAGATGGATCTTTTTAAGTGATATTTTTTGGTGTTCAACTTTCCCCCTTAGAAAAGCTCAGCAACTTTTCCCTGAGCCCCTAAGAATAAGAATATGGGATATATATATATATATATATATATATATATATATATATATATCATGCAGCTTGGAACTTGTTCTCAGGCACTCTTTGATTTAGATAAGTTTTGAAGCTGGGGAAATAAGAGATGCTACTGATACCGGAAAACTGCATTTTAACTGGAGTGACATAATACATGTGGAAGCAACAAGTTTCTCCTGTGCCACAGGGTACTTTTGACTTGGCACACAGACTTTTTCCTCTGCCAAAAAGGTTCCTGGGTTTTGTGCATATGTAAATGCTATGCATTCTGGGTAGGATCTAGATTGTTGGTTGCACGTTAGTCCTGTTGAACTCATTGCCTAATGTTTCATAATTTCAGTGGGACTCTGATTCAGCTAAGGTAGTCTGGATCCAGCCTTCCATGTTCAGCCATTCATTTTCATATAGTTGTTGAATTCCATTTCTTAACCTGTTTTTCCCCCCTTTGGCCTTGTTCATATTTTATAATAATATGTTCCTCTTAAAAATCTGCAAGGACTGAAAACTCACTTTTTACAAATTGTTTATATATTGCATAACAACATTTATATACCACTCGATTGTAGAAAAACACCTCAAAGCACCTACAAGCATATAATTTACACCATTTGTTTGTTTTATTATTTTAAAATGGTAAGCTTCATTGGATGCTTTGGCAGAAAAGCGATACATAAATGAAATAAATAAATAAATAAATAATGCCACTTAGCATAGCATATACATAAGTTTCAAAACACTACTTTACAAAAGTTTCATGAAAATACTTCCCCTATCAAAATGGGTGCATGTGTCACTAAAATGGTTTTTGTTTTTTAATAAAAAAAGTTAGAGCACTATATAATCAATTCCTGTTTGTTATTCCTAGTATGTTCATAGTTCATATGTCTGCTTGATGCATCTTCAAACACTTCATGCATATTGATACAACTTACTTGTACCGACTATAGTAAAGTTCTTGGAGTATAAGTTTAGCATTCAGGTAGTACTCAAGGATTTCATATACGCTCACAATCAGATATAATGGGCCATTTAAGTTTATTTCGGGAAGACATGGCTTCTACAATACATCTGGTTTCAGAGAGGAAAGACTAGCCCTCAATTTTAAAAGAGATAATGCAACATATAAAATCACCATTGAGCTTTCAAAATGCCAACTACTTTAACTTCACATTGCCAGAAATTTTCTTGCTTGGTTCCTTCAAGCACATCCATTGTGGGTTTTCTAATGCTCTGTTATGATCTGTAGTCTTTGTGAAGGCTTTTAAGATAAAGTGAATCTAGAAAACCAGATTCATCTCCTTTAACAGAGTTTAGTAGTTATACTTTCAGGATTTTGAATATATAATGTATTTCACTAAATGGCAATGCTGAATTAAAAATGAACTACCTGCAGTGATATTGAACCTTTCCACAAAATCAGCTGCATCCCTTCCGATAGGGAGAAAAAGATCACAAAGGCTGTAAAGCCTGTGCAGACTTTCATGAACACAATGAGATATACTTCTATGTATACATGCATAAGATTGCACTGAAAAGCAGAGACCGCTCCATGCATCTGGCAGTTGGAGAACTAATGTTTGTTAAAGATGGAAAGTGTGTGATATTGCAAGTAGACAGCAAGCACTGGCTTGGTTGTCTTTAATACTTAAAAAGTCACTAATTTTGTACCTTACTTGGGAGTGTTTAGTACTGAAGCTTACTGGTATATAATTTTTAAAACTTTATTTTTATTTGCAGAAGATCCTTTTGATGACTTCTTTGGCAATAGGCGAGGGCCACGTGGAAATAGGAACAGAGGTGGTGGATCCTTTTTCTCCGCTTTTGGTGGATTTCCTGCATTTGGGAGTGGTTTCTCTTCATTTGATACGGGTAAGGTGAATTAAATTCAGTTCAATCAGCGAAGGTAGACAATTTCCCAATTAGAGTGAAGTTTAAACTCTAAATGGTAGGATTGTTCGATGAGCCGCTAGTTAAGACATGAAAATTTGGGAGTCATCATCCCTGAAAATTGGCTGTGCTTGCCCAAGGCTGGTGGGAGTTGTAGTATAGCAACCTCTGGAGCACCACAGATTCCCTTCACCTGAGCTACAACTGAAAGGAAACAGTGCTGAATCCAGAGCAATTTTAGATGCACATAAAGGCTTGAATTTGAACTTGCCTGTAGTTTGTTTTCTGGAAAGTTCATCAGTTTCAAAAGTGATTTTCCATGTGACATTGGGTAAACTATTATTAGTAATACTAACACTAATACTAATAATATTACCACCCTTCCTCTGAAGAGCACAGGGTGGTTTACATCATAAAAATAAAATTACAGTTTGGATTCCAGCTAGCTTTTAGGAAATGTGTCATTATGCTGTCTTCAGCTCTTCAAAAGGCTTGCAGCATAGGTTTAAACCAGTGAATCACATAATTTTAACTTTCACAAGCAAGACATCTCGTGGTTTACTGTTAATGTACCATATTTTTCGTCCCATAGGATGCACGTAGTTTTTTTGGGGGGAAATAAAGGAAAAAAAAATTCCTTTATTCCCCCCCCCCCAAAACCAGGTTGGGGAAACCGAACCAGGTCGAGGAACAGTGGGATGGCGGCGCTGCGCCTCCTTGCTGTCCCCCGAGCTTGTGGGGCTGGCCGATGTCTGTCCGGCGTGTGGGGCGCTCTGCTTCAGGGCACCTTTCGCGCCGGGCGGCAGGCTGCTATCCGCAGCGTGGGGAGCCCTGCGGGGAACTCCTGCAGGGCTCCCCACGCTGCGGATGTCTCTCCGGCGTGCGGGGCACTCTGCTTCAGGGCGCCCCTCGCGCCGGGCAGCAGGCTGCTATCCGCAGCGTAGGGAGCCCCGCAGGGCTGCCTAGGCTGCGGATGTGTTCCTGAAGGGCCGGGCGCTCTGCTTTCAGGGCACCCGGCGCTCCGGGAAGCAGGCTGCCATCCGCAACCTAGACAGCCCTGCGGGAACTCCCGCAGGGCTGCCTAGGCTGCGGATGTGTTTCTGAAGCCTGGCAAGCGAGAGGGGTTGGTGCGCACCGACCCCTCTCGCTCTCCAAGCTTCAGCAAAAGCCCGCATTTGCCCCATAGGACGCACCCAAATTTCCCCTTCATTTTTGGAGGGGAAAAAGTGCGTCCTATAGGGCGAAAAATACGGTAATTTCTTAGTATCATTATATGAGAATATAATCTCAAGGACCCAAACTTCATTTTGAGTTGGAGCATCGAAAGCTGAGGAAAAGCTACAGCTAAATTTAAGCGATTGGCGGTTGTTTAAAATTGCTGGAATCAGGATATAAACTGGTATATGAAGTTAATAGACATGGTTACACATAGTGGCCTGACAAATCAGTTCTGAATTTTACTGAGTTTATTAATCTGTGGAAAAAGCAGGAGTGAAAAACTGTTGGTCCTTTGGTGGGGGGAGATGTACCCCTTTTTTTGCCTTGGTTCAAGTACATTCTGACACTTTGATTCCCTTACCAGGTTTTACTTCGTTTGGTTCTCTGGGACATGGGGGCCTTACTTCATTCTCCTCCACATCGTTTGGTGGCACCGGGATGGGCAGCTTCAAATCTGTATCGACTTCAACTAAAATAGTTAATGGCAGAAAAATTACTACAAAGAGGTACAGTGATCTAAATTCACATTTTTCAGTAGGTTAGTTATGTAACTGGTTTTCTGTAGTCAATAGATTTTTAAAGACGTAGAATTATAGAAATATATTGCTTCTCTCTTTATTACTTGCCCAAGGAAGGAAACAAATGCTTTCACTAGCCAGAATTAACTTCAAAGTGTGTGTATATACTCTGTTTACATTAGTGACACACTCAGCTCCCAATAAGCTTAGGTTCTCTGTTTTCAGGTTGATGCCTCTGATTTTCCCAAGTTTTGAGTGTGGTGTTAGTGGTATTTGAATAAGTTGAATATTCCTGTGATTGAGGTGCCAAATGTCCAGTCCTAGTGGATTAGAGATGTGATAAATATGTGAAGTTGTGATGTCGGATCTGGCTGAAATTGGAATTGTGCTAAAATGGTGGCTCAGGGTTTCATAAGGGGTTCAGTTTACATAAGCAGTCAGAATTGTTCTAAGCTTTTGCATAAAATGAAACTTTCCAGTTTAGCTGCTGCTATTTGATGCCAATCAGTGGTAATCACTTTATGGACAAGATATCCATGTGCTAACTGGTTGTTATTTAAAAAAAAACACTTCAGAAAAGACTATTAAATGGATTTTTGTCCTGCAGAATTGTTGAGAATGGACAAGAGAGAGTAGAAGTTGAAGAAGATGGCCAGTTAAAGTCTTTAACAGTAAATGGTAAGGAGCAGCTGCTACGCTTGGATAACAAGTAATTCAACGCACGCATTTAACAGAAATGTTAAGCTATAACGAGCACCCTTTGAGGATTAACAGGAACATTTTTTTGAAGATTTCAAACGAACTCTTTTCATTATACTGTACGTAATCTAAAGTATTTATAAACGGCTCATCGGAGCTCATGATACTGTCAGACTTTTGCGTTTATTTGCTGGGACCACATGAATAGGACCATTTTTTGTCCTTAAAATTGTTGTAAATTTCTGTATGCACTTTGCTTTTTATTAAACCTGATTCTAGGTGGACAATTACCCTGCATTAGCGCTAGGGCAAAATTGTACACTAACATTAGCATGAATCCTGCTTTTTTTGATTTTTTTGTTTGTTTGTTTGATAGATATGTGAGCCAACTAGTAGTTTAAATCTACTGTGAAGTTTAACATTTCTGAGGCAGATTTAGTTTCAAGCTTTCAATATTTAGTAGTGAAATAATGTTAATATGTTACAGATGGTGCATTTTTGGTTTAAACGAATTAAGGATGTTTTCTAGTTGTGCATGAATGCTGGCAATTTAGTCAGTTTTGACATCTAAATGTGTAATGTTTAAGCCTAGGCTAACAAAAGTTAAAACTAGTGAGCTTGGGTACTTTGTCATTTTTGCTAAAACGTTAAAAAATGAATAAATGCTGATGTTTGTGGTGCATTCTTTCATGGGTAACATTTGTAGCTTTTTTTGTGCGCCTGTGTAACTTGGATGATAACTATACTCTGCTTTTCAGTACCTGCTTACTTCAGACTTTCTTCCTTGCAAACGTTTCCCCATATAAGAATTGGGTGCCACTAAACAATTAACCACAACATTCTCAACTAGACAAGTGTTATTTCTCTGGATTAGGTAAATGTCATACCAGTGGATGTGAAACAATTGTTTTTTTCCTCTGCCTGCAATCCACCCCCCATCTGTGCCAGAGAGTTCCCCACACCTTTTGAAGCAGATTTTGAGAATGTGTGGGGAGAGCAAGAGTTAAGTTCCATTTGCACGAAGCTCATTGCTCAAGCAGGACATCAGAGATTGATATTACCCCCTAAATTCATTTTTTGTGAACTGACATAAATGTAGTTCTAACCATTATTTTTCAGTGAGCAATGCTTTTTGTTTTTTCCTGAAACAGTAGATGGCTGCAAAAAGCAAAATAAGAAACATATATTTGTTTTTCAGTTTAAGTGTTGCATTTTTTTTTAGACTGCCATTCAGTTGGATAAGTACATGGGTGAGTCCCTTATTCGGTATAAACTAGGCTCCAGTGAAACCTATTTAAATTAAGCTATGGGATAGAGGATCACACTGGAAGTGTGGGAGAAAAAGAGGAAGGTAAACCTTTATCAGGGCAGCTTTGCTCTAAAACCTTTAGATTATCATTAGTTGTAATGAAGTTGTTTCCTACTGGTGGCTAACCTGTAGCCTTCTGGAAGTTGTTGGATTACAGTTCCCATCCCATTGTTGTTCCTGGTGGCTGGGACTGATGGGAGTTGTAGTCCAATAACATCTGGAGGACTGTAGGTTAGCCACTGTGCTATATAACTTCAGGAAAAAGTGAGTACCTATTAATTTAGGAAGTGCAAGCACACTTCGTATCCCTATCTAAAACTAACCATAAGTCTAGCTTTGGATATCCTGCCTACAAATTACAGAAAGCATCATTCCTGCATTGCAGGGAATTGGACTAGATGACTCTTGGGGTCCCTTCCAACTCTACAATTTTGTGCTTCTTTTAAGGTCCTTCCTAATCTAAACCTCTCAATGGTTGGCATATGTTCATATATCTTGGGCCATGTCCTCCAAATTGACTGCCCTTGTATGATTAAAGAGGGGAGGGGACCATTTCACCAAACTCCTTCATTGGGAGAAGAAATTCTTCAGCACTTCCTTGTGCCAGCAGTGGCTGTAGCATAGTTTCTTTTTCTCTGAGTCGCGCCTTCCCCGCTTGCTGCTACAAAAGTGGCAGCAGCAATGGCCATGTTGACAGACTGACCACCATTTTGCATCCTCCACAGTGCCCCTGGCCAAGTGCCATTCTAGGGCATGTGGGACAAAGGAATGAGAAAAGGTCAAATGTATTTTTAACACAGAATTCATTAATCAGTAACCCATTATGATGTATATTTCATTTCTTATTTCTGTTCTCTTTGGGAAACATCAGTCTAGAATGGTGAGGGTGAATGATACTGAGTTAGGAAAGGCTAATCACACTTGCTATAAACAGAAGCCTTTAACTGAAACAAAAACTAGCTGCCTTGTGCACTTTCCATTTCACTCCTCATAAATTCCATCCAAATTGCTAAAGGAGAGCATTAATAGGTTACTTTCATTGAAGAATCAGCCCCTGGTACCTTCTCAACATTCACAGTTTAAGAACTATTGACAGTGCTAGTTGTAGCTTATTATTAAATTAGTTATATAGTTGAGCAAGACTTGACAAGAGTTAGAAGGCTAGCCCATCGACAACTGTATTATGGTGATAAAATAAGTAGAATACTGTACATTAATTCATATTTCAAAACACAATGTGCTTAACTTGCCACATGGGTGCTTTTGCTGGAATGGCTCTATGCAGGCAAACATGGGGCTGTGTATATACTGTGGTTGAAAATCAGAACTGTGCCAAGAATTGTCAACATCCTGCATCCTGCCTTGCAATTAAAATTTACATATTTGCTTATTTTGAAGCCCTCTCCTGTATCACTTGAAATCTCATGAGACTTCACCAGGCATCAGACATATGCATTATCTGCAAAACCTTCACCACCAACCTTCAAGTGGGGGCATAATCCCATGGGGAATTATGAGAAAACATGTAATTCGCATTACTGACAGACATGCCGCTCATACTTTGTAGCTTATCAAGAGCTGAGATTTTCAGGATGCTGAATTCTGTGCTAGATTATTTTTGCACTTGCACAATCTGATCATAGAATGCACACAGCCCCTGTATATCAACTTGCCTGGCAGTTCTGTCTCTTCCAAATGCGCTGCATCATATTTAGCAGCAGCTAGTCATTTGGATGTCAAATCTAACTCTTAGCTGCTAACCTTTCTGGTATTGCAAGCCAAGCGACACTTTGTGTTGTCTGTATGTCCAAGGTGTTAAATTTGATCTGGCGAAATGTGGTTCTTACCGCTTAGCATTTGTGAGAATAAATCCAGACCTTGCCTGGGGGTTGGGTGTATTGTTTTTAGCCCAACAGAAACCTGTTAGTCCATGCATCCACAAAAAATTCAGTTTACCTGTTACCAGTATGGAAAAGGTAAAAGGTACTCATTTACTTTCCTAGGGGTTTCCTTCATGGCATGCACCTCCCCAAGATAAAGAACAATAAAAATGAAGGTCCTTAGAAGCCAAAGCAAGAACAGTTGCAAGACCCAGAGTATAAACATGGTCCGTCTATCATCTATCTATCTATTTATCTAATGTAATCATCATTGAAGATACAAAAAATAAATAAATTAGAAGATTGCACACTAGTAGACAAATAAGTGTTTTGACTGCTTAGTATTTTTCAATGAGATTGTTTTATCAATTGTCCATTTTATGAGTGATCAACTCTTGAAGAGTTGGTGGTTCTTGTGTTTTTTTGAAAGACTGAGCAGTCAGAGTGGATCTTTGTCTACAGGTCTGCCATCTTCTGATTTATATGATTTGGTTTTTTGTTTCTGTACTTTCATTGATGTAATTAGTTTTCCAGCCATACATATCGAGTACAATACAATACCATTTTCCTATTCTGAGTTGTGTAATTGTATTTGCTTATGCAACTCCCCAAACCAGTTCCATTCCTCCTTTTCTGGAATATGTAGTGTAAAATGTCAGGGACATGACAAGTCCATTTCCACTCTCCCTACTTTTTTTTTCTTTTTTCAATGACATGAAATTTTTGTTCCAATTACTTTTGACTGTATATTTAATTTGTAGACTTCCACAGTCTGCCTAACAGTTTATTTAGAGCCCCCCTCAATATACTCACCTGCCAGTAGCATTCTGTTAGGTGATAGGTTCTAGTCAAAGAAGCTTTTGCATTTTTAAAAAATAAAAAACCCTTTCATTTCCAAGTATGTATATTTCTGCACACCTAGAAAGTTTCCGGTAAAAACCACTCCCCTGCCTATGTATGGCTCTGTTTCTCTTCCTAAATGATAAAGCATTCAACCACCTGAGTTCTCAATTAGAAGGAAGAAGTGAGACCTACAGCAAACTATTCCAGTGTGGATTACTCACAAGTATTCCAACCAGCCATGTTCTCTTCCTGGATATTCCATTCTACCGCTACCCTGGCTTTGTTCTCCCCTATCCTAACAAGCATTCAGCATTCTGTGACTGCTGAACATGCTGCGTCCTCATGTGGATTTTCCCCACAATTTTTTTTTTTCAATTACTGCAAGTTTTGGGGTCCCCATGAGCCCACTGATATCTCTGTTTTGTTTCTCAGTCCACTCACGTTTTGGCTTAAAAAAAACCCCCTGTCAGCACTCGTCAGCTGAGATTGTTATTAGAGGGGGTGATTGAGTAGGATGGGAAAAGGAATTAGAGGTGAAATATTCAACAGTGATAACAAATGGGCAGGTTATGGATTTATACTTCATTCCTACCACCCTATTTGTTTTAACACGTTGGGTGTTGGTCCCTCTTCCTCAATGTTGTCCACACTGAGTGGCAGAACATGGACATTCCGCATGCAAGCAATGTGCTTTTTACCACTGACCTATGGCACTTCCTGACTACAGATTCTGCTCTATTGGCACACTATTATATTACGGAATGATAGTTTTGGCTTGGTCACTTGTGGGTTTTTCTAGCTGCGACTGGCTGGTGTAGCTGATCATCTAGTCTTGAGAATAGCTGATGGGCTACATTTTACAGCTGCCACCAGAGAAAGAGAAATTTATCTATTGGATCCAGACTTTGTTGCACTTTGAAATCAATGGAACGAAGGCATGACTTTATTTGTGCTGTTAATTTCAGTGGGGTGTATGTGCAGCTAAGTCTGAATCAAGCCTACTATGTGTACTATGTTTAAATCCTGTGGGTAAGTAGCTGTATCATAACTTTCTGTAGAACTTTGGCATCCTTTATTTTCAAAGCTTGGTAAGTCTGGAAAGTTGTTTCTAAGGGCCGCTAAATGCATGCCGTATTTGTGTGTAGGTGACAAGGTCTGCAATCTCCTGCATTAGCACATGAAACACATTCCCCCCCCTTGTTTGAAACTTGACCCAGTTGCTGAAGCATTCAATACTGAGACATGCTAATGCCAAATTTTCTAAATTGTGAAGTTTATTATTAAATACATTGTATTAACCTGTCTTCTGTCTAGTTACTAGATTGAACGCTGTCATTTGTACCTTGGGATTGTTTTCCAACAAGGTATTGCTAAACTGTCCCCTTTAAAATGTTGTGTTTTGTAAAGGTATAATTTATGTGAGTGTTTTGAGACGTCTGATTTAATTTTGAAAGATTTAAACATTGACTTATACATGTCATTCTCATGTCTGGGCTTTCTCTGTTGCCCATCTGCCTGGCTGAACATATTGGTTTGTATGCAAATGGCATTTGTCTGATGTCTTGTATAGTGTTGTGTCCCAGTATGTTTTGGAGTCTTCATTAACCATGTGTGTAGGTTCACATTAGACCCAAATGCTCAAACATAAAATCTGCTTAGCTCTTGCTTAGCTGTTGTTACTAGATTAGTCACTTAACCTCAGTTTCTTCATCTACAAAAGTGTTTTTTAAAAATGCTATATGTTGAAAATTGATAAATGAGGCTGCAGTTGGGTATCTTAGTGATTGCATATAGTTTACAACCTGTGCCCGCATTGTGATGTGATATAGGACAATGAGGCCTTTGCCTTAATTCTCAGTTCTTATTGGTGGATACTTTGCCAAACCTTCAGTCTAATGTCCTCCATACAAGCAGGGTTTTGGTATCTCTCTGCTCCCAGTTCTGATTCCCATGATGTATCATAAGCTGCATTCGAAACTAATTTCATTTTCTGTAGTACTGTGGCATGTGAGACTGCGGTTTGGTTTCTGTCCTCCACCCGGAGTAACTCTGTTTCAAATCCTTCTTTATGATGGTCACTGTCATTCTTTATAATGCAAGGGCTGCATTAGTCTTTTTACTTACGATGCTCAGCAGAACACCATTGCCATCTGGCTTCCCTACAACAGTTACTTTGCTCTTTATACAAAATGCTTTTCCGAGCCTCAGAGTTGAGCTTGCTTGTAATGAGATTTCACATGTCAAATGACGGACAGTCGATCCTACGAAACTTCTCTTCTTCCTTCACTCTTCATAATGAGTTGCTTGGTAGCATCTTCATGTACGTTTCTTGTCATTGAGTTGCACTAGCAGAATATTTAGGTTACTTTTTAAGTTACATGCTTAGGATTAAGGTCAGTTGAAAAAGAATTTGAGTCACAATCTCTATTCAGCATATGCTTTGAGGTTGTCCAGGGCAGACTGCATTTTTAAACGTCCTTCTATTTTGCTGGCTGTAGAATTCCGAATTTGTTTGTACTCAGGTTTTTGAATAAGCTTTTAATACTAAGGCTGTGCATTGGGTTGCTCACACTGGCCATATTGATGCCTGGAACTGCCTTATATTGAGCCAGATCATTGATTCACTTAGCTTGGCATTGTTTACTCTCACTGGCTTCCCACTATGTTCGATAAAGATCTTTCCTAGCCCTGCTACTGTGTATTCAATACAGTAGTTCTCTTGAAAGATCAGGTGGAAAATAAGGGAATTGCAGGAGGATAAGGCTGTCAGTGGCTGTTAGATAAGACGTCTATATGTGCATGATACTGCCTGTGACATACAGTCACATCTGCACTGACATCTGTTACTTTCTTGCTACCTCACCACTGGCTCCCCAGCTCAGTAGACTAGAGGCAGAAGTACACCAAGGCACAAGGGACATATGCATTACAGCACACACTTGAATGTGCTCCATCTCATACTTTTGGCGTTGACTGGTTTATTTGTTTATTTAAAGCTCTGGTATACTGCTTAACCATTTGCATTTCTAAAGGATGTAAGGGACATTTGTTAAAAGCAAAAAAACTAACCCAGTTAGTTAGCCACTATAAACACCAAGCCACCAGAGATTTTGAACTGAACTTAGGCAAGAGCTGATAGCCACAGAAGTTAAATCAAATTTTAAGTTTATTTGGCCTTAGGCTGCAGCCCAATAATTCTAAATGTACCAGAGAAAACAAATATAAATTAGAAAATGCTCCTAGGCAGTGCTTAAAAAGGAAGAAATTGCCCATTCTAGTACTGACTAGACCATTACGTTGCTGTATGAGATGCAACCATTAGTCACAAATCTGTAAAAAGTAGTGAGCAAACCATTTTAATGTTTGGGAAGTTTATTTGGAGTATTTTTTATAATGCACAGGTTTCAAAAGCTGTTGACAAAGGTCAGAATCCATGGTCGTAGGGTTTCCTCATCTAAGTCACCTCCTTAGACAAAAACAAAGGCCCTAATGTGCCTCTCAAATCACAATTCCACTTGGTACTTAAAAGGGCATTCAGCTGCGTTTTCATTATGTGCGTCGTCCCAGAACGTTTACATAAGATTAGATCCATGGTAACTCTGTTTTCTCCCATAAATTGCTGCAGTTGGATACACAAATAATGCCTTCCCAAGCAGCATATCTTCTGTTGTGGGAGTCTCTCAAAAGCACTCCAGTGACTTAGATTTCTGATGTGTGTACCTAAGGTAAAAAGTACTAGACTGCCACGTAATTAAACTTTGGATGGAGATCAAAGTTCACTGTTGGGTGTGGTGTTGAAAAATTCCTAAATTTCTGTTTGGGCCTGTTCGTGGCAGCTGGCCAGGATAAGACACTTCAAATTAATAGCATATTATTCGAACAATGTAGGTCAGTAGGTGCTAAACAGACACCCCCTGGGACAATCTAGGGTGCCGCCTGGGGCAAGGAGTCACACATGCACTTCTTCCTTCCTTGGTGTGGCTGTCTTGAGAGTGAGAGACCCAGAGAGGCATGTGCCCTGGGAAAGGGAGAGCAGTTTCCGGAATTATGGGTGGCACAGCCTAATTAACGGATCACTGCAGATGTCATATGAATTAACAAATGTCGAACATGACAGCCTGTTGAAACATACAGGAAGAATTCCTTGAATGCTAAGTAGTGACAAAACTTGGGTTGAACCTTCTGCATTGAAAACAGAATGGCAAATCAGTAGCAGCTACTGATTTTGTGTATTTCTATATATCAGGAACAAACAAGTCTTTTATAGGATGCCGTTGCTATTTGCATTTCATCTAATGTGCATGTTTTCGTTGCTCCCCACTTTCTCATTCAAAGAGCGCTCTTTGTACTCAACGCCATCTAATTTTAGCCAGAAATCTGTGCAAATGCATTTGCTTAATCTGATTATGGTTGAAAATGAGTGAGAATGTTTTAGTATTCTAAAAGTTACTAGTGTTCAGAATCCTGACTCCTATTGATGTGATTGTTTCATTGTGCGAAACAAGTATCAAAGGTATGTTACTATTTTTTAAGGTTTGCCTGTGTGAACACAGTATCTTTAGGAAGATGGGAAACTTTATTATACCGAGTCAGACCATTGTAGCAGGTTGGACTGGATGACACTTTGAGTCCCTTCCAACTCTACAATTCAACAATTCTATAATCCATATATCTCAATATTTATAACGCCTTGTTGACAGGCTTCTTCCCATGTGTGCTTCACACACAACATTCTAGCTGTCACACAGTGCATAAGGACACAGTGGAAATTAGTGTGGGGAAAGGGCAGGAGACAGTTTCCCCTTACCAGCTGAAATTTAGGACTAACCTTAGCTGGGGTGGGGAGACTGTATTTCCATTGCTTTTGTTCCATCCAACCAAAGACTTGGCTTTAATATGAGAGGAAAGAAGGGGAGGCATCAGGTGGCATGGCAGTAAGGGCTCAAGCAAGAGAAGTGAGAAAGGATAGAGAAGCCACCCATCTCACTGGCTCTGAAATGTGAGGCATTTAGCAATACAGTCATACCTTGGATCCCGAACGCCTTGGTACTAGGACGTTTTGGAACCCGAATGTCTGACGGGGCTTCTGACTAGCTGCAGGAGCTTCCTGGAGCCGTTCAGAAACTGCACTTTGGTTTCTGAACGTTTTGGAAGTCGAACCGTTTGACTTCCAAGGTATGACTGTATGTAGGCAGGACTTGTCTTTGTTTTGTTTGGCAAAACCAAAAAAAGGTTGCCAGGACAAGACTGGGGAAATGAAGGACCCAAGCCATTTTGATAGGCATTGGCATAGTATTATTATATATATACTATTACATTTTCTTCCAAGGGGGACAAGATGATGTACATGGTTCTCCCCCTCCCAACAACTCTACAAGGTAGATTAAGCTGAGAGACAGTGGCTGGCCCAAGGTCACCCAGTGAGCTTCATAATTTGAATCTGGTCTCCCAAACTCTAGTCCTGTATTCTAAACACTATTCCAAATGGGCTCTAGGCAGTGCACACTGCATTTTATAGCTCTGGCCTTAGCTCTAGACTTTCAGACAGAAAAGTGTGTGTGTGTGTGTATTTAATGTACACATTCCGTGTGTGTCTGTTGCAATATACAAGCAATACTGCAGCAACAACCATGTGACCTGGAGCAGGGCAGCTTAATAGTGCTCCCAGTCTCTCAAGATAAATAGTTCGATAGCTATTCTGCAAGTTGTGCAACAATAAATAAGAAAATGTGTTGAAGCGTACTGCTGCTTTTCATGAACTTGCAGACAGTTTAAAGATGCTTACCTGGCCAGAGTGAGTGATCTAGGGCAGATGGTGCAAGCTAAGACTTGGTGGCTTGTCAGCTGGTGTCTGTGTTATGTTAAAATAGTTTTTTTTGAGACCAGATGACACCCACAGTCAGTACACTTTCTGCCATATCAAAAAAGAACTGCACATTCACTGTGAAGAAATTTTGTTTTTCTCTGATTACGATAGCTCCCTGAAGAGTAACCTCCTCGGTGCCAAAGGGTGAAAATTTAGAACATTATGTGTATCTCCTTCTGTGTCCAGTGGTTTGGGAAAGTGGCAAAGCAGTCAGATTATTGCCTCGGGAGTATACTTCCGAGGTACTAGCTTGCCTGTGTGTTGGGTGACAACCTGTGACAAGCACTTTTGTTTAAAGCTTGAATGCTTGTCTCTTCAGAGCAGTAACCCTGACAGTGAAGGCAATCAAGATAATCGTTCAGGTAGTAGAATTTTAAAAATGAACAGTACTAGTACTGTTAAGCATTTCCAAGAGGCCTGTTTGCAAGCTGATGGACTAAATAAAGGCTGCTCAGTCAGAGGTAAAGTATTGGCTTGCTTACTCCTCTGGTGGAAGCAGAGATCTTTGATAAACAGCCAAGAGCTCTTTTTCAAGCCCTTGATGCACGGTATCTTTTCCTAGAACTGTTTTTCTCTTATAGGATTTTTTTTTTGGGGGGGGGGAGTATTGTAGCTCCTTTGTATGTCCTTCCCTGAAAAACGTTTCCTAAGTTTCAAGTTTTCTGACCCCTCATCACAAGCTCCAGCCTTCCTCCCACAGTTAGAGCTGGAGGGAGGGGAGCAGGGTGTTGTTATCTTCACAGCAGTGCAATATGAGAAGCGTGAGATTCAGCCCCCTCTCCAGTTTGGAACCTTCTCCCAGTAGCTATGCTGCACTTTGGAGGCACTCAACCTTCAGAAGCAAGTCAGGGATATTTGCCACACGCCTCTCTATAGCTAACTCAGCATAAGGGTTGGGGCTTGCCCTTCTTTCAGCAGGAATCTGACGAGGGGAGCAGACCATTGTTCCTGATCTCGTACTGTACTGACTTTTGGAACTGCTGTGCAAGGCAACCACAAGGCTTCTGGCAATAATACATTTCTAGACAAGGCGAAATGTGTGGACTCTTAGTCATCATCTTCAGTTGGATCCACCAGCAGTCTGGCTTACCTTCAGGCTAGAAAACACTTCTGTTAGGACGGACTTCCGGGTTGGCGCCATCGCCGAATGGCGGACTCCCTCCGAGCTCCGGAGGGAGTCTGCTCGGCAGGGGCTGGGTCCTACCGCGCCGGCGACGTGGGGACCCTTAAAAACCACGGGCACGGAGTCCGTGGACATGGGTGACTCGGCTTGCACCATTAGCGCCCTCCCGACTCGTGAAGGAGCCTTTTTAAAGGCTTCGGATCGGGTGCCGGGGAGCGGCGTGGTGCTTTGAGTCTTCTGCTTTCCCTGCCGAGCGCAGCCGCATGCCATTCGACGGAGAGCGCTGACTTCTTCCATTGAAAATTTGGACTATTAACAACAACCCGTGAGTAATTGGGAAACCGGGTTCAAAATTTCGGATTTGGCACGAGCGGGGGCGATTTAAAAAGGAAGTCAATCCCCCCCCCCTACTGTAAGCATTCCAAAACAAGGACTGGGTAACCAAGGTCCAAAGGGAAGTATACTCCTGATAAAAATCATTAATTTCACGATGGGAAATTATAAGAACTGTGCTGGAGGAGAAGAGTGGAGGGTGAGAAGAAAAATGCAACCCCCCCCGGGAACCGGGGCGATTCGCGGAGCCTGGTGAAGAGAGACAGAGACTTTGACAGCTGTCAAAGTAGCTGTCAAAGCTGGAGAATATAAAGAGGACTTTGTTATGAGGACTTTGCTGGTTAATTTTGTTACAATTTGCTATAATATGGATACAAACTGTTGGAAAATAAGCAACAATTTGACTTTTTGATTAGAGGATACAAAGTTATTACAATCCCCCTAGAGGGGTTTCGGGACATTACAAGAACGGTCGTAAGTGGAAAAATACTCTGGGATTCGCACAGGACTTGTTATCTTCTGGGAAAGCTGCAAAACTGAAATAGTATTTTGTCTACAGAGGTATTTACATTAAAGGAGACAATAGAATTTTCTATTGAAGAAAGGAAGGGACTGGACGTAAGTTTTTGTTCCTGAATAACAAACCTCTGTAGAGATACCAGATTTCTGAATTAGAAAGTTTTAGCAGCTGAACAGGACAAGAAACCTGAGAAAGTGAGGAACAAGAAGAACAAAGGACTGATTACGACACGGAAAGAACAACGGGAGGAGTGGTAAAGATCAAGGAAATTAAAGGCCTTTGTTAGATTGGACACTTGAAGTTAAATATTATTAAAATTAATAAATTAAAAGAAAACCGGCAAGATGGAATCGGGGAGAAATCTGGTTATGAATTGAGACTTCCAAGCTGATAATGTATAGACTGATGGACATGGGGAATTCAAACCGGGGAAGGGGGGGGGGAGATTTGGAATCCAAAGGCTGTGTAACCATCTTTTGAATTTTTCTATATCTCTTATTTTCTATTTCTTTACATAACTTACGCATGTCATTTTATTTTGATTGGACGTGTTTAAAAAAAGGGAATTCGTGGAAGGAACTGGGGTGGATCTTGGGGAAAATCTTTTTTCTTTTCTTGTTAATGATGTGGGACGGTGGTAAGATTTGTACAATTCAATTTGGATAGTGGGTTAAACAAATTAAGCTTCAAATTGGGAGTGAGAGCTTGTAGAACCAAATTAAGGAAAGGGGAATACAGTCGGGGGGGGGGGAGGGGGGGAGTCCCAGAAAGTAGGCAATGAAAGTAAGGTTTTTAAATATCTTTTTTTCTTTTTCTTTTTTCTTTGTATTTTTATATTTTTGGAAACTTTAATAAATATGATTTTAAAAAAAAAAAAAGAAAACACTTCTGTTAGTATTGACAGGTTTTAGGAGAGCACCGTGAATTAGCACACTGTCTTTAAGCCCCCTTCCAGTGCTTTGTTTTATTAGCTGAAACTTACTTAGGGTCTGTTTATTCCCCTTGAGAACAAAACCATTCTTAGATTCGTTTTGGGTTTTCCTTTAGTTTTGTACTTCCTTGGTTTATAACGCTTTTATTTCCACCGGAGCCAGGTAACTTCCTCTTTGCATGGTGTCCAGTGTGTGCAATGGTCTTTGGGGCTTTCTAAAACACGGCAACACTTGCCTACAAGGATAACTGGTTTGCTTGAGAATACTGCCAGGAAAGGCTTCCTTGCTTGCCAGAATGTGTAGGTGTGACTTGGTACAAGATTTCCCTAGATAGGCGTTTGCTGCGTTGTATTTGATTGATGAGGAAACCTGCCCTCTATGTCAGACTACTACTTTAAAAATAAACCCATTCATTTGTTTCTGCAGAATCTGAATTCTGTTCTGCTTCATGAAAACTGGTGGGATTTTAAGGCTGCACTAAACTTTGCTCCTTCAGCCATTTGCGGCTCCTTTTTATGCCACAGTTCTTTCCAGCATTGCTCCAGTTTCTGAGAGTTGCAAAGCTAATGTGGGAAGGAGCTGCAGAGCAAGTTTTTCCCTATACAGTGGTACCTCAGGTTACATATGCTTCAGGTTACAGACTCCGCTAACCCAGAAATAGTGCTTCAGGTTAAGAACTTTGCTTCAGGATGAGAACAGAAATCACACGGTGGCGGTGTGGTGGCAGTGGGAGGCCCCATTAGCTAAAGAGGTGCTTCAGGTTAAGAACAGTTTCAGGTTAAGTACGGACCTCCGGAACGAATTAAGTACTTAACCTGAGGTACCACTGTATGACCATTAATTTCTGACATTACCAAGCAGTGCAGGAGTGACTCTTATTCCATAATTTACCCGAAGAAGATGCTTGTGCAACCAGAAAGTTTGCATATCTTCTATATACTAATGGGTTGCAGCAGATGCCTCACTAATTCTCCTTGAGGAAAGTAGCCTTTAAACTACGAAGGGCAAATAATTTTGCAATTTACTACTTTTGCATAATCTTAACTCAAGGTCTTTAGCAGTCCCAAACATTTTAAAACATGCTAGCATAATAGCACAAAGCTACTTTTCCCCAGCTGGTGATAATCTCTCTCTTTATTCTTGAAGCAAGGAAAAACTGTCATTCAGATGTTATGGTAAACATATGTTCAAGTTTAGGAAGAAGGTTAACTTATCAGTCCTTTCTTAGTTTGACAATAGAACATTCTTTCTTACTTAAACGATTTTCTATCCTGCACCAGGGAACAAAATTCCCAAGGTAGCATTACAGACATTTAAATACGTTCCAACTGTTGAGACAATAGAAAAAAAAGTCGCAATAAAAATAGAACATCATAAGAATGTGCTGGATGAGGCCGATGGCCCATCTAGTCCAGCATCCTGTTCTCACAGTGGCCAGCCCGTTGCCTGTGGGAAACCAGCAAGCAGGATTCAAGCGCAAGAGCACTCTCCTGTGGTTTCCAGCGACTGGTAGTCAGAAGCATTGATGCATCCCAACTGTAGAGGCAGAGAATAGCCATAATGACTAGTAGCCATCAATAGCTCTCTCCATGAATTTTAACACTTTTCAAAAGATCTTTAGGTTGGTGCCATCACCGCTTCTTGTGGAAGCGAGTTCCTTAGTTTAACTGTGTGCTGCATGAAAAATCCTTTTTCCTAGAAGAAATGGTGGGATAAAGGCACAATATCCACAGCAGCTAACTAGCCATTTTTAAAAGGTTGGGAACATTTGAAGGGCTTTGCTGTTGAAAAAAGCCTAAGAATTGCACCAGGCGAGCTTTTCCTGAGTAGAACATTCCATAAACAGTACTGAAGCTGAGAAGGTGCTCTTTGCTGTTGCCCCCTACCTAATTTCAGTAGAGCACCAGGAGAAGGGTATCTGATGAAGCTCTTAATGCACTGGTAGATACATGTGGGAAAGAATATCCTTCAAGTTGTCAGGTACTGCAGGTTACTGCATGATTTCCATACATGGAAAGAGAAAGATGCACATCGAATAGACAACATGAAACATCTTGAAGCAAACCCCTAAAAAGCAAAGGGCTGCCTTCTGTGGAGACCAGGGAGTGTCATGCCTCTTGTGTGTGGTGCACAACCTGTGTGAGACTACTTGTGTGTAAGGTGTGAGACCTTCTGACAGACATGCAATCCATAGCTGCATATTTAGCTTGTTACACTTGGTGGTTGTGGGCATTCCTTGTTTTATCAGACCTTCCAGCCACTGAGAAGTTACGAAAGGATGATTGGTGTGAAATGGGTGTCTCTCCAGGATTTTACTTCTTCAGTGCTGAGGAGGCTTCATTCAGTCCCCACCTCCCATTTCATCCTTGGAATGAGAGGTCTGTGACTTGACTGCATTTCTTAAGCAACCAAGCTTTCTTCTAAAAGATTCTAAAACTTCCATTACACCAGACCTGTTGGCTGTGCTCTAATAGGAGCTGTGCCTTTGGCATCTATCCTGAGTACTTATGGGGCTTGTATGAGGTTTCACAGAATTATAAAGCCCGGATCAGCAAACTTTGCAGTCTGCTGAGTAAACATAAACTGGTTGGGACATCCCATCATGGCAATGAGCAATTCTTTGAGTGCCAAATACCCGTCAAAAGATACCACTGCAACGTAAATTATTGAGCTTAAGACAGGCATTCAAATAAAAGGCTGCAGTTATCAGAAAGCAAGACCTGCTTACTATCGATAGCAGCCGGTATTTATACTGTGCATTCCAGTGTTCAAAGCACTTCAAATGTATCTTCTGTACAATAACCTTGTTACCATGTTGTAGATGGGGAATCGGAGGGTCAGAGAATTGTGGCTTGCTTAAGGCTAACTTAAGGGAGACAGTGGGTGTCGTGAGATTGAATGGAAGGCTTTTCTGTCAATATATTTAGCTGTGACAGTGCACTACAATTTTGGGAAAGGACGCTGGATTAGTTTTACTAACAGCTTTATACTGTGCTGCTCAGCATCGGTTCTCAACCTGTGGGTCCCGAGATGATGTTGGACTACAACTCCCATCATCCCTGAGCTCTGGCCTTGCTAGCTAGGGGTGATGGGAGTTGTAGTTCAACAACATCTGGGGACCCACAGGTTGAGAAAGGCTGGCTTAGATGGCTGCCTGCTACTTTTGCAAGCCACTAGTCTTGGGCTACGTGTCCACTGGATACCCTATCTGTATCTTTGGCTGGTGGATCAACAACTGTGCCCTTCAGGACACAGATACCTTAACCATTGTGACGCATTTGCTGATAACCTCTCTGCTGAAATAAGGGAGGCCCCATCTGCACTGGCGTTCCGCTGGCTCCTGAAGACGCACCTGATTACACGCATTCCCTTGATCTCTTGACCTGTTTTAATTGCTGTGTTGTTTTAATGGGGTTGTTTTATTGCGTGCTTTAATTATGGAGGCTTATAGTTTAATGTTGGTGAAATTGGCTTTTAATCCTGTAAACCACTTAGAAGCCTTTTTCGACCTAAAGGGGTATATGCATTAATAATGAACAATAATACTCTTGGGGAAGGATTGCTTGGCAGTGATGCTGGGCAGCCGCTGTTTGACTGTGGCCTCCTTTTCATTAGACACTCTCTGCCTTGTCCTGGGACTGATGATTTCTTCCTGTCCTTCATGAGGAGAGTTGATGGAGTGCAGACCTGGGAGAAGCTTTCTGTAAGGATTTATGGGGAACAGTTGTCAGGGGTGCATATGTGTGTTGTATATTCTACCACCTGAGTAGGGAGAAAACTGCACAACCATCCTGGAGTTAGTGGGCTACTTGCACAGCTGAAAGGAAGGGTCTTGGTTCTAGTATAATGGGATAGGATGCTGATTAACCATACCATACATATATCCATGCCTGTCACTGTGCAGTGTTAGAAACTCGGATACATAAGGTGCCAAATGACACCTTAAAACCTAGGTTATGGTTGCCACAACGTACTGTCTAGGCACCATTTTTCCCTCCAGTGGAGGAATGAATAATAATAATAATAAAAATTGTTCCATTTCTATACTGTTATATATTTTAAATAAATAATTTCAAAGCTCTTTACAACACATGAAAATGTGAAATAGAACAACGCAGAATAAAATAAATTCAAGCTTCAAGGACAGGGGTCAGCAAACTTTTTTAGCAGGGAGCCGGTCCACTGTCCCTCAGACCTTGTGGAGGGCCGGACTATGTTTTGGAAAAATATATATGAATGAATTCTTATGCCCCACAAATAACCCAGAGATGCATTTTAAATAAAAGGACACATTCTACTCATGTAAAAACACGCTGATTCCCGGACCGTCTATGGGCTGGATTTAGAAGGCGATTGGGCCGGATCCGGCCCCCGGGCCTTAGTTTGCCTACCCATGTTCAAGGAAAATATTTCAGATCCTTCCCTAAGTGACTTTTTGCTTTCCCCTATATTTATTTACCAACTTAATTTATATAGCTGCCCCATATCAGAAGTACTCTAGGGAGCCAGTGTGGTGCAGTGGTTAGAGTGCCGGACTAGGACCTGGGAGATCAGGGTTCAAATCCCCACTCGGGAACGAAGCTCGCTGGGTGACCTTGGGCCAGTCCCAGCCTCTTGACCTACCTCAGAGGGTCGTCATAGGGATTAACTGTGGAGGAGCGTGAACCATGTACTCCTCAGAGGAATAGGTGGGATATGAATGCAGTGATGCAGCTCTTCTGCTTACCTGCTTAAGACAGCTGGAGAGACCAGATGGTTGAAGGTGTCCATTGCTAATCTGGCACCTGGGAAATTTTGGACGCTGGCACTGTGTGCGTGGACCTTGATTTGACTAGTAGGCCTTTCATAGCTGTGTTCTATATTCAGGGTGTGGTGCAGGTGCAGAGGTGAGGTGAGGTGGGGACTAGAGCGCTTGCTTCAGTGTAAGGGTACAGTGTCTGCTTCATATCCATCTCAGTCCGTCCCTGACGTTAGGGCAGGGGCCCAAGAATGCATTATCTTCTTGAATTACCAGAAGCATGCTTGTTTTGTTTGTGCTGCTGCAATCGGTTCAGGGTACGAAAAGAACTGAGCTCAGAGGAACATACTGAAATGAAACTTGTCATGCTCTGGCGGCGACCTTTGGCACGTCACATATCAGGCTGCCATGCCTTCATTGGTTCGGCAGAGCTTTTGTTTGGCAAACGGCTAGGCATTCTTCGACCATAAGAGTGAGCTTGGTTTCAAAATAGTTTGTCTGTGGCTTAGGCCTGCCAGATCAAATCTTCCAAAAATAGGAGGCTGTAACAGGGTGCTGTGAAAACTACCGAAAGGGCCTTGCTTTCTGAAGGTGAGACATTGGGTGTTCTGCATTACGGTCTTGTGTAATGTTTTACACCACACCTGCAGTTGAAAATTCATTCTTGGAAGAGCTCTTAGTAAATTCATACAACTTAAAAGCAGAGAAACATCCCGGAAGAATGGGAATTTCCCTGTTTGTCTTCTCTGAATTGCTCAAGGCTGTCGGAACACAGTGCACTGTCACAAATGTAGACTGAAAGTCATAGAGTGAGATCACCTGAGATTGCAGAAACCAGGAAGGAATTGCCCATGAAACATCAGCCATGTCTCCATAGCGCAAAACTTTATTTCCTCTAATTTACTACCCTCCACCATTTCCATTTTCTGTTTCCCACTCTCATTTCTCTCAAGTTGTTCTTCTCATTCTGATCTGTCTTCATACGATCACAAGCTTATATTGTCCAGTCAGAGACCACCTAGTTTATTTTTGCAGATCTTTTTGCAGATCTATAGATAACAGAGGAAGGTGGCATCATCTCCAAAGCTGTTGTGATTATCTAGAATGTGACAGTGTCCTTAAATGGTTCAGCTGGCGCTGCAAGAACACTGAGAGCCAGGGTGGTAGAGGATAGAGTGTAGGCTGGAATTGGTTTCAAATCTGCTGTAGTTGCCTAGGTCTCAGCTTTACCTACTAGTGTCTTTGTGATGATAAAACTGGAGGAAGGGGTATATGTACTGCTCTGAGTCCCATTGAACTTTGTGGGGTTTACTTCTGAGTAAACATAGGCAGGGATGAGCTAAAAAAACAAATAAATCTCTTCCAGACTTGCAAAATGCCACATGCTAGTGATTTCACAGCTGCTTTGACATTCCTTAAATGGTTCCTAGATGATTTCAGTCTCATGTCTACCAAGCATTGTTTGGCCAGGAATTTTTAAAAAAGTGACTTTTCACATAATATCAGACACTGGGATATTTCAAGTTTTTGTTTTTTTTAAGTAGAACATATGTCAGCATAAGTTCTTGTTTAAAAAAATACATGATGGGATATAGCAAAGCATTCATGTTTTTGAAAAAGCAAGTTGATTTTTATTATAACTTTGCCTTATTTGGAAGTGCTGCAAGTGTTGTGGGTTTTTCTGGAATTTCAAACACTTGCTGGAAAGAAATTTTAATATTCAGAAGCATTTGTACGAGCTATGGAACTGGCAGTATTTTGAACTCTGAAGGTTCCCTGTGTTGGAAAAGGCTTCAGGATTTTTAGCGTGCTGTGTACTGCCAAATCAATAGAAGGTTGCAGCCCCCCCAAAGCAGCTCCCCATTGGGCATTTAGTCTACTAAAATGAATGCTGAATGCTAAATTGAGAGGGAGGGTGGTCTTTGTAGGACATGTGTTAGCACAAAATGTAGTAATAAAGTACAGTGGTACCTCGGGTTAAATACTTAATTTGTTCCGGAGGTCCGTTCTTAACCTGAAACTGTTCTTAACCTGAAGCACCACTTTAGCCTACGGGGCCTCCTGCTGCCGCCGTGCCGCCGGAGCACGATTTCTGTTCTCATCCTGAAGCAAAGTTCTTAACCTGAAGCACTATTTCTGGGTTAGCAGAGTCTGTAACCTGAAGCGTATGTAACCCGAGGTACCACTGTAATGGTTTTCCAGTTACCGAAGCCCATGGATAGGCAAATTAAGGCCTGGGGGCTGGATCCGGATCCGGCCCAATCGCCTTCTAAATCCGGCCTGCGGATGGTCTGGTAATCAGCGTGTTTTTACATGAGTAGAATATGTCCTTTTATTTAAAATGCATCTCTGGGTTGTTTGCGGGGCATAGGAATTCATTCATTTATTTTTTTCAAAATATAGTCCAGTCCCCGGCAAGGTCTGAGGGACAGTGGACCGGCCCCCTGCTGAAAAAGTTTGCTGACCCCTGCAGCCTCTTGGCTTCATTAATTCAGTGTGTTCCTAAGCAAATCTCTAACTAGAGCTTCTTGATATATAAACATTTGATTGCACATAGTGATATGCACACTGCTGTAGTTAACACAGCGATGGCAGCGTCTAGCACAAAATGGCATCACTTGGGAATCTGAGCTATCCTTTTAAAAGAGTCGACTCTAACGTGCATAATTTAAGAGGAAACCTTAAAAGCAACAAGGCAGCTCTCCTGAACTCTCCAGAGCTTTTGGTGAGGTTTTCAGTATGCAGCAGATGGTATCTAACTTTGCTCTGATGTGCTTGGAAGGATACTGCCTCCTGCTTGTTGAGGCTGAGGATGGCAAGTATTTGCTGTCCATTCATGATCTTTGCAAAATATTTGGCCAAAAGCTTCCAAATTTTGCTCAAGAATCTCAAATGCCGTTGCAGCAAATGCATTGTAATTGGTGCAGATTTTCATTTTCTTCCATGCAGAGCTGTTTTCTGGCAGCCACCATTGCGAGACCATTCACCGGTGTCCAGTTTACTGTAGTCCTTTGTTTTTCACTGTACTGTTTTTGAATGACGCCAGCCTTGCCATATGCACTAATTAATTTGGCAAAATAAATATTAATCCTTGATTTGTCTATGAAGCTTTGATCTGGAGGCACAATGATGTAACCATGTCGCTGAAGCAAAGCGGCATTCAGTCTGCTTTGCAAATAGAGGCCTGTTGCAAAGAGAAATATAAATTGTACACTGGGGAACTTGACAGGGAAAAATGTGAAGAGTGGGGTGGTAGTAGGAGATAGCTTGACACCAGCATTTGGAAGTAAGTTCTCAAAGAATCATGGTAGCTTTTTTTGGTCTAAATCGGTATTTCAGCAATGTTGTATTAGTGTGAGTGGGAGCAGGGCAGTATTCTGGGAATGCATAGTTTTGGGAGGTGAAAGGAAAGCTACAGTGGTGCCTCGCAAGACGAAATTAATCCATTCTGCGAGTCTCTTCGTCTTGCGGTTTTTTCGTCTTGCGAAGCACGGCTATTAGCGGCTTAGCGGCTATTAACGGCTTAGCGGCTATTAACGGCTTAGCGGCTTTAAGAAAAAGGAAACAAACTCGCAAGAACTCGCAAGACGTTTCGTCTTGTGAAGCAAGCCCATAGGGAAATTCGTCTTGCGGAACGACTCAAAAAACGGAAAACTCTTTCGTCTAGCGAGTTTTTCGTCTTGCGAGGCATTCGTCTTGCGGGGCACCACTGTATTTTAAATTGTTTTTACAGTGACATCTTCTTGCTCCCCCCCCCCCAAGCATGGGCTGAACAATAATTAGAAATAACTGTTGCACTCCTGCAGAATTTGTGCTTTTTAGATGCTTAAAAGCATGTATACCGCTTTCCATTAGGTTGCACAAAGGTTCATTTGTAATGGTGATCCCAACATGAGACAAAGCAAGCTCTCCATTCTCTTCACCCCCCCCCCAAAAAAAAAAGTACAATGAGATGAGATGCAGCCTGAGGCCAGGGTGTGAGAGAAGAAGCTGTACCATCTTGTCAGAGCTTTGTCCCACAGTTGGTGTTTCCCTGCTTCAGTCATACCTTGTTCTGGAATACATTTATTGCCGCTTCACCCTCAAGAATGGCAAGCTGAGTCTTGCTTCACCAGTAAACTCCCTCTCTCTTAACTCTGCAATGTCCTATGAGAAGGAGTCATTTCTCCTATTAAGTGTGCAAAGTTCTTTACAATCTTAGAACAGATGTTTACAACAGTTCTGAAAAAGCGCCCATTTTACAGATCTAGAATTGAGGCTAAGGTGTGGGAGGGAAGGGGAAGGAGATTTGCCCAATCACTCACTGCTAGTTTATGGCTGAACTCATCCCAAGCCAGCACTGTCTGTTGAGTGCCTTTCTCTGTTGCTTGTCTCCTACATTTGGCATTTTTTAAGGGACTCTGGATGTACTGTCTCTGAAAATGAAGGTTTATTTTGGCCATCTTTGCTCATATCCATCAATAGACCACCCTCTTCAGTTTCACAGGTCTTTTTGCAATGCATCTAATCATCACTGTGTCATCGCTTCTTTAATGCTGTTGCAAATGACCCTCTTCTCTTACGCTCATCGCTATGTTTTGGTTGCCCTCCAAGCCTTTGTTTCACGAATATCGGTTGCTAATTGCCTCTTTGCCCTTCCACAAACTGCAGAACAGATGCATGCAGTTTTGCTTCTGACAGTGAAGAGTTGTCAGTAAATTTGAAGTACGCATCTTCAGCAAATGTACTGACTTGTCAACATGCCTTTTACCCTTTTATAAGGCATACACTGAAAACCTATTCCTTATTAAAAGTGTTGACAGATTACTTCACTGTTGATCTTTCTCAGTTGATCTTTCTCAGTGTGTAGTACTGCCCTCTGCTGGCTAGAATGTATAGACTTCATTATATCATTTCCCCCCTTCTAGTTAAGAGTGTTGTGTTCAGACACAGGATAATATGGTGGATTGGGGATTTTCTTGTCCTACCAGCTAGGCTAAGCTAATTCATATTATTGCGACTCTGAAAGATGTTAAGAGAGATTCCTGTTTATTCAGGTTTTATCATGTAACCCGAACAGACCTTTGGGAATATGCCTTGCAATGCTGAAGATTCATTTAACACCAATTCCAACAAGTTATCTAACACCACGTATTGCCTTGTAAATGCTTCTGCAACATTCCACCTTGGATAGCTTCAGTCATTCTAGACCAGTGGTTCTCAAAGGGTGTGTGACCTGCCACACTGGTGCAGGAGAAGAGGGTGGCAGGTGTGGGCAGGAAGATTCAAGGACAACCAAGGAAACATGTAAACATTTCAGTGTAGCAAATTATAATTGTTTTATTTTTTGGCAGAATATGGATAGGTATTTTTCAAAATGAGAGCAAGAACATCAAGTGATACTGAGGACAATCCTAGTTGCGTTTCCAAATGTATTCCATATATATATATATATATATATATATATATAAAATTCTGAAAGTGTGGCCAAGAGACAAAAAGTTTGAGAGCCAATAATTTAGGGGTATTACAGGAGATGTTGGGACGCGGGTGGCGCTGTGGGTTAAACAACAGAGCCTAGGACTTGCTGATCAGAAGGTCGGCGGTTTGAATCCCCGCGACGGGGTGAGCTCCTGTTGCTCGGTCCCTGCTCCTGCCAACCTAGCAGTTCAAAAGCATGTCAAAAGTGCAAGTAGCTAAATAGGTACTGCTCTGGCGGGAAGGTAAACGGCGTTTCCGTGCACTGCTCTGGTTCGCCAGAAGCGGCTTAGTCATGCTGGCCACATGACATGTATTCCAGCTCCCTCGGCCAATAAAGCGAGATGAGTGCTGCAACCCCAGAGTCGGCCACGGCTGGACCTAATGGTCAGGGGTCCCTTCACCTTCAGGAGACGTTGGGCTCATGCTTTGCCTCACCCCCGGTTCTGCTTAATTGGCTGCTGCTCATGGAGCCGGGGCAAAGAAACTCAAGAGCATCAACATCACATGTTGTCTTCTGCTAGACATTAGCAGAGTAGAAACATGGTTCCTAAACAGCAAGTCAAGGGATCAAGGGGATGAAGCAACCATGATCTAGTTTCCAGCCCATACTTTTATATTTATATATTGTACACTTCCATTTCTTCTTCATGCCACAGTTTAAGATGCTGCCACAACTTCTCAAAGTCTTCCTGTAGCTCTTAGGTTTCCTTAAGATGTCCATTAAATAGTGAACACTTGCTGACCCTCAGAATAGAATTGTAGAGTTGGAAGTGACCCTGAGGATCATCTAGTCCAACCCCCTGCAATGCAGGAATCTTTTTGCCCAATGTGGGTCTTGAACCCACGACCCTGAGATTAAGACCTACTGAGCTATCTGCTAAAGAATAAAGCTCTGCCCTTTTTGTTTGATTCTGGGCCAGCCCTTTGGGGTAAAGTGAGGTTCTTGGTTACACATAAATGCAAACTCCTATCCAAAAGGGACTTGCGTGACTGAATGAAGAAGTCAGACCCAAACAATTGAGCCACACAAGTCTCTTTTTGGAAAAGATCTCCAGCGTTGCAGTTAACAATTAACACATCAGCATGATTGGAATTACCTTTTAAGTCATTTTACAATTAAATTTGGCTATAACAATCAGATGAAAGAAGCAGCTAGTTTTAACATTCAAATTATCAGTTGCTTGTGTGATAGCTTTGAATCCTAGCCGTTCTGCCTAAGAACTCTTTTCATAAGAGAATTTTAATTGGGTTAGAGAGGAATAAAGCCAATACTGTTAATTGCATGGGGAGAAGAAAACCCTATTTCAGTAAGCTGGGGAAAAACAAATATGAAACTCTCCCCCCCCCCCCAGCATAATTACTGTAAGGAATAACTATTCATCACTGCGATGTTTTGGCGTTAGCATGCTTTAATTATAAGGAACATAGCAGTGCTGATTCTAACTTCTAAATGCTAGTTTTCAGTAAATGTCGCAGAAGATGTTCTGGGGACTGGGAGGTGCAGGAAGAAAGTCTCTGTTGTCACCTCCCCCCTAAAAAATGATCTACCTTGCATTTCTCCAAGTTACTGGACAAGTTGTGGTGGCCCATGGGTAGGGAATTAAATGGGACCTGGCTGAATGTATGTAGGAATGTACAGGTAGTTCTCAGGCTCAGTGCTAGATCAGAGCCCTGCATACTTCCAGGTTAAAAGCCTTGGCACAGGTGGTGATGGTAGAGCTATTTGCTTGACACTCCCAAGAGCTGATGTGAGTCAGAGTAGACAGCAGCCTGACCTATCACAAGCCAACTTCCTACGTTTCTGTCCCTGAACTGCAATCTTTATGGAGTGGAAGAGAAACCGGATCAGTCAAAGCACATGTACATTCCTACTCATCATCATCCAGACCTCATGACTTCCTGTGCATGGTGGTTGGTGTTTGAAACTTTGCCATCTGAGCCGCCTTTAATGGTACCGGTGGAAAACCAGTCTTCAAACGTGGAATGAAAAGAGTGTTATAATTTAGGAACTGGTTAGGCTTGAGGCGAGAGAGAGAGAGAGAGAGAGAGAGAGACTTATCATTAAACAGCCCTAGCTGGCTGCATAGATATGATGATGACTTATTAAATTTGTATACCACCCTTCATCCAAAGATCTCAGTGCTGTTCGCAACAGAAAAATACAAAATACATAAGAAAACAAACAAAACCAAAACCAATATCCACCCCACTTCCCATGAACACATTTAAAATGCCATAGATTGTTAATCAGCAAAATGCCTTGTTGAAGGAAAGCAGTCCTGAGCCGTTTAGCTTTATAGGTAAAAACCAACCCTTTGAATTGGGCCCAGAATTGGCAGCCAGGATCGGTGTAAGATGCTCAAACTGTCTTGTCCAGGGGTCAGCAACCTTTTTCAGCCGTGGGCCGGTCCACCGTCCCTTAGACCATGTGGGGGGCCGGACTATATTTTGAAGAAAAAAATGAACGCATTCCTATGCCCCACAAATAACCCAGAGATGCATTTTAAATAAAAGGACACATTCTACTCATGTAAAAACAGGCTGATTCTCGGACAGTCCATGGGCCGGATTGAGAAGGTTGCCTACCCCTGGTCTTGTCGCACTGAGCAACCTGGCTGCTGAATTCTGCACCAGCGTAAGTTTCTGAACCATCTTAAGAGGCAGACGCATTGCAGTAATCTAACCTAGAGGTTACCAGAGCCTAGATAGCAGTAGTTAGGCTGTCCCTGTCCGGATAGGGGCACACCGGGGCCACTAGCCAAAGCTGATGGAAAGCACTCTGCGCCACTGAGGCCACCTGAGCCTCAAATGACAGCAAAGGATCCAAAAGGACTCCAAAGTTGTCTAGCCACTCCTTCAGTGGGAGTGTCACCCCATCAAGAGCAGGCAACCTCTCATCCATCCAGTCTAGGGAACCACCCACAAACAGGGCCTCAGTCTTATTGGGACTGAGCTTCTGTGTAGAAGAAATTCCTTTTGCTATTCAGGGCTAGCCCTACCAGTAGGCAGAATGGGGCGCCTGCCTCAGGCAGCAGACTTTGGGTGTCACGAAAGAGCAGCAAGTTATGAAGTTGTGTTTTTTTTTAACTGTATCACTATTTATTGCCTTTCTTTTTCTCCTAGGAAATGGGAGAAGCGTTTTGGGGATTTTCTGATTCAGGTGCCAAAATCGGATACCATGCACTTTGATTTGGAAGGAAGGGGTGCTATTTCCCTTCTGCCACAAGTAGCAAAATATCTTGGGCCAGCGTTGCTACTGAAGCATGTGGAAGCAACATTCATTTCCCTGAGCAGCCTTTGTACATGTGCTTCTTCTTCCCCAAACAATCATACCTACCCCCTCCCAAAAATATCCCCATTAAACTTAGTACAAATTGCACAATCATATAAGTGCACAAGCCACAACACAGTGACATTCTGTTCTGATGTAGCAATAGGCTGGCCAGCCACATACTGGCTTCCAGGGCTATATAGAAACAAATCTGAGCAACCCACAGGCTACTTTAGGATAAGGTAGTGCTGACTGTGGATTTGCTGTCCTTAAACGAACCGAGCAATTACTGTATCACCTAAATCACAGCAGAGGGCCAGCAGGTCAGATGTATCTTATATTCTGAAAAATCAACTGAGAAGTTCTCCCGTGCAAGGATGAGACTTGGTCCTATTTAGTGGGGACTGGTGAAGGAGACATTATGTTCTCTTACAGCTGAGAAAGGGCACCTCCTTAAAAAGAAAAGTCATGGGCAGTAGAAGAGGAAGTAAACATCCTTCTTAAAATCAGTTTAATAGTGTGTCCATCCTTCACTGTTTAATAGTGTCCTGATATGCTCCTCAAAGCCTTTGTCATTATAAGAAGTCCCCTTTGTTTTGTAGATTACTTCCCTTACTCAGAATTAAGACTGAGGACAAGAGAATATGAGCTTGGGCAGGGTTATGTTATGTCTGAACTTGGAATTAAACTCTAGCTTCAAGCTTGCACTGGGTTCTGCCAGTTTTCCCAGTTAGTCCTGTTAGTGGCATTTGAGAACTATTGTCATACTACTTTTCAGTGCTATGATCCAAAAGCATCCTAGATTTGCACATACAATAGTTCTTAAGGACTTCCTTTCCCTTTGACCTGTCTCTTACTTCTTCACGCCAGTTCCTAGTGCTCTTTGTCACAGGACTCGCTTGTAACCAACTACATACAGCCATCTTGCCATCCTTACCAAATGATGCATGAGCCAGTAGGGAAAGCATGCACAAAATGTGGCACCACCTTGGATGACACCATGCTTTTATGAGCACTCATTAAATCTGGTTAACGAGATGAACTAAGCAATGTGTTAGAAATTCCAGCACCTCTTTCATATTGTTTAATGTCTCTGTGGCGGTAAAAGTTTTCCTCCTGGCGCGCTCTGCCTGCCTTTTTCATTTCTACTTTTATGTCTTGCCTCAAGAACTAATCCGTTCCTTAAAACTGGGGCAGCCCTTTGGGGCGTCTCCTGTGGTTGGTTTATAGCTTGCCGCATGAGGATTTTATTCCTAGTATCTGAGGTTGCTTTGTTTTTAACCTACGACACTTTGTAGTGGCAACAGCGGGGCTGCCAGTATCTCTTAAAACCTTGGGAAAATCCTTGGTAAGTTATGCAGGTTTGAAACAGCCAGATTTAAAAGCACAGAACTCTAAAACAGTCGATTTACAAACCCAAAGGCCTAAAAATGAAGGCTTTTTCTAACGGTGGAACTGAGCTGGGAAGTTGGATAAGCTCAAGTCACAGAACAAAGGAGCCACTCGCTATGCTTATCTGTGTCTCTGTGAAAAAGGGGAAGGCCTGCAAAAGCAAGTAGGGGACTGTGTGATGTAAGCAGATATCTTCAATAGCCACATTGAGTGATGCCCTATATAGTGGTACCTCGGGTTACATACGCTTCAGGTTACATACGCTTCAGGTTACAGACTCCGCTAACCCAGAAATAGTACCTCGGGTTAAAAACTTTGCTTCAGGTTAAGAACAGTTTCAGGTTAAGAACGGACCTCTGGAACGAATTAAGTACTTAACCCGAGGTACCACTGTATTCATTGAACATAGCTGCTTTTTTATACTCTTGCTCAAATGTGTATGAATGGATGGATGATGACAGCTCCAGATGGTCATCACTTCCTTACGGATAACTCAAGCTTTGTTATGAAGGCACCTCTGGTGGGTTCAGTTGCTTTCTGGAGAGTTTATGCCAGCAAGGCTGAAGTTCAGAGATAATAGAATCTGCAGTCTAAAATATCTGGAAGACGCTAGGTTAGGAAAGACTGGTTTATGCTGGTTGGAACATAAGGCTAGGCTACACCGAGCTTTAGTACTTCCTTGTAGTAGGAACCTTGAATTCTTGCAATACCTCTAGTAAAATGTCAATTCTGCCATGCCGGTGTGAACAGTTACCCTTTTACTTGGCAAGTTGCTTGGACTCTTTGGTTCTTGAATAAGGTGAATGAACCCCAGAGTGCAGGTCTCAGGATTGCATGATGCTGGTAGTCTCTTCTAGAGGGTTGCAGACTCCCATCAACCAGACACCTTGTACTTCAAATCCATGGGCAGCCATTTAGGGAGACATGGCAGTCAAGGGCATCTGAGTGAGCTGATCCAAAGAAGTGGGTGCAGAGACCTGGTGGGTCCTGTAACCTCTTAGCAACTCACCATCTATGAGAAGCACAAGCTATTGATGTGATGTGAATTATGGAAGCTGCTGTGTATCATATCAGTTCATCACTGGTCCAGGAGAATAGGAAATAGGACCTTTGGAGAGTCCTGAGAAGCATGTCTTCTATTTTCTTTACTTTAGACTTTATGGCTGAAAAGATTAGATATGTGTGTGGGACTTCTTTTTTAAAAAAGAAAGATGTGGAAAACACAAGTTCTGCCTTAAGGTTTTTGTCTCGTTACATCCCAGGCAGTGGTCAGGATCACTATGCACAAATCTCTTTCTCCCTATGCATGATCTTATTCATCTTTGCATTCTTGCAATCCTCAGCTTTCCTTTTGCCTCCCAAGTAAGCTCTTTACTTATTGCCAAAGTCCCCCTTCAACAGGCCTTGAGAAGCTAGTGTGACCATCAGTTCATGATCTGTTGGTGCCATTTCTGAACACTCAAAAAATGGTCACAAGGATCCAGGCCTGCTTATGTTTTTAATGCACCTGAGTTTACATCTTACTGTGTTGCAGATTTTAGCAGGACTTTTTCTTCAGGTTACTCTTGGTGGTCCCTTCCAACTCTACGGTTCTGGGATTCTAGCGGCATTAGATGTGTTCAGAGCATGGGATCTTCTGGGAAGCAGAGTCTGCTGAGTACACCTGTTTTGTCTTATTGCCTCTACGTCCTGCACATGCTCAAGGAGAATTTAGAGAACAGAGCACTCGTGTGTCATTTCCTTCAAAATGGAATGTAGTATGTACTTGCAACAATCTTTGTTAGGAGTTTCGACTTGCAAGTACGATATTCTTCTACTTGCCTCACTATTCTAAAACGTAGCTGTGCAGTTACCCTGGCACAGTTTGTGGTCTGTGCCAATATGATGGGAGATATGTGCCAATATGATGTGAGAGCCAGTGTGGTGTAGTGGTTAAGGGCGGTAGTCTCGTAATCTGGGGAACCGGGTTCGCTTCCCCGCTCCTCCACATGCAGCTGCTGGGTGACCTTGGGCCAGTCACACTTCTTGAAGTCTCTCAGCCCCACTCACCTCACAGTGTGTTTGTTGTCGGGGAGGAAGGGAAAGGAGAATGTTAGCCGCTTTGAGACTCTTTCGGGTAGTGATAAAGCGGGATATCAAATCCAAACTCTAGAAATACTCATAGGCTGCAGATGGAGAAACTGAAGTGAAAAAATAATAATGATTAAGTGACTTGCTTGGGACAACAGCTAAAGTTACAGGACTGGCTTTCTCTTGTTTCCATGGGAGACAGAGCCATCCTGGGTGACCCCGCTCATTTCTTTCTTGAATGGTCTGCTTTTTCCCCCCTCTCAGGTGTAGCTGACGACGAAGCTTTTGCAGAGGAATGCAGACGCAGAGGACAAAACGCCTTGCCTTTCCAGCCGGCTAATGCCCGTTCTCCAAAATCGGCCCTGAAGCCTGCTGCCTACCCCAAGCATACCTTTCACTGTAATAGCGATGAGGATGATGACTTGGTTATGACCAACTGGGAGACGCCCATTTATTCATCAGGTGTGCACAAAAAGGTGACGCAGGAACCGGTAAAAAGGCAGGAGCCAGTGCTAAAGCAGGAGCCCGTAAAAAAAGTCACGCCACTTAGCCAGAAGCCTAAGTCAAAGAACCCAATAAGATCGCGTTGCTGCATACTGATTTAAGGCTAACATTTCACACGCTCTATTCCTCTGCATTCAGACTAGCTTCAGGACTACGTTGCCCTGCCCGTTTTCAGAAGATACCCAAATAAAATTCATTGCCTGTGCCAAATCGTGCATACAGCTCACAGCAAACAGCAGAACTGTGTTTAGTAGCTGACACGTTGCTTGCTTTCCTTGTTCCGAATGCAGGTTTCTAGTAGCCCGGATAGATTTTGTTCTTTGCACTGTCAGGTAATTAGATTTTCAAACTTTTGAGGCCTGGTGGAATCTCCTTGGCAAAATGGCTTGCCCTCCTCCTCCTCCTTGTTTCCTTTAGCCAAGTATATGTTTAGCAAGGGCTGACATAAGCAGCAGCCCGTTCATCGTTTTGCTCATTTCAATCGGTGCCAGATCCAAAACATCTAATTTGCAGATTAATACTGCAAGATTCACATTTCCCTTGGTATCCAGTATTAACAAGCTCCTTAATGTGAATAATCCATTGTTCATACCCTATTTGTTTTTTACCGCCTGCCGTCATGGGAGACGCAAGTGCACTAAGTTGCTGATCCAGTCTGTTTCATGTGCTTACTAAAACGAGAAACTGCGGTATTGTAGCTTAGTAACTGCACAGCTGAATTTTTAGGTGCCCCCCCCCCCCGCTATGGCTTAATTTCAGAACCAGTTTTGGGAAACTATTTTCAGGAAACCTCAGTTCACCATTGCCAGGCGGTCACTCCCCACTTTCCACACTTCTTTGAGTGCCAACACAAGCAAAATGAACACAAACTGAGGAGAAATGACGATGTGAGGAAGATTTCACATAGCATGGTTTTTAGGTACACACCTAAAGTGGGGGGGGGGGTTGTATCCAAAGGTTTTCTCAGGTGGAAGGAGGGAGGGACTGTTTGGATCCAACCCACAACAAACCCCTGTCTCACAAAGGGAGGTGTGTGGAGGAGCCAGGATTGGCAGGCTCAAGTTGCCTTGTGTAATATGAGAAACTACCCTGAGTGTAGAAGTTCCAGGGTGGGTTGTGTTCACCTAGTCCCCGGCAGAATAGAAAGGGAAATGTCTTTGGGTCTTTCCTTGCTATGGCAGGCAGCACAGCCAGGTGGGGTGAGTTATCCTCTCCCGTGTTGCTCCTTGCCTGCAGGCAATTCTAGCCTCAAGCATCTTATTCATCATCCCTGCTTGTGGCATTCTGCAGTCTGGGAAAGGCGGATATGAACTTGCAGAAACCTGCTCTATGGCAAGGTTTGGCTGGGATGACTCTTTGAGGGCTTCCTTTCCGCTCCCATGACCCATGGAGACCAGAATCGAGAGCGGGGACCACCTTGGGAAGCTTTCATGGTGCAAACTTAGGAAGCGTGAAACATCCGAGAGGGAAACTCTTGATGGCTTAAAATTAAGCACTAAAGTCACTTGTCAATAGGTTGCAAAGGGCTGTCATTTTGGGGCCCTCAAACCTTTTGCCCGTTTCCCTCCCGTTGCTTCTGAGGCCGTTGATACGCCAGCCTTAATGGCCACGGATGGTCTCCTACTAAGTTCAGAGTAGATCCACTTACGTTAGTCATTTCTGTTTGTTTCAATGGATCTACTCCCTGTCTGACTAGTGCTGATACCGCTCCATGTTTTCTCCTGATACTGCACGTATCAAGGATGTGTTGTGGTCTGGGCTGGCATGTGAGCAGGTGCTGAACAGCTGAGGAAACTCCTGGTAACAGGAAGCTGACCTTCCCCACAACTTGAGTAACTATGCTTCGACGGCTAGTCAATTGCAGGACGCAGGTTTTTTTTGAAGTGGCTCTTTGGAATAACACGAAAGAGGGGTCTGCAGCTGCAGCAGCTATGCCGTTGTCTTGCTGTTGTTTGTAATCTGACAACGTAATATCAGAGCCATCTGTGCTTTTTGCTTTGCAAGTAAAACGGGGGCTGTCAAATCCCCACCCATCTCCCGCAGACTAGGGCCCATCATTTTAAAATGCTAGACGTAGTGCAGTTTGAACACACCAGGGAGCGCATGTGATTGAGGTAAAGTTCCATGCTTTTTTTAAGGGACCAGAGGCTATCAGATGTCAGATTCAAAAATTACAATGCTTCCTCGTTTAAAATCTTTGCATCTTTTTACAAACTTTGTTCGATCAGGTAAGTATCACTATTCCCTGTACTGTGCATGGCAGAGACAAGAAAGTTGCCAAAAATAGACTTCAGCACTGGTCAACTTTTCCCAGCATCAGTTATGGGGTGGGAGGTAGGGTGCATTGGGTAGTGTGCATAGATGCCTTGCATCCAGCAGGCCCCAGATTGAGTACCTGGCATCTCCCATGAAAACTGATCTCAGGAGCAGGAAGGTGTATCTTGAAGCGTAGTGTGGATGTGTTTGAAGAGCAGCTGCCGGTTGAAGTATACAGTGCTGGACGACATAGACCAGTGGTCAGATGAAGATCCTTTCATATATTCTATGAATCATGTTGCTAGAACTCTAGTACTTCTCGCCCCATTGGGTCCTCACTTCTTTGCTGAGACAGACACCTGTGCAATTTTGTCTCTCCTGTGGATCTCCTGTGAGATCCAACGGTTGGTTGTAGCCTTGTTTGTGGAAGTACCAGCTTACGTTGTCAATATTTACCCCCTGTTGGCAACCTGGTGATCCACTTAGAAGGCTCCTGCTAATGGGCCCTCACTGTGATTTAGGAGTCTTGCGACTGCCTTTGTTGGGTTCATACTGTCTCTGAATGAGATCGTATGTTCTGCATCAGGGACAATTGTCCCTAGGATGAGTGATACCTAACTTGCAATAGTCCCCCCCCCCCCCCCCGGTTAGGTAACTGACTGAACTGGTAAATGGCGGTAGTTATGAAAAACTGATTTGAGCAGCTCCCCCATTTTTGGAGTAGCAAAAAACTGAATTTGAACCCAGTGAATAATTTCAACCTTGGATACGAGAGAAGAGAGTGCCCGTTGGTAGGTAGTGCTCAAAACTGTCGGTGGCTCCCTTTTGGGCTGGATATTGCCCACCAAAAAACCCCCTATCTGGTCTCCTGTTTACCCTACCAAATTTTAACCAATGCAATTAAACCTGCATTTTCCTTGTAAGGACAAGAGGGTGGTTTCTCAGTGTTTTATCTCTTGGGTTTTCTATGCAATTTCCCCATTAAAATAGTTTGTCAAAGAGTTTAGAAACAGAGCAACCACTGTCCACGGAGCAGCCTTCACATGTCATGGCAGGTGATTTCAGCTCTAAATAATTGGTTGCACTAGAGATTTCTGTAGAATTCAAATGGAAAACTACCTGTTTCTGCATAATTCAAATGGAAGCTCACTTATTCCAGGCAGGGTTGCTTCCCCACCTGCACCAAATGTTTGGCTTGCCTCCTGGTACAGGGCAATGCATTAAACTGCTGTAAGTATATCATGGCCCAAGTATTCTAGTGCAGGTTAGTCTCCTGTCGACTTAAGCACTATAACTGCTTAATCCCCATTGAAATGAGCTAGTGCTCTTTGCGTTGTATGCTGTCTCACTTCTGCAAACAGTACAGATAATTTAAAATACCCGTCCACCCCATCATTTAAACTTGTACACATTTGATAAGAAAATAAACAAGGCCATCCCGAATTCCTTTGAATGTTTTGTTAACTCTTTCCCAAGTTTCAAAGGAATGCCTTCAGAAACAAGGCACAGTGATGACCTTAAAACAGCCTTTAAAAACTGGTAGGGTTGTTAAAAGCCAAATTAACAAGGTAAGACTTCTTTCGACAAAAGTTTTCAAAACTTCAACTGATGACAGGCAGGGTTGCTCTGAAATAGGACCGAGTAGATCACAGGAGAAGGGAGGGAGCTAAATCACAACCTAGCCTGCAGTTTTTGAGAGGGAGGACCCAATGGAAGCAAAAAGGGCCATTTCAGTTAACAAGATAGTTAAACTATATTGCATTGATTTAGGGCTGGACAAGGCAGTCCTTTTTGTTGTTGTTTTTTTGACTCACAGGTGCATAGTAGACAATCTCGTCAAGACCTAGCCATAGCCTTTAGAGATATTTACAACAGGGAACTCTTCAGATGATGGATAGAGTGCCTCTGAAGTGAAGGCTAATGGGAACTTTCAATATGGCCAGGAGGCCTTTGCACTAAGCCTATGGCCGGTGGTCACCTTTTGGAAGTAACTTTACATGTGGAGAAGCTAACTTTGGTAGGCCAACTGTTACGGAAATGTGAGAGACCTGGGAGGAACCTTGCACTTGCTGAAGACATGTGCTTGTGCTCCTCAGGGGAGACCTGCCTTGCATTTTCAAAAGGCTTAAAATCAGAATGCTTCTGCTTTAATGAAGGGAAATCTATATGCACAATGTTTTACCAGCCGTGTCTCCTCAGGATACAAAGAAGTCAGCAAGAGGAAGAAGCAGAAGCTGAGGGAGGAGCAGAAGAAGAAGAAGTCAGCCAAGGCACCCTATTAAAATGGACTTCGATGCCCCCCAGCACAGACCCTTTCGCTGTCACACCACTTGACCCCACCCACACTCCTTTCCTGGTGCTTATATTTTCTTATGGCTAATCTCACTTAGCAAGGGGGGGGGGGAGAGACTATGGCTCCTCTTTATACACTAAACTTGCACTATTATGCTTGAGCACCACAGATTTGCTTGAGTTTCTGTATGACCCCCCTGTCAGAAACCCGCTCCACGGAAGTCACTTCCATTGAAATCAGTGGGTTTGGCTTCTGAGCAGTGTGTTTAGGATCAGGGTGTCCGATGCATCAGATAAGCAGATCCTGGCTTGAAATGTGTTTTATTTTCGAAAAAAGAAAAATAATAATAATGTGGTAGAACCTTTTCAACCTCTTTTCCTTCCTGGGGCTAAAGCTATCGTAGTCTAGTGTGCTTCTTCTAGAACTTAGAAAGGTTGTAAACGATGTGTCTATATTTCCAAAAAAACAAACGGTTTTCATCATGGGATATTCTGACCTTAATATGTTTCTCATTTCATATGACCTCAGTTTTCCTTAGCTGGACTCCCCCATAATGACTGAGGATCAGTTCTCGGGAGATTCAGCCCTGCATCTTATTTTCCACAGGGGAAGAAGCAGTTGATTTTCCTTGCTTGCATGTGCCATTATTGATGTGCTATGTATCATAAGCAGTGGGCCATGATTGTGAGAGAGCAGGTCCCCCCATAAGCTTCTTATTGAAATCAACCCTTGTGAGTTCATTATGATCCCCAGAACTCTCTCGAACCAAATAATAAAAGGCATAGTTTGAAATACTACCCTATGTCCATTGCCCGAAAATCAGTAGCCTTGATGATGTGTTCATGCCAAGTAGAGCGAGGGTCACATCACCCCGCCTCACCTGCCAGAAATCGCCCCTCTTCCTAGGGTGGCATGTGAGGCTATACAAGGGTAGGGTGGAGCCTTGACTAGCCGGAAAGAGCTTACGGCCTGTATTCCTTGGTCAGATCTAGAATACGTATTTGTACATTGGGTGTATACAGTGTGTGCTGGTTCCCATTTGGTCTAAATTGGAGTTGAAGGGGTGAATTAAGGAGTTGGATGTAGCAAGGCAACTTCATTCCCCTCCATATAAATGTTTCATTTGCATGGTACATGGCTTCTGTTAACCTCATAAATACTACTAAGTTGGAGCCTTCCATTCCTTTAACTTTTCCCAAGCATGGTTACTGTATAAGCAAGTTGCCTCCTTGCTGCTTAATCTGCGATTTGAAGTTCTCAGCTGCTTTGGTCTCCTGTGTGTTCTCCCCTCCCTTCTCTCCCTGATCAATTATGTGGCAATTCTCTTCCTTGGCACTGTTGGAAACCCCAAATTTCCTGGAGAAATCGTTGATTAGCCCCCCTAATAATGTATCTTAGGTCCAGGAAGATTAGGATGCAAGAGGATTTGGGGTACTTACTTGGATTAATCTTTAATGCTGGTATTATGAAAATGTAATCTTGTGCAACTCATTAGGTATTTAATACACAATATGTCTGAAGTTTGATGCAGAACCACCACCCCCACTTTTTGTTACATGAATACCACTGATTTGTGTCGTGCCGTGTTACTAATATTTAAAGAAATAAAGCAAGTTCCCCATTCCTTGACTTTTTATTTTTATTTGAACAGCGCAAAGAATGGACTTCTGACACACACACATATATATAAAAGTCAGGATGCTAAACTAACTCAATGGAAGTTTCTGCAAAGAGGGGATTTTTGCCTCGCTAACAAGATGAAGGGTGGATTTATAGCTCTCAGTAGAAATGTATATTAATTGGAATTGCTTCTGAGGAGGTAACGAGAGACAGCAGGAGAGGACAGAAGAACAGATAGCTTAAGTCTGAGAAACACACTAAAAACCTTAATGTTACACACATACAGAGAGAGAGATTTATCCACACAATAAATATAATCACATAACAATTTTAGAATCTATCCAAATATATTCTCAAGCACTTTAATAATATGTAGTGCCACCTTCATGCCATATGTAAATTACAATTTCAGTATACCATTTTTGAAAATTGGAATGTTTTACTGCACACATTTTCTGTGATTATATTTCTTGGCTGAATAAGTTTGTGTGTGATTGCCTGAAATGGTTTTATACTAGGTTTTTTATTATTATTTTTATCTTGATTTTTAGCTCTCTGTTCCAAAAGATGCCAACATGACTGTTGTTCTTACGGGCTGCAGAAATAAGTTTAAGAACCTAGTGACTCTGTTTCTCACTTACTGGAGCCCAAGAATGGAGTTCTCGATGACATGTTAGGTGCCACCGGCCAAGGGAATTTCTGGTGTGCTGGGCTTTAATTTAAAGTCCAATAAAATGCCCTGGGGAAATTTGATTGTGTAGGTCTCGCTTCATTCACAGCCTGGGCCTTGCTCGAGATGACTGGAACTGTTGATTTTTGCCACCTTGGGTGCAGCATCCCATTAATAACCACTTGGGGATCATATAGGTCCATCGTGGCTGCAGGTGGTCTGGGCTATGCCCACAACTTGAATGCAGCCCCCATAAGATAGCCTAGGAGAGAATGCGGCCTTTGAATGGGGAAACGTTATCCACCCTTGTTCTAAATCAGGCATAGGCAAACTCGGTCCTCCAGATGTTTTGGGACTACCAATTCCCATCATCCCTGACCACTGGTCCTGCTAGCTAGGGATCATGGGTCAACATTGATGCCGAAACCCAACATCACGTGAGCTCTGCGAGTGCGGCTTTCTCCCGATTGAAGTGCAGAGTGTTTGAGGACCGGGACCTTCACAGGGAAACCAAAACACTTGTTTACAAAGCTATTGTACTACCAACCTTACTGTATGCTTGTGAAACATGGACCACTTATAAACGCCACCTCCAACTTCTCGAAAGATTCAGTCCACGGTGTGTCTGAAAAATCTTACACATCACTTGGGAAGACAGGTGAACTAATACCAGTGTACTGGATGAAGCAAAGATCACCTGATTCTTCAAAATCAACTTCATTGGACTGGTCATGTTCTGCGGATGCCTGATTATCGTCTTCAAAAGCAACCACTCTATTCCAAACTTAAAAACGAAATGTGTAATGCTGGTGGTCAACAAAAGAGATTTAAAGACTGTCTCAAGGCCAATCTAAAAGGTAGTATAAACACCGACAACTGGGAAGCACTTGCCTGCAAGCGCTCCAGTTGGAGAACAGCCTTTACCAAAGGTGTCATGGACTTTGAAGACCCTGAAACTCAGAACGCAAGGGAGAAACGTGCTAAGGGGAAGGCACGCTTGGCAAATCCACACCCTGATCAACTCCCACCCGGTAACCTATGTCTCCACTGTGGAAGGACGTGTGGATCCAGAATTGGCCTCCACAGTCACTTACGGACTCATTGTTAAAACCGTGTTTATGGAAGACAATCTTACTCGGCTACGAGTGATGGCCAAAGAAGAAGTCCCAAAACATCTGGAGGACCGAGTTTGCCTATGCCTGTTCTAAATCTTACTTGCTGTGCATAAACTGGCTAGTGGTCCCACTGGAAGAACTTATACTTCCTGCCTGGAGATTCAAATCAGTTCGACTGTTTTCTGCTTGCAAATGTATGTTTAAATTTTAAAAACACACACATCCTAGAAGGTCCCTCTGACTTGCTTCCTTGTACAGGTGATTTAACAGGACAGACTGTTACTGTAAAGTTTGTGACCAGCAGGTTTTACTGGCTATATTGGAGTCATTTCAAGGAAATGGTTTAGGACAAAGCAAATTTGGGGCCTATGTGATTCATTTGTGTTGGAGACAATTCACATCCCTTCTAGCTCTGATTCTATGCGTGATGGGGAGAGGACTTCTTCATGCCACTTCCTTGATTACTGTTAATCTGGGTGGAAAATATAATTTATGAAGCAATTCTGAAAGCTCACCTAGATGAGCCTAATGTAAGTACAGGGTTGGTGGCTGCTGGGATAGCTCAGTCGGCAAAGCACGAGACACTTCATCTTGGGGTCGTGGGTTTGAGCACCACATAGGGAATAAGATTCCTGTGTTGCCGGTGTGGGTGGACTAGATGACCCCCATGGTCCCTTCCCACTTTTATAATTCTATGTGTGATGGAGAGAGGACTGAATCCAGGCAGGCATGCTATTTCATGTTTGGGGGATGCTTCTTGGCAGAGTTTAAGCCAAGCATAGATAAACTGTAGCCCTCTAGCTATTGTTGGGACTACAAATCCCATCATCTCTGATCGGTGGCAATGCTGGCTGGGACTGATGGAAACTGGAGTCCCACATCTAGAGGACCACAGAATCCCCATCCCTAATTTAAACGAAAGAGTCTGAGTTAATCAAGGCAACATTCCCAAAAGAATGGTTCGTGAATATTCAGTTACTTTCAATACCTCGTATGAACTATATTATTGTTTATACGATTAGCATTCTGTCTCCACCCACCCCCTACTTTGTTAAGCAATGGGTTGTTGTTTTTCCTTTTTGGCATGCACACTTAGTGCGCAGAGAGGATTTTTATCCACAATAGTCACAAAACAGCAGTGAACTGGCCCAATAATTGCATATGGGTTTGAAATGCAGTAGATGTGTGTGTTTAGTGGGAGGTGGTTAGCAATAGTAATCCCGCTTCCTCAATGCCACTGCCTGGATCCAGATGACTGGAAGGAAAAGAGTGTACTTTGCATCGAAGATCTGAGAAAAATGGTGATCTTCTGAAAAGAAGTCTCAGCTGCAAAAATACCCTGAAATCCCCGGTTTTTCAGTTGCATTAAGTTTCTGCTGATGCAAGTGGGAAGAGATGGGTGTTTCTACTTACCAGCCGTATTACTTATGCTTTGGGTTAACATTAGTGGAAAATTCCTGCAGTGTTTAGTGAGCCCTTCTTTCCTACCTGTTAGCAGAATGCTGAAATGGAAAATTACCTGAGAGTGATTCAGTAGGCATGAGTCCAGCTGGGAGCAGAACCAAGGAGAACCTGCAGAGCTGAATTTTAGCCACACAATTCCTTGCATACATTTGTTTCAAGACTATATCATCTTACAATATGCTAAGGATTTTGTACACCTGTCTTATAGGACACACACTTGACATCTTGCCTGTTGGAGCCAAGCAGAAGCAAATTATTAAATTAAAATTAAAATTGCCTATAAGGCAGCGACAGCAGCAAACAAAATAATCCAGTACTGGAGTTCTGGCTAGTCAAAATATGTTTAATTAGTATGAATGAAGGGCAGCTCTCATTCAGGACATTGAGCAGCCAATGTGGAGAGAAAACACTCAGAACTGGGAATCTGACAGCATCATAGGAAACACATCTGGCAAGTGGGGGGGTGAAGAGGAGAAATTGATATGATTGATCTAGGTTTGGGATTCTAGGCGAGTCTGGGTTACTTAATCCCTATCAACGTCTTTTTACATCACCTACCATCATAAAACATTTGCATGGCTTAAATGTTTGAACTGCCTAAATCTTCTTCTTGAATTCTCCTTTCTGCCCCTGCCATTGGTAACGTAGCTGTCCTGTTTTGAGTCTGGCTGCCTCCCTTTAAAAAAATAAAATAAGCCCCAAGACTGCATGACAAAATTGTTTTTGAAGCAGAAGAAAAGCTGTAGGAGTTTCTTCATATGCGATCCCTTCTGCCTCTGCATATGTGACAAAAACGAAACAATGCAAATTACAGACGGGCAGAATTTGCGGCAGTTTCCATGACTGCAGCAGTACAGACATGCACACGGTATCTGGGTGATGAAAGTGCCTTCCCAGTTAAGTGTTACATTTATTTCTAGCAGTTTGAGATCCTGTTCCTAAGAACAGTTAGAACAGGCATAGGCAGACTCTGCCCTCCAGATGTTTTGAGACTACAATTCCCATCATCCCTGACCACTGGTCCTGTTAGCTAGGGATCATGGGAGTTGTAGTCCCAAAATATCTGTAGGGCCGAGTTTGCCTATGCCTGGGTTAGAACTTACAGAAAAGGGAACCTTGTGAATGATCTTGCACGTCTCATCCAGCCCCTAGTGTGTTTCAGATGTACTGTCTGTCGTACTGCTGCCTCTAGACACCACTTTACCAAGGTAAAGTTGTGATCCATGTTTGTTCCAGTCACCATGGCAGAAAAATCTGTGGTATGGCTGTGATTAGAAGTTTTGTGTAAACGCGCCCCCATGTGGTGAACACATGCATTTCAGGCAGAAGACAGAATTTGCTGTTTCCAAAATATAATCCAGTGTGTTTAGCCTTGACAGCAACATATAACAAATAGAACGAATTGTGCTGCTGTTTTGCTTTCTCTTTCTCCCCCTTTAAAAACTGGTTAAGTTCACATTCTAGGACAGTATTTCCCAACTTAAGCAGTTTTGATATCTAGGGCACAGTGGATTTTCCTCCTAAGTGAAAATTGGATGCCTACCTAGTAGTAGTAGTAGTAACAACAACAACAACACATTTTCTACAGAATGCAAAGACTTGGCAAATTAGCAGAATATAAAAATATATTTCCAAAAACAACATCACTACAAAATATTGTCGTTACAATATGATCCTGATGACTGAAAAACTACCATCATTCTTATTGGAAGACGATTTACCTGCTTAGATTTTTGGTACACATTCCTCAGGCTAAAAATGTTAATAGCAATGGTTCTGATACATGCACCTCACTTTTGAATGGTCTTGCAACAGAAGACACCATTTCCTCTTAAGCATGTACATTCCCTTATTACCTGCTTAAAAAATAAGGTTGCATGTTAAAGCATGCACTCAAATATGCATAAAGGGGTAAGAATATAATAATTTCCGCTTTAAATGAATGCCGCTCTTTGAGCACTTAAGGACTAAGACAGGGCTAAGACACAACTTGAGTGGAGAATCTTCTGTGCATACACAGTTACTCTTGTTTAGACAGGTGAACATCAAGCCTGGGAGTGGCTGGTTTTCTGTTTTCAGGAGAAGCTGCCTGTACTTTATTTGGTGCAGAAATAACATTTAAATGCAAGAGAGAAGGGGGGGGGGGAGGCACGCTCCGAGAGTGTATTTAAAAGCATTGCCACGCTGGAAATGAAACTATTATGCTCTACACAAATCTGCAAAGCAGTGTCGTGGTTCCCATGTCCATGGTGTCTGCTCTCATAGGATCACACCAACAGCCAGAAGAAACGATGTTATGCATTTGCTTCTATTTCCATGGGGCCAAGGCTGACATTTTGCAATTTGATTTATATTGTCGGCGTCATCATTTATTAAATTTGCATACTGTCCTTCATCCAAAGATCTCAGGGTGGCTCACAGTATGAAAATGCAGAATAGAACCACAAAGTACATAATAAAAACAAGAACAAAACCAATAACACTGCCTCCCACAAACACATTTAAAGGACATAGAGTGTTAATCAGCCTAATACCTGGTTTAAGAGGAATGTTTTTGCCTGGCGCCTAAGAAATGCTGGGGAGAATATTTCCAGTGTGAGTAACGCATGGTCTTCTCCTTTCCTTTTTTTAATATAGGGAAATCTTTATTTCTGTTTCAATGTTGTCGTCTTTTGTGCAGTAAGAATTTGTCTGCATACTTCTGCATTTCTACTCATTCATCTGCTGATGTCTCAACAAGAGAGTTTGGGTTTCTAACTTTAAAGCATTTAAGAGCTGAACAGCAAAATGAGGCCCATCTCACTTACGGTTTTAATAACGCAACATTGCTCACACGTGTTACAAGGCTCAGGTTAGATTTTGCCCGATTGCTCCTTGCTCCCGTTGGCTGGCACAAAATGTTCCCCCCTCTTCCCTTGGAACTGGGCGCTCTGCTTCTTGGCAGAGTAGGAGGAGTGGCAGCCACCCAAACTAGTTTGTACCAGCAGCTAATAAAACAAACTGGAATAGAGTTTCAGAAGAAAGCACCAGTTTTCCCTTTTCGAGTTCTGTTCCAAATGTCCCAGGCCATATGCTTCCACCGTCCGTTCTTCACACGGGTCTATGCTCTGCTGTAGACTTTAAAAAATGGGTCCAGCTTTTCATAACTCAAAGGGATAAATCTGGTGCCAGATCTTGGGCTTCATCTGAAAGTACAGATGGGAGAAAGAGGTGTTTGCCAGATAAGTTTTCCGCCACAGCTGCTCAGGCCTGCGATGCTAAAAGGCAGGTAGAGCTGAGAAATGTGAACTTCAACATCAGAGAATTGTGTATACAAATAAAAAACCCAAAGCCCTTTCCACAGCAGCTAGCCTGGTTTTGTAGAGACAAATGGTGGTCTGACTATTCGCTTTTAGTGGTGGTGAAGAGAAGTTGAGCTTTTTAAAATTTTGTGTGACTTTGCTTCCTCCTGTTTCTGCTTTGCCCTTACAAGCAACAATCTGGGAAATAAGGGGTAAGTAGTGACACAGGGACACGGGTGGCGCTGTGGATTAAACCACAGAGCCTAGGACTTGCCAATCGGTGGTTCGAACCGATGGGGTGAGCTCCTGTTGCTCGATCCCTGCTCCTGCCAACCTAGCAGTTCAAAAGCATGTCAAAGTGCAAGTAGATAAATAGGTACCGCTCCGGCGGGAAGGTAAACGGCGTTTCCGTGCGCTGCTCTGGTTCTCCAGAAGCGGCTTAGTCCTGCTGACCACATGATCCGGAAGCTGTATGCCGGCTCCCTCGGCCAATAAATCGAGATGAGCGCCACGACTGGACCTAATGGTCAGGGGTCCCTTCACCTTTAGTGACACAGGAGCAGAGCAGGAACAGAGAGCCCCAAAGGTTGTAGCCTTTCCTCATGGGGAATTGCTCCATTCCCTTGATCATTTTGCTTTGCCCTTTTCTAAACCCTTTCGATTTCTACAACATCCTTGTGGAGCTGAGGTGACCTGAAGGGTACACAGTGTTCCAAGTGTGGTTGCACTGTAGATTTTTATAATGGCCTTTATGATATTGGCAGCTTTGTTTTCATTCCTTTCCTAATGACCCCTAGCAGGGAATCTGCCTCTCCCCACAGCTGCCTCACACTGGGGCAGTGCAAACAGTTCCACTATGTAAAAAGAAAAAAACAAAGGGGGAATGTTCTGAAAACGATTACAGCCAAAAATATCTAAAAACGGTTATAGTGAAAAACATTCCATGCAGTGATCTTGGGCCCTTAAGAAAAGATGACTGGCAAGATCTAAATGGGCAGTAGATCCAATGTAGATCTTTATTCTCCCCCGCCCCTTGCTGCTGATGTACATCTTCACTCAACCCTTTTTCTCCCTCCAGCAAGGGGAGGTGGGAGGCACCATTTGGTTGTTTGCCTCAGGTGCCAAAATGTCTTGGGCCGGCACTGATGGTCAGGAACTGTATTCTCCATCCATCCAATGCCTGGGTATAGAGTTATGTTTTTAAATTCCCCTTGAAAGTTAACAATGATGGGGACAGGTGCACCCTCAACAGGGAAGGCATTTCACAACTGGGGAACCAACACTGAAAAGGCCTTTATCATGGGGCAGCAGCAACTGGGCAGCCCCTAGTAGTAGCACCACCAACAAGGCCTCACTTGCAGTATCTAGGATCATTGGTGCTCTTTTAGACTTGGGTGCCAAGCCATTTGGGGCTCTATATGCTAGTACCAACACCTTGAGTTAGGCCCAGCAGCTCACTGACAGCCCATGCAGTGCTTTCAGGACCAGTATCACATGGTCCCATCAGGCTGCCCCAAATACCAACCTTCTGCACTAGCTGCAGCTCCAGACTATCTACAAGGGCAGCCCCAGGTAGATCACATCACAGTAGCCCAAATGGGATGTCACTAGAGCATGGACAACTGAGGGTATCCTGGTCTAGGGATGCCATAGCTGGGCTTAAGGACTCCTAGCAACAAAAGCAGCTTGAGACTCCAGTGACAAGCTGGAATCCAGGAGTGTTCCCAAAATACGAAACTGATCCTTCAGGGAGAGTACAACCTCTCCCTCTCCCTCTCATAACAATAACAATAACAATAACAATAACAATAACAATAACAATAACAATAACAATAATAACAATAATTTATTATTTATACCTTGCCCATCTTGCTGGGTTTCCCCAGCCATACTGGGTGGCTTCCATTCGAATATTAAAAACAATACAGCATCAGACATTAAAAACTTCCCCAAACAGGGCTGCCTTCAGTTGTCTTTTAAAAGTAAAATTGTTGTTTATTGCCTTGACATCTGCTGGGAGGGCGTTCCACAGGGCAGGTGCCACTACTGAGAAGGCCCTCTGCCTGGTTCCCTGTAACCTCACTTCTCACAGCGAGGGAACCGGCAGAAGGCCCTCAGAGCTGGACCTCAGTGTCCGGGCTAAACGATGGGACCGAGGCCGTTTAGGGCTTTGAAGGTTAGCACCAACACTTTGAATTGTGCTCAGAACCGTACTGGGAGCCAATGAAGATCTTTCAGGACTGGTGTTATATGGTCTCGGCGGCCACTCCCAGTCACCAGTCTAGCTGCTGCATTCTGGATTAATTGCAGTTTCCGAGTCACCTTCAAAGGTAGCCCCACATAGAGCGTATTACAGTAGGCCAAGCGAGAGATAACCAGAGCATGCACCACTCTGGCAAGACAGTCTGTGGGCAGGTAGGGTCTCAGCCTGCGTACCAGATGGAGCTGGTAGACAGCTGCCCTGGACACAGAATTAACCTGTGCCTCCATGAGCCTCCTAGAGCTGAAAAGCCAATAGTAAAACCAATTTGTTCATAAGAACATAAGAAGAGCCTGCTGGACCCATCTAGCTCATCTTGGTCTTGCAGTGGCCAACCAGATCCCTATGGGAAGCCTGCAAACAGCACCTGAGCCCCACAGCCACCCTCCCCAACTGCAGTTCCCAGAACGTGGTATTCAGAAGCACACTGTGTCTGCCAGTGGAGGTACAACCAGTGGCGTAGCGTGGGGGGTGCAGGGGGGGGCCGGCCGCACCGGGCGCAACATCGGGGGGCGCACGCTCGCACTCGCAGCTCTCTGAGTGCTAAAATCCACGGGTTAGGGGGTGCAAATGACTTGCCTTGCCCCGGGTGCTGACAACCCACGCTACGCCACTGGGTACAACATTGCCATCATGGCTAGTTAAGTCCCCAAACGGTCCAAGACCCAAAACGTTTGTGAGCATCTGAATGCAATCAGAAAGTGACACTGCAATATTCCAGATAAAGATAGTTTTTTGCCGTATCTACATTTTTGAGAATGACCTTCAATAGGTAACTTTTCAAAAATTCATTAAACTTGCACATTCATTAAAGTTACACAATTGTTTTAATCATGGCCTATAAGGAAAAAGGGAACCCACTTAAAAATCAGAATTAAACAGAATGATTAAAAATTCAATTTCTCGACTGCACTAAATGGCCACATTCTCTTCCTTTGTCGATTAACATTGCAAAGTACAACCCCCCCCCCCCCGATTGTGAGATACCGGCTGCCGCTCAATGAAATCACATTTACGGTACTTTCAGGATGATAAGCTGCATCAGCTAGAAGCAGGAGCCAGATATTAAAAAACGAGGGATTTTGCCCACATAAAAATAGAATTTCATACTTGACTTCATACCTCACTTCAAACACCACATGGTGCCGTGGTTTAGCCTGTTTGCTCCTCCTAATATTTTTGTCTCTAATAACAATATCCTACCCATGTCAGGGGAGCACAATGGATCTTGTCTCCTTCTGTTGCTGCAGGTAACTGTAGTCTTGTGCTTGTGCCGCTGAATGTGACTGAGCCTCATTCACATGTACCTTGTGGGGTCATTCACAAAACCTTTTTGAGTATAGTCAATACGCAGTAAAGCTCCAGTGAATTGCCTTACTGACTGCTCTTGCAAGTAGATGGGCCGGTCCTACTGTTAGACAGACTGAGGTGCCTGCCTCTTAGGCAACAGGAGCTGGGGGGCAGCGATGAGGAACGTTGAGGATGTGAGCAAAAAGCAGGAAGATGCCTCCTGCCTCCAGTTTCCCATTTAATATTTTAATGACCCAGATCAGAATCTCTCCCCCCACCCTGTAAAGGGGGAAAAATCATATGGAGAAGAGCAGGAAACAGTTTTGTTTCCACCATTTCTACTCCAAGTGGAATAGAGTCTATATCAGTATAGTTCAGTATACCTGAAGGAGCGTCTCCACCCCCATCTTTCTGCCCAGACGCTGAGGTCCAGTGCCGAAGGCCTAATGGCGGTTACCTCGCTACAAGAAGCCAAGTTACAGGGAACCAGGCAGAGGGCCTTCTCGGTAGTGGCACCCACCCTGTGGAATGCCCTCCCACCAGATGTCAAAGAGAAAAATAACTACCAAACTTTTAGAAGACATCTGAAGGCAGCCCTGTTTAGGGAAGCTTTTAATGTTTAATAGGTTATTGTATTTTAGTGTTCTGTTGGAAGCCGTCCCGAGTGGCTGGGGAAACCAGGCCAGATGGGCGGGGTATAAATAATAACTTCTTCTTCTTCTTCTTCTTCTTCTTCTTCTTCTTCTTCTTCTTCTTCTATCCACAGTCGGGTTTTGAGCCAAAATGCCACTCCTGCAGCAACGCCTACAAATGCAGTTTGAAGAACTATTTCTGTTGCTTGTCTGTCAGTTGAAGCCTAGCATAGTGGTGGTTGGCCCAACTCAATCATGCTGTTAAGATGCACCTAATACTTCAGAGTCCAGACGAGAGCAGAGGAACCTTAACAAAAGCAACATTTAATGGAATTGTGAAGCTTATCTAAATGAGGAAAAAAGTATGGGGGGGAAAGTTATTTCTCATGGCAAGAAGCTGATCCTCTGAGATTTCCCCGGAGACAAATTCAGCAAATAAAAAAAGAACAAGAACCTTCCTTCCATAAAACCAAAGGGAATTGTCAGCTCTGAGGTAGAAATTGGAGAGCGCACTCAGGCAAGAAGTGGATTAGGTGATCTCCTATCACAACACGTGCTTGTTACAGTGCCTTGAAAGGCTTTCTGCTCCCCTCATTCATTTCCAGCTGTGGAAAAGATTGAAAGAAGAAAAGAATACATATTTTTGCAATCCTTAATACAAGGTGTTCCAGATGGGACCATGGCCTATGCTTAGAGCCTGCAACCTTCACCCTTACAGGGCTTCTTGTTGCAATTCTTCACAAAGCATTTATTTGTGGGCATATTGTCCACAAAGGAATCCTGAGCAAGACCCATTGAGCTCAGTGAGACTTAGCTCTGCGTAAACCTGCTTAGGATCACAGCTTCTCACACTGGCCCCTTTCAAGCTTCTTATTAGTTACAGCTAGACGCTAATTGGTTCATATTTAGCCTAAGGTAACTCCTATGGAAGTCAATGGGAGACCAATCAAGCCAATGGCCCTTGATTATGAACAGAAAGAAAATCTTTTGTCAAGGAACATGAAGCCACTTGAGCACTTAAGAGTTCTAGTTACATCCTTAAGACTAGTCAAATTGTGATTAAGTCTTGAAATCCTTTTGCCTATAGCTGCCATTCTTAAAAGGCTCTAGTGTTGCATGGGAGTGCCACCATCGGGAGAGGGGGCGAAACAGCCTCGTTTGCTGCTTTTCTCATGAAAACAATTCCCTCCCATCTTTAAGTTCTAGTAATTCAGCACTTCAGGTTTTCTTCCCCCTTTAGTTCGAAGGAGCCCACCCCCAATTCCCAAACTGGTAACTGAAGCAACCATGTCTAGATACTTCTCCCTAGAAGCTAAACATATGGGATGGGCAGATTCCTCCTGATTTTCTCATTTCTCCATCCATTAAAGAACTAGGTAGGCCTGACCTACCTGCTCCACTCCAACTTCTACTTCTACCTGCAAGAGTCCAACCCAGCTGCTAGAAGCCCCCAAGAGAGTGACAGAGAGACACTACTGACACCTTTTATCCAGGTAAGTGTTCCATAAAATGAAGGTCAACTATGACATCACCCAGTACGATGGATAGTTTCATTCCAGCTCAACCCAAGATGCCAAACTATTCGGAGGGCTTCAATGTTGTTGTTGTTGTTTAGTCGTTTAGTCATGTCCGACTCTTCGTGACCCCATGGACCAGAGCACGCCAGGCACTTCTGTCTTCCACTGTCTCCCGCAGTTTGGTCAGAAGGGAACAGGAACCGGCAAGGTTCCTGGAGCAGGAACCGGCAAGCCACTCCAGTATCCCTGCCAAGAAAACTCCATGGACAAAGACAAAAGGGCTTCAATAGAATGCTTTTATTGCAACGAATTCTAGAAGGGCAGGGTCTTAGTCTATTGTGTGGCCATGCCTTTTTGGACCGCCTCTACCCAAGAAAATAATCTGACATAGCACAGATATTAAAAAGGGTAACACTCAGAAACTGCTCTCTGCCAGCTCTTCAAAACAGAGGACCATCCTCTGTAAAATGGGATACGTGGACACCCCATTCATACTCTTCAGTAGTCAAGGCCAATGTCAGCATCCAACCTTGGGCACTGGGCAGTCCCTGGGGTATCAGCACCCTTGATGTGTCCACCAGCATCTGGTCAATGGGCATCTACAAACCACCTTGTTAAATTTCCCACAATGCCCTGGAGCGAGAGGCCCTGTGGGGCACTGTGGGAAATTTAAAATGGCAGCCAGGCAGCATCAGTTGGAGGCTGGCACTGATTGGAGGAGTAAACCAAGAGGCCACATAGATGGCTTCACCCCCATCTGCATTTTACTCTAGTGGGGAGAAGGCTGTTGGCTCTTCTTATGTTCTCCACAAATGTGTAAGCTAGGGCTGCACTTCATGTATTGGACATGGTGGGCTTAGTTTCAGGAAAGCTTGCACTGCCATAAATTTGCATTTAAAGTGCCACAAGAGGTGTGTGTGTGTGTGTGTGTGTGTGTGTTGTTATTTTCTTCTTCATGAAAACCCAAGGCTATAATTTTCCTCAGTGCTACCCTTCAGAATGTCATCTTCTGAGCAGGAGGTTCACTCTTCTTTGATCTTTATAAGCCAGTACAGTGGTACCTCCCCTGCCAACCTAGCAGTTCAAAAGCACGTCAAAGTGCAAGTAGATAAATAGGTACCACTCCGGCGGGAAGATAAACGGTGTTTCTGTTCACTGCTCTGGTTTGCCAGAAGCGACTTTGTCATGCTGGCCACATGACCCGGAAGCTGTCTGCGGACGAACGCCGGCTCCCTTGGCCTATAGAGTGAGATGAGCGCACAACCCTAGAGTCGGTCACGACTGGACCTAATGGTCAGGGGTACCTTTACCTTTACCTTTTTTACAGTGGTACCTTGGGTTACATAGGCTTCAGGTTACATATGCTTCAGGTTACAGACTCCGCTAACCCAGAAACAGTACCTCGGGTTAAGAACTTTGCTTCAGGATGAGAACAGAAATCGCGCAGCGGCGGCGCGGCGGCAGCGGGAGGCCCCATAGGCTAAACTGGTACCTCAGGTTAAGAACAGTTTCAGGTTAAGAACGGACCTCCGGAACGAATTAAGTACTTAACCCGAGGTACCACTGTATTTAACAACCAACAAAACAACAGCAACAGCTCCAAACTCTACAGTTTTCCATGACAATTTCCACAGTGCATTTCCTTCCCAAATACCAGAAGCAACAATTTCATGATGCGGTTTCTGAAGAGGCCACTGGAGGGACATATTTACTACGGAAAGGGAGAGAAAATCAGCTGCATTCAATGTACCCGTGGCGGAATGGAAGACAGCAAATCCGTCAGTTCTGCTTAAAAGCGGAGAATATGACACAGCCTTGGTTATTAGCCGAATATACATAGGAAGGCAGGAACAAAGGGTAACAGAGCGGTTTATGCATCCTGCATATTGGTAAGGCCCCCAGCCTCGTTTTATGACATTTGCAAGGCAATGCAAGGAAATTGGATTGTTTCTCATAATTTTTAAAGCATTAGCCCCATTTTAATGGGGGGCAAGTTTAATTGCATTTTAGTAGTTTAATGGGCATTGTATGATTTTCACTTTAATATCTCTACCTGCTCTGAGGTCATGGGATGGGATGGGATAAATTCAAATAAATTGCTCAGCCTCTGTATGGAAGCTGCATTGCTTGACCTCAAAGCCAGCCCCTGACTGATCCTAGATGTGTGTTGGGGCATGGTTTGGGGAGCTGGGATTGCAATTTCTCACTGGTAAGGAGAAAGCAAATTAAACATGCCCAGAGAGGCCGTTCTCTCATTCGTTCACATATTCTAGACAGGGTTACCAAATGGTCAGAATTTTATCAGCTTGGATTTCACTCTGTTAATCGACTGTTGGAACTAGAGGATGAAAATCCTCCCCCCCCCCAAAAAAACCCCCAGGCAAGTCATTTTAACATTTTGGGTGATCTACTTTTGGACAATGCATTCAGCCAGACCATGTGTGTGCTCCTCCCCCCAGAACATGCCAGCCACTCCAGAGGAGAAACTGAGGCTCACCCTTCCTTTGAGTGACCACTTCATTCTTCAATGAAAAGAATACCCTGCAGCATATCCAAATGATGATGATGATGATGATAATAATAATAATAATAATAATAATAATAATAATAATAATAATTTCTTATTTATACCCCACCCATCTGGCTGAGCGGCTCCCAATCAAGTGTTAAAAACAGTACAGCGTTAAATATTAAAAACTTCCCTAAACAGGGCTGCCTTCAGATGTCTTCTGAATGTCAGGTAGTTGTTTATCTCTTTGACATCTGATGGGAGGGTGTTCCACAGGGTGGGCGCCACTACCAAGAAGGCCCTCTGTCTGGTTCCCTGTAGCCTCACTTTTCGCAATGAGGGAACCACCAGAAGGCCCTTGGCGCTGGATCTCAGTGTCCGGGCTGAACGATGGGGGTGGAGACGCTCCTTCTGGGTAGGCAAATAATCATTCCCTTCTCAAAGAAAAGACACTCTGCACATCTTCAGGGCCATTTCCCACCTAGGTCTATTTTTTAAAAAATAATCATTGGGAAAAGAACTCTGCTTATACTCAGGGACACTCGCAATTTGTTTTTGCATGTGAAGCTTGGCAAATTTTAGTTCCAAGTGCCCACATGTTGGAAACCAAAGCCCCAACTCAGTTAAGGACCAGCACTTATAGTGACAGTATTTCAAAGAGGTAGGATATTATTTTGGCAAACAAGTCATCTTTTGATAATGAAGCTGTATTTCTTGCTGATGTACATTTCCTTTTCTCTTTCTCCGTATACCACTAACAAAGGAATATATCAAGTTGTAAATTGTGTAGTTGTTTCTTCCACACAGCGGAATGCACCCACCAAATCTTCATCAATCCTAAATGGCAAAAAAGTAATTTTCTTCACCCTGGAGAGAAGGATTCCTCTGACAAGGACTCCAGCCCTTTTCTTTTTAAAATATGATAGCCAGCCAAATGTGGAAACCTGAAGATAAATATAAAATACTAGTAAATTCAGCTCGCATTTGTGGATATGTGTGCTTGGCTGCTAAGGGAAATCTCTCCAATACTTTCTCAACGAACAACAGAACTACCTCAGCCCAAATTTTCACTCCATATGTGGTCTTGGCGACTCCCTGCTTGTGTGGTGTCCTCTAGCTGTCAGCTTCAATTGATAGGTATTAAAATGTCTCATTTTCAGATTTTTCTAGTAAACAAGGGGGCTTGATTTAAATGTGTACCAAATTTCAACTTTACAGGTGACAGGGAAGTACCCCTACCATTTTGAAGTAGGGGTAGAGTACAGGAGAGTTGTTGAAACACTCCATTATCACCCCCTTCCTTGGTAATTAAGGTTTCTTGGATTGTATACAGATGTTGACTTTTCTCTAGGTTGTTGTTTAAAAAATGTCCTTCCTAACCTGTTTGTCTTTCAACAGAGAAAAAATGTGTATTTTCCCCATATACCAGGAGGCTGGAAGAGGTGATTTTGAGCAGACAAATAGTAGGAGATGCATTTTCCTCCCATGAAATGGGTGGGGTAGTTTTTTGCAGTGCTTTGCACAGCCTCCTTTCTTCCTCTTGACACCTGGGAACCAACCTGTGGCTGCTTTGGCTCCTAGTGGGCAGGTGGACCACCAGAAGGATGTCTAGTGCCAGAGGGAAAAGTCCTCCTGAATTCAACAGTGCTCACTTCCAGTTTAAGCAACATTAGGATTGCAGCCTCAGTTCCTACTAACTTTAGCTGGATCATAACCTCATTTCCTGAAGTGCTTCAGTATCTATCAAGGACATCACTCGCTGGGCTGGTATAAATTGAGAGTAGGAAGCTGCCTTCTGCTAGGTCAACTGGTTTGTCCATCTGGCCCCTGTATAGTCTACTCTGGCAGCTGCAGGTCAGAGAAAGGTCTTTCACACCACCTGCTGCAAGTAGTGGAGTCTGGTCCATTGGGGTGAATGGGAAACTGTCCCACCAACCACAGTTGCCCCCACCTGCCTGCCTGCTTACTTCCATCCAGTGCAGGGGGGTGGCATTGGATGCCAGCTTCCTCCTCCATAGTCTCAGTGTTGCCCCTGTAGAACCGAGTACAGTATGGGGACAAAGTTAGAATGTCTGGCATTGGCTCTGGCGCCACCTACTGCTGGGCTCCCTGCATTCTACCCTATCAGACCCAATGGGCACTACTGAACCCAAGACATTCTATATGCAAAGCTTGTGCCCAGCTACTGAGTGACAGTCCCTCGCCTATGAATGGGTTGTGCCAAATGCTATACCATTGCACCCCCAACCATACATTATTCCAGTGCTGCAGGCAAACACACCAGTGCAAATATTTACAATTGGGATTTCAGATTAGAATTAATGTTTGATTATTATTATTATTTTTACCACTATAAATTGTCTTGCTTGATTTCCCCCTTCAGTGGCCATTATTTCCTCCAAACCAAAGCTCTAAACCTGTATGCGCAGGTTTCTATTTATCACAGCCAGTTAAGGCTGAGCTTGGATTAAGAAATGTTTCAAATGCCAGTTCATTAAATTAAATTGTATAAAGGCAAATTGTACTCTTTAGTGAGCAGGTCTTCTCCCAGATGAATATGCACCAAATTGCAATGTAAAATATTAATTTCTTCTTTATACTTGCTTTTAGGAATGCTGTAGCCGGTTCCGGTGAAAAGCTCCAATTTTCTAATTTGATGTGAATGTTAACACTGAAATCGTAAAGTAGAATTTCTTTTGCTCTCCAAGGAATGACTAAAGACTGAGCCCATATTTAATTTGCATAGTATATTACCGATTAATATATTTTTGAAAAATATCCTTCTTGATTTACGCTTCATTCTCATTCTCCGCTTTCCAGTGAAAAGCTCACACACTGAAAATGGGAACTTTTGAGCAGGGTAGCTAAAGCAATGGGGCAGGCAGGGGACGTAATGGAGTGAGATATATTAGATCAATGGAAGAGGTCAGAGGACAACGCTTGGAGACTGTGGCCTATGGAGGTGAGGGGATTAGGGCTACAGTTCTATGCATACTAACCTGGGAATAAGTCTCATTGAGTTTATGAGAGGGAAAAACAGGGCCACATGGTAACAATGCAACTCGTACCTGCCTGCTCATGAAATTAATTGAGTTCAGCGGGGCCTACTCCCAGGTAAATGGGTACAGGATTGCAGCCGAAATGTGTTAAATCTAGACCTTGAGCACCTCTTGTGCTTTTAAGAGTTACACGGAAGGGATGATTTTGCCATTCACCCTGAATTGTGAACCTTAAAAGAGCCTGTGAGATGCCAAATTTCATATATTGATTTGAATGAAAGAGACGGTTCTTTGGCTGCAAGCTTTTAGCATGCTGTACTTTTCGTATTCTAAAGGCTGGAGAGAAATTCCATTTCCTCTGATGATAAAACTTCTGCGAGATTCAGAGCATTAAAGAGGATACAGAAAGGAAAGCAAGACAGACAGACACACACCATGACTGACAAGGCAGTTTCCCATCAAATCTACAGACAATTTCTTTATCAGGCAGCTAAGATGACATAGGTAATTTTGAGCCAGTGCACCACCTGCCAATAGTGAAAAAGAACATCCACAAAATAAAGCTGTGATATTTTTTTTAAGAGCTCATTTTTCCTTTTATCTTTTGGGGTTTTGGAGTGGGTGGTGGACTTTTTTTTTTCTTCACCTTTAAGATGCATTCCAATCACATTCCCCAATATCTATTTGTCGCCAAGATAACTAAAGCATCAAATGAAAACTGTGAATGTGATGGCTTATCTCAAATCTTGCATTTCTAGGCTCTGAGCCCTCCCCCTCCATCCTAAGACTTGTGATAAAAATCGCCAGGCCCGGAAAACTTGATAAAGTTGCAACCTAACAGCAGAATATTACATGTGGAAGAGATGGATAATTCAGCCTGCAATCAGCAGTTCAGCTTTGCTCTACAGTAGTCCAACTGAAATTCACATGGACTGGGACTTTTGCTGCAGAAAGGACTATACAGTGGTACCTCAGGTTAAGTACTTAATTCGTTCTGGAGGTCCGTACTTAACCTGAAACTGTTCTTAACCTGAAGCACCACTTTAGCTAATGGGGCCTCCTGTTGCTGCTGCGCCGCTGGAGCACAATTTCTGTTCTCATCCTGAAGCAAAGTTCTTAACCCAAGGTAATATTTCTGGGTTAGCGGAGTCTGTAACCTGAAGCGTATGTAACCTGAAGTGTATGTAACCCGAGGTACCACTGTACTGAGGAAAAGCAAGTGCAGGTGTGAGACATTATTTAGATCAGGGACAGGGAATTTTTGGGTCCTGCAGGTGTTACTGGTGCACCAGCTGAGCCAATCTGGCATTCCCATGCCTGCTGCCTTGTCCCCCACTGTGGGGGATTAGCAGACAAACCTAACAAATGCATATTCTTGCTAGTTAACATGAGAAGAGGCTAATTCCACAGAGCTGATAGGCAGATACTCAGACCACAGAAATACAAGTGGTGGAGAGGGCTCTGTGTGATGTCATTTCCCTCCTTTCCTGGAGAGGAAGGAGTATGTGGCACTTCCTGTTCCTCTCTCTCTCTCTCTCTCCCTTTGACCAACTTTGGTTGCAGATCTCTGCTTGCTCCTGCTTTAGGCACATGGGCCTGCAGTTGGTTACCCTGTAAATATAGGTATTTTGCCTGCATGGCTGCCATTGCTGTGAACCAATGCACGATTGCAAAGTAAGTAAATCTTATTTTTTAAGCTTCCTTCCCAGGTTGTTGCCTGATTCTTTGTTAAGCAGGGTAGACAGGGGGAAAGCCATCTTACTTTGTTGCTGGACTTGCTGAAAACAAGCAGCTTAATTCCTATGCTTTTAATTTTGCTACCAGGGCGAGATTTTAAAACTCTGTTCAACCTATGGTAACCTTACTCTAGAGGCCAAGTCAGACACTCTCCTACCAAACTATAAACTTCTCCCTCAGCCAGGAAGAAAGGGACAAATAGTTTCAGCAACATTGCAGGATGGGTGTTTTCATTTGCAGCCATTTTCTTAACAAACACCGAGAACAGGGCTTTGTGTAAGAGCGGTTGTACCCCTTACAACAAATGGAAGGGTATCTAGAGTTCTGGGCTATACGCCTTCAGACTGAAAATTTTTATTTGAATTTTCCAAGGTCACTCTGCCGCCTCATTCCATGCAGTGTGTAGAATACCTGACAATTTCTAAAAGGTTTTGGGAAGGGGTCATAGCTTGGTGGTAATGGAGGACACACTTGTACATGGAGAAAGCCCCAGGCCCAATTGCTGGCATTGCCAGGTGGTCTTGGGAAATGACTCTCTTCTGATACTCCAGGGAGATGCTGCCAGTCTGTGTAGACAGTTCTGGGCTCAGTGGTTCAAATGGTCTGATTGAAGGCAGCTTCAGGAGTTTTCCCTGAGACCTCAGAACTATGTCAATACCTAATTATGACATAATTTAGAACAGTCATGGCCAAACTTGGCCCTCCTGCTGTTTTGGGACTACAATTCCCATCATCCCTGACCTGTTAGGTAGGGATGATGGGAGTTGTAGTCCCAAAACAGCAGGAGAGCCAAGTTTGGCCATGCCTGATTTAGAAATAAAAGAGCCAGGACAGGGTGGTGACTGGTGTTGGATTAACACTGCGGAGAGACTCTAATCCCTCTTCAGACATGAATCTCATTGGGTGACTGTGGGCCACACTCTCTCAGCTTAACCTACCTGCCAAGGTTGTTGTGAGAATCAAATGTGAGGTTGGAAAGATGTTGCACACCATGCCGAGCTCCTTGTGGAAAGGCTGGAGTATAAATTTTAACAACAACAACAAATAAATTCTTGCGAATAATTTAATTAACCTCTGGCACACCCAGTTATCCTAATCTCCAATGAATGTTTGCTTTAAATCTCCAAGGTGGTGTTTTCTTTTCATCTGAACATGTTACAGTCTAAGAGGAGGCAGGCAAGTATGTCTTATTTGCCTAGTGTAGTCTATAGTCCTTCTCCCGATATTAGCTTTACGTATACTGGAATACTTTGTATGTGTCAGTGGCTTAGGGACAATTTGCATACTTGGCTGGAGCTGATAGTGCTGGACTACAACTACATCTGTAAGGCCACAGGTTTCCCACCCCTGGTTTTTGCAGTCAGCAGAGTCAAGTGGCAAAGTTTATTCTCCTGGACTGTACCACTTCAGGCCGCAGGGGTATTCTAAAGCCAACGCAAAGCGCCCTCCATGGATGGAGTGTGCACTTTAGAATTCCCCTGTGACGTTTGAGGTTCTGGGGCAGGCAAGTCAACAACAACAGCAGAGATTGGACGGCCATCTGTCATGGATGCTTTAGTTGAGATTCCTGCATTTCAGGGCGTTGGACTAGATGACCCTCAGTATGTCTTCCATCTCTACAATTCTATGATTCAGTGATCATAATCCTTGAAGGAAGAACGTGTAAACCGTCCCCGAACTAAGATGAGCGTCAAAGTACTTCCCCAACCAGAATGCCTTTAGTTCTGTATAAAGCGTGTCTTCCTCAACATCTTAGGGTCTCCTTCCTTGAGAGCTGTTCAGCTTTAATGCCCTCCTTCAATGTCCATTACCTGATAACATTTATTCTTCAGTGACAAACACCGTTAAACCGGAAGACAGAGAAAGAAACCAAGGGATCTATTAAGAAGGCAATGTTATGTGTGATTATTCTTGGGTATTCTTTTTCTGACTGCTATAAACAGGTGACAGAAACGTCTTTTTGCGGCTGTCTCCCCATTGTCACGTTCCCCTCTTCGTCTTTCCTCTTTGTGGGGATAAAGATGTCTTGTGTGATGTAGGCTGCTGCGAGTTCAGGAGCAAGAGACTTATGTCGCTCTAGTCCATGAATCACAGCTCTTGTGCCTTTCCCCCACTCATAAAGAATAGGGTTTTTATTATGACTATTTTTTCCTCCCTGTGAGGCAAAGCTTTTTATATCAAACAGTATTTTCAAGAGGAATGAGATTGTTCGGGCAGTGGTAATAACGGCAAGGCTTTCTTGCTTTGGGGTTCATTTTTTTGCTTTATGATTACCCGCCTGAAATGGGTACCAGTCATATTTTGCAAGAGAGCCACAATTCTGAGGCTGGCACCACTGCCCTCATTAAGGTCAATTGATCATCCTTGCCTCAAGGAAATGGGAGAAAAAACCCCAACAAGAGATGGGTCACTGTGCACGATGGACTCAGCGAAGAATGTGGCCGGATAGAGAATCTTAGCTTTGTTGGGTTAGTTGGTCCGTGCAGACAAGTCTATCAACGAGAAATGTGTCATATACAGATTTCTGTTTAGTAGACCTTTCTGTCTCGGGCTTCTCGTTTATCATTGTCTCCCTGACAGGAGCTCTGCCCTGTTATCCTGACTTGTATGTCATTTATCAGTGTTAAGTACAACAAAAGAACATCCCTTTAAACCCTCTTTAACTTTTCACATGCTTCTACTGTTGAATAATGGTAGCTGTCGCCATTGGCCCAAATATCCCGTTTTGTTGCTTTTCCTTTCAATTCTGTTAGCTGCACAATAATGGGCTGAAATGGCTATAAGAGCCCTTGGAAACCTAGCACATATATATGTATATTTCTGCATGAGTCATATACCCTCCCCCAGTTTTCTTTTTTAAACTTAAAAAAAGAAATGGAGGAGAACAGCATACTACAAAGATTTGCCAGAAAGGAATATTTTGTAGGCCCACCTAGAGTTGGCTATAAATATCACTTATAAGGCACATTAGTATTCATTACCACAACAGGGCTAAATGGTTTTTAAGCAGGTAGGCACTGGATAAAACAAATATTTGTACTGTAGTAGGACTGTGGAATGAATATTTGACATGCTTCAGCGGAATTATCGTGCGAGAAAATTCAGGTGGAATTCTTTTCAGGTATTGCACTTGCTCGCAACTTGGGCTTGTACTTTGGAGTTTTGCTTTTTACCCCGAAAGGCTTGGTAACAGAGTTCTTACTTTACAGTAGCATTCAGACTCAAAAGGCAAAATTGCGACAGAAAACAGCCCCTTAAAAACAACAACCCACAAATCACCTTCATTAAGGCATCATTCTTCCCTCTCCCTGCCAGAGATTTCTTACATGCTAGCCATGTTTTACATCCACCTGTTATTCGTATACTCCCGGGGCAGTATTTTAGAAAATGGAATTATCCCTAGTTTTACCTGTTAGCATGCTGGGGAAATGTGTGCTAATTCTCAGCACTAAAAGCACTACCTCTGTCTGCTCCCTCTTTTGGGCTGAGAACACTCCTTTGCATTTCATTCCTGCTATTTTGAACAGTATAGTAAAGTACTTTGCTCTCTTCCTCTCTGTGTGCGTGCACAGAGTCCCTAAAAACACAGATGGAGAGTCGCCAACTTTACAACCGGACTTTGCAGCTGTGCCTTTCACAGGAGATTAATCTGAAGCCATTAGCAGGTGAGAATGTTTATCTCCATCCCAAGATAAGCTTTTTTTTAAAAAAAAAATTATTCAAAATTAAAACAAAACATATTATCCAGAAACATATCATCCCTATTTCCCACCATTTTTGCTGACACGTAGAACAGGGGTCAGCAAACTTTTTCAGCAGGGGGCCAGTCCACTGTCCCTCAGACCTTGTGGGGGGCCGGACTATATTTTGAAAAAGAAAAGAAAAAAAAATGAATTCCTATGCCTCACAAATAACCCAGGGATGCATTTTAAATAAAAGGACACATTCTACTCATGTAAAAACACGCTGATTCCTGGACCGTCGACAGGCCGGATTTAGAAGGCGATTGGGCTGGATCCGGCCCCCGGGCCTTAGTTTGCCTACCCATGACGTAGAAGTACGAGGGTGGGGCACTCGCTTTGGAGCACTCCACTTGCTTGGAGATGATCTAAAATGAGGAGGAAGGCAGAGGTCCGCCATCTTTCTTCCCAGCTCTATTGGTATGTTTGGAGCAGGGATGAAGGAACCTATGACCCTCTAGATATTGCTTGACTCCAACTCCCATCAGCCCCAGCCAGCATGGCCACTGGACAGGGATGACTGGAGTTGTAGTCCCTCAATATCTGGTGGGCCACAGGGCAGCCACCCCTGGCCTAGCAACTACCTTCGTGGTTTGTTCATGGAATATAGATAAATATACAGTAATACCGCAGTCTTCTTTAACAGCTTGAGAAAACAGGGTCAGACGAAGCACGGAGAACAGTAGTTTTGCTCCGTGGGGAAAGCATTGTTCTGTCTATTGCTAGCTTTAGACTTTTGTAGTGGAATGACTGATGACAGTGAGGTTCTCTGCTTGGGATGCAGCAACAAAATGATTATTTACATGGACAGGCTTAGCCCGGCTGCTGGCCTTGCAGCTCTACCACCCTTGTTTTGAGGTACTGGGAATCTTTTGAGAGCAGAATAATGATAGTGTTACTCTTAATGCATACTGGTTGGGACCAAGATCTATACATTATGTATGTTTGTAAACCACCCTGGAAGCTCTGCTGAAGGCCAATATGGAAATCTCTAAAATATATGTATGTGTATTAAAGTGTTGTGCTGAATTCAGTTTTGGAGTAAACCAAGCAGCTATATTTCCCAGTGTGGCTTTCTGGAAGAGAGCGCTTTGGGGGCTTTCAGAGCATGAATATGAAAGGAAGGGTTGCTTCTGCAGGGAGGTTCTAAGTTAGTGTTCCCCAAACTTGGGTCTCCAGCTGCTTTTGGACTACAGTTCCCATCATCCCGGACCATGGGCCTTGCTAGCTAGGGATGATGAGTTGTACAGTGGTACCTCGGGTTACATACGCTTCAGGTTACAGACGCTTCAGGTTACAGACTCCGCTAACCCAGAAATATTACCTCGGGTTAAGAACAGGAATCGTGCAGCGGCAGCGGGAGGCCCCATTAGCTAAAGTGGTACCTCAGGTTAAGAACAGTTTCAGATTAAGAACAGACCTCCAGAACGAATTAAGTTCTTAACCAGAGGTACCACCGTATTCCAAAAACAGCTGGAGACCCAAGTTTGGGAAGACCTGTTCTAAGTCTCACTTTCTTGCAGGCATCGGCTACAAGATAGATTTCTCCTGCCTTCAGCCAGTGCTTGCAAAATGCTGTCTTCTTTCTCCTCTCCCTGCCATCTCTGTGCTCAGAGTTGGCAATGCCCCTTGTGCTATGGTTCCTCAGTACCTGACAGTAAGGGATTTCAGCAGGTGGGTGGGACAATGTGATGTTGTAATGAGGTCAGTGATTGATGGGTGGGTTGCCCCACCCAGCTGTCAAATTTGACCAGTATAAATCCACCACTAATGCTAATAGGATGACAGGGTCATTACCTATTAAAACTCTTTTTGGTATTGTTGTTGTTATTTACTCACTCACTCACTCACTCTGGTTTTTAAAAAGATGCAAGTTCCTTTGGGTGGGCTTGGCATCAATTTTCATTTAAAGGTAAATCTACGTTATTTGTATGGCTTGAAACTACAGAGGTACCTCGGTTTAAGAACGATTTGGTTTAAAAACTCCGCAAAACCAGAAATAGTGTCTTGGTTTGAGAACTTTACCTCCGTCTAAGAACGGAATCCGAATGGTGGAAGGGCACCGGTGGCGGGAGGCCTCATTAGGGAAAGTGTGCCTCGGTTTAAGAATGGTTTCGGTTTAAGAACGGACTTCCGGAACAGATTAAGTTCGTAAACCGAGGTACCACTATATGCATGAACCGAAATGTGCACATCCTTTGAAATACTCACTTCTCTAGATTTCACAATGCAGTTCGGCAACCAAGTAATGCATGCAAAAAGGCATGCCACAGGATCAATATCAGTAAAAAATAAAAACGCCTTATATTAGGGAAAACTGCTTGAAGAAAAATGTATATTAGGAGAAATTTGTACTCAAGTATTATTAATTTTCATGAGAACTTTTTAAAAAACCTCACAATTTTATGTGAAAATGTAGAGAGCTGGACTTAAGACTGAAAAAACAAGAAACCAGAACTGACAGATTTGCCAATCCCTAGTGTATGAACATAGGTAAAAAAGGTAAAGGACCCCTGGATGGTTAAGTCCAGTCAAAGGCGACTATGGCGTTGCGGCGCTCACCTTGTTTCAGGCCGAGGGAGCCGGCGTTTGTCCACAGACAGATTTCTGGGTCATGACTAAATCACTTCTTGCACAACGGAACACCGTGACATAAGCCAGAGCTCATGGAAACGCCATTTATCTTCCCGCTGCAGCGGTACCTATTTATCTACTTGCACTGGCGTGCTTTCGAATTGCTAGATTGGCAGAAGCTGGGACAGAGCAATGGGAGCTCACTCCATCACGGGGATTTGAACCACAAACTTTCCGATCTGCAAGCCCAAGAGGCCTAGTGGTTTAGACAACAGCGCTACCCGTGTCCCTCTATGAGCATAACAATAAAATTTAAGTATAGGTCCCCTATATTTAATTCAGCATAGTAATCCAGAAGTACAGGTCTTTGCACAATTAGCCATCCTCCTCCTTCCAGAAACCCAGGACTACATATTCTCTCCATCTCCCTCTTTCCTTTAAAGTTGCTCTCTTTTGAGTTGCAGCTGTGAGTGGGAGCAGCTAGAAGCATCACCGAAGCAGAAGTGGGCAAGCAACTTTAATTAAACACCACTAGGCTGGAGTGCTGGGTTTTGTTATTCATGGGGCTTTTATGTTATGCATTTTCATTTCGCCTACGAAGAAATAAGGTGCACGCAAAAATAGAGGGAAAGAACATTGAAGGTTATGAACCAAGCCAATTAAAACCAAAGTGAGGAAATTCAGACATTTAAAAAACTAACAAGTACTTTTCATCTTTAAAGTGCTCTATGAGCTCTAGCTAATTATGCCTGGTCATGTTTCCTACCAGGGTGGAGAAAAGCTGTCTTAAAGCAAGGGCAGCTTAAGCACATTTTTGCTGCTTCTGATATCCCAGGACAATGGCTCCCAAACTCCCTTCAATCTCATGTTTTCGTTTTTCATATTCAAGGGGACGATTGGAGGCTGAAGGTGGAAAAAAGGAAGCCAAATAATTGTAGTAAAATCAGGAGATTTTGATTCACCCCTTTTCTTGGAATGCTAGTAACAGCAATGCATCATTCCTTAGAAAAATTTCTGATCGATTAGTACTCCAAAATCCACAAATACTTCAAAATTGGGGTGGACTGAACGATGGAGCAAACCTTGTTTCCATACTACTGGACTACTGCTTGGACTGCTGCAATGCGCTCTATATGGGGCTACTTTTGAAGGTGGCCCGGAAACTACAACTAATACAGAATGTGGCAGCTAGCCTGGTGACTGGGACCAGCCGCCGAGACCACATAACATCGGTCTTGAAAGACCTACATTGGCTCCCAGTACATTGGCTCCCAGTACGTTTCCGAGCACAATTCTAAGTGTTGGTACTGACCTTTAAAGCCCTAAATGGCCTCGGCCCAGTATATCTGAAGGAGCATCTCCACCCCCATCGTTCTGCCCGGACACTGAGGTCCAGTGCTGAGGGCCTTCTGGCGTTTCCCTCACTGCGAGAACCCAAGTTACAGGGAGGGCCTTCTCAGTAGTGGCACCTGCCCTGTGGAACACCCTCCCACCAGATGTCAAAGAGAACAATAATTACCAGACTTTTAGAAGACATTTGAAGGCAGCCCTGTTTAGGGAAGCTTTAAGTGTTTGATGGACTACTGTATTTTAATAGTTTGTTGGAAGCCACCCAGAGTGGCTGGGGAAACCCAGCCAGATGGACGGGGTATAAATAATAAATTATTATTATTATTATTATTATTATTATTATTATTATTATTATTTGGTCTGCATCTTATGACAACTTCAATCCATTTTTTTTGTTCTTTCTTGAATACCCCGCTTTCTTCTTCCCCCTTGCATTACTTAACATACAGACTGATGAAGAATTCTGGAGAACTTGAATGCTGGCTCACTGCTTTGGAACTTTGTGCTTGATCCTAAGCAAAGCATTGCCCAACTCTGTGCAAGGGCGAAACTAAGCTTAATTTCACCCGGGTCAAAGACCCAGTTTGGCACACTCCCACATGCGTTTGTGTACAGGCACACATAGGCTGGTGCCTCAGTGGCTGCCCTCAGGTGGCTTCACCCAGGGCCAAAAAACCCCCCGGCTAGACCCACCCCTCTGTAGCTATGGCTGTGCTGTGTTGTAGATTTTGTTTCTTACAGCTTCAATGCAGCTTTATTTTGTTTGTTTGTCGGTGAGCTCATACATGATGCATTCCTCTGTTTTCTGTTCCTTGCACCTGGAAACACCGTCCCTATTTGAAAGGTTGCTAACGGTGCTTGCCAGTTGCATTTGGCCTATCGAATGCTTGAGAGCTCAGGTGGCTTTTCCCCCTTGAACTGAAATCTGTGCTAAGAGAAGGCCCATTTTGTCTTCCTTTTTACCCTGGTTCCTTTTTGCGGGGGAGTGGAGTTGGAAGAAAGAGAATCGCAGCTTGCTTTAGACCAACTTTCTCCAAGCTCGCTGTGCAAAAATGTTGGTTCAGTTGCACAGCAGTCTTGACTCCATCATTTTTTTTAAAATAATGACCTCATAACAGTAGTATGTGGCCTTGTATTGACATTTGGAATGCATAGAGGAGCATGCTGTTTATTGGATCGAGCTATCTACAGTTGTACTGTTCTGACCTGCATTTAAGTGCTCTAAGCAAGGCATGGGGAGAGGACTTCTGGCCCTCCAGATGCTGCTGAACTACAACTCCCATTCAGGCCCAGAAAGCATGCCCAATGGCCAGGGATGATGGGAGTTGTAGCTCAACAACATCTGGAGGGCCAAAAGTTCCTCACACCTGCTCTAAAGCAACTATTTGGATATGGGCATCTCTAAGAGGACATCTCTAAGAGGATAAGTCGGGATGCGGGTGGCGCTGTGGGTTAAACCACAGAGCCTAGGACTTGCCGATTAGAAGGTTGGCAGTTCGAATCCCCGCGATGGGGTGAGCTACCGTTGCTCAGTCCCTGCTCCTGCCAACCTAGCAGTTCGAAATCACGTCAAAGTGCAAGTAGATAAATAGGTACCGCTCCGGCGGGAAGGTAAACAGCGTTTCCGTGTGCTGCTCTGGTTCACCAAAAGCGGCTTAGTAATGCTGGCCACAGGACCCAATAAAGCAAGATGAGCGCCGCAACCCCAGAGTCGGCCATGACTGGACCTAATGGTCAGGGGTCCCTTTACCCTTTACCTTTAAGAGGATAAGTAGAGTGTTGGTAGCCAATTGATGGCATGGTTGCCCCAAGGAGCAGGAATCCTGGAAATTTGCAGCATGCTTAAGCAGGAGTAGGACGACACCCCCTCCTCCAGGCCTAGGGGATAGTTGAGTGTGTGTGTGTGTGTGTGTGTGTGTGTGTGTGTGAGTGTGACTTGCTGCAGGTATACCATGAAGTATGTGCTAGAGAGATACTGTCTCTTATTTGACTTGGGGAATGTTTGCTAGAAAATCTTTGGTCAACACTGCTATGGCAACTAGTGTAGTAAAAAGGTAAAGGGACCCCTGACCATTAGGTCCAGTCGTGACCGACTCTGGGGTTGCGGCGCTCATCTTGCTTTATTGGCCGAGGCAGCCGGCGTTCAGCTTCCGGGTCATGTGGCCAGCATGACTAAGCCGCTTTCTGGTGAACCAGAGCAGTGCACGGAAATGCTGTTTACCTTCCCGCCGGAGCAGTACCTATTTATCTACTTGTACTCTGAGGTACTTTCGAACTGCTAGGTTTGCAGGAGCTGGGACTGAGCAACAGGAGCTCACCCCATCACGGGGATTCGAACTGCCGACCTTCTGATCGGCAAGCCCTAGGCTCTGTGGTTTAACCCACAGCACCACCCGTGTCCCAACTAGTGTAGTACAATGGTGCAAAACTGGAGGTGTGAGCTAAGGGGTTCCTGGTTCAAACTTCCATCACACAACTGTACGTGCATGCATTGAAGAGGAGTAGGATTGTGGCAGCAGCTGTAATCTATCCTTATTCATTTAAAGTTCTGATATGAGGTTTTGTGCATACAGCAGGGCACGCACAGGGCTCTTGCTGCTAAGTGTTTGGGAACTGGGGAGGAAACTGGGTTCCTGATCTCCATTTTTAGGGCTGGAGTGCAATGCCCAGCGCTGCTGCCCAGCGCTGCTGCCCAGCTAACTGGAAACGTTGCCCAAACCTGAATTTGGTTTCTGAGCTGTTATGTGATGTTAGCAATGCTGAGGACCAGAACCTTGCTGTTAAAATCTAAATAGAAATCATTAGGATGGCTGTTTCTGCATCTGGTAGCAGATTATATGAACAAAATGCTCATGGTACCAAGCATATTCCTCATGATGGGTGCTTGATGCAAGACTGACATAACCTGCGCAATTCACTTTTGCACTGAATAAGCTGTGGGATAGGATTCTTCCCCTCCACCGCCTCCTCAATCCCCTCCCTGCTGGCAAAATATTTTTGCACCCCAGCCCAGTCTCCCAATGGTGCAGGATTTCAGGAGTCCCAGGGGCTTATGCAGGGTTGGTGCTTCCTTTTGGGAATAGGGCACAGGGGAGACTGCAGTGTCTTTGTGATGTATGGTGTATTTACACATATTTACAATCTGAGCCTATGATGGAAGGGTTCACAGCATTAACACCCCAAGAGGGTCTTGTTTCATGGTTGTAGCCTTGGATTCAAACAGAAATCGCGCTCTGCCTCTCTGACTTTCCAGTCTGCAGCTTTTTCTGGCATCACAGCCAACTCTGCTCTCCCTCCCAGGTTTTGTCCTACCAACTATCTAAAAATTGGAGGAGGGACCCCACTCCATTTCCGGTCTGGCCCAGAGCCCCCTTTCCTTTGCTGTCTTAATGGCCCATCACCCAGGTGATTACTTCAACGCAGGGAGCTTGCCTGGCTTTATGCTTTAACACTTCCTAGGATTATAGGTGTCAGGCACCCACAAACTCATAACCATATAATGCACTATAAAGTCTACCCCAGCCCCCTTAGATGCCTGTGTTGCACTTAGTCTGGCGTAGTAAATTATTCAGCAAATATTTTGCTTTTCAAATTTACCCTGCATATCAAAAGGATGTGTTTAACTGATAAAAGCCTAACAGCTCCTTTGGAGTCAATTATCAGTGATGTACAAAGTATTTTCCAAATTACTACATGAGCCATAATGCATCCGAGGGATGCCTCTAATCTCTCTGTTGTTGGAAATCCACTTTGAATTGAATTGCCTAAATATGGATTGACCAGGGTGATAGCTTGCTCTGTAAATGGGCAGGATGTGCTCGTACCGAAATGCACAATCAAATAGGGGGCCATATTGTGTTATTCTGTGCTGTTATGGTCTATTAGGTAAATATTATCTTCCTTGTGGATTTGTTGTAGCTATACTGTATACACAGTTACCCGATAAGCCATATGGTCTTTCAGATAAATAAAATATGTTTCTGGAAATTAGAAAGCGATGCAGCCCCAAAGCTGAATTGATCTCCTTAAGCCATAATGGCTCCAAGGAAGCCATTGCTGTAAAATACAATTTTAGAAGAAGAAGAAGAAGAAGAAACTCAACCCAACATTGCTATGCATTTTTACATGACCCTAAAATAGGTGTTTTTATCGTTTGTTCTGTGGGCTTCAAAATTCATCTGCTCCCAGTGAACAGATCACTAGCACACTGAGGGTTTGAACAGCATTAAGGTATTTGAAGAATAGTTTAATTTTATTTAATAGCTTTATTACAGGGTGCACAGAACTGTGGTGTGATACATTGGAATAGGAAGTACAGTATTGTTGCTTCACTAAAAGATGAAGAATGTGTAGGTTGTACCCAGCTAA